>NC_083110.1:60174830-60474830 GCF_949774975.1 Lagenorhynchus albirostris
TTAAGATAAAGCCAGGGGACTTCCCTGGTGGCGCAGTGGTTGGGAGTCCGCCTGCCGATGCAGGGGACACGGGTTCATGCCCCGGTCCGGGAGGATCCCACATGCCGCGGAGCGGCTGGGCCCGTGAGCCACGGCCACTGAGCCTGCGCGTCCAGAGCCTGTGCTCTGCAACGGGAGAGGCCACAACAGTGAGAGGTCCGCGTACCGCAAAAGATTAATAAGTAAATAAAAATAAAGCCAGGGTGAGGAGTGATGCAGATGATGTTCCTTCTGGAAGTTCCCTTTATCGTTGGTTTCAAAGTGGTTGGAGATGTCCCCAAGGCAGAGAACATGGGTCCTTGCACCAAGCTCTTTTGACATGAAAAGAGAATTCCATCTTCCCTTCCGACATAAAGGGTGTTAAACATGTCCTTCTCTGGGAAGGCCACCAGTTTAATTGTTAACACATTGTGAGGCTTCCCGCTCTCCCTCCAAGTGCCTCTGGTGGACCTCATTCCTGGCGTGAGGTCCTTTTTGGGGAGAGTTTCCAGTTACCCCGTATAATGGAAAATTGAACTGCACTCTGGCCGTTTGCGTTCAGGCATAAGGAAGTGGACATGCAAGGGAAGCACCTCCACCCCACACTGTGTGCCCAGCCTGTGCCCAGGGGCTGAGAGTCTCATTCTAGGCTTGAGTCACATATTCACTTTGGTCCCGGGAGTGGGGTGGGATAGCTTGGAGGGCAATGGGGGAGGCGCCCAGCAGGCTTGAGCCAGGAGGGGATGGAGTCTGGGTCCCCCTCTGACCTTTCTTGCCCTGCCAGGTGTTTCGGGGGAGAGGTGAGTGGGCTTGAGTTTGGAGCCTGTACTCTGCCTTATCCATTGGGCCACCGGGGCTGATTGGAGCCTATATTCTGGAAGAGTGATTTGCCTTTCTCTCTGGTTGTCTCCAGCTGAGATCCTGGTGATTGATGGGCTAGAGAGTGTTTCACAAACACCCAAAGGGAGTCCAGACCCTGTGGTTGACAGGGACACAGAAAAACACATCATTCTGCTCTTCTCCTTCAAAAGAAGAAAGGCGCCTCCTTGCTTGGTCAGTGAGTTGGCAAACGGCTCTGGAGAGTGGAAAGCTGTGAAGACAACAACCCACTTTCTGGGCCCCCTCGGCATTGTAAGCCTTGATGGGGATCCCCTGTTCTGGTGCTGAGGTGAGAGTGCTGCACCCTCCCATAGATTGATCCCTGATGCCTTTCCTGCAGCTCATTCCCAGAGACAGCGATTTGCAGGCTGCTACCCCTGCAGTGTGTCTGGTGGGAAGGACTTGCCAGATAATATTCAATTCATGTGCCCAACTCTGCACCTTGGTGAAGAGAAACAGGGAGATGCTGATAACCCGGCATCCTTACGCTGCTAGCAGGGGGAACGCACAGACTCTCCCAGGCACGATTTCATACCCTTAACTAATTCAGCTGGACGGTGTTCTAAAATATTTACTCTTAGTGTGCAAAATAGTGACAGATTTGATCAGATTAATTGTGTTTCACTCACTGGAGCATCTAATTGTGGCTCCCGAACAGATTTTTCAAATAGCTTTTGGCTGGGTTGTCTAACCTCGTCCCCGCTCTCAGTCCCCGTGTCATGATGTCTTAATGCATTTTGCCTTCTCAGAGGCTTAATAAAGAAGCCTGCCACAAGCTCCATATCAAAAAAACAAACAACCCGATCCAGAAATGGGGAGAAGACCAAACAGACATTTCTCCAAAGAAGATATACAGACTGCCAACAAACACATGAAAGGATGCTCAACATCACTAATCATTAGAGAAATGCAAATCAAAACTGCAATGAGGTATCATCTCACACTGGTCAGAATGGCCATCATCAAAAAATCTAGAAACAATAAATGCTGGAGAGTGTGTGGAGAAAAGGGAGCCCTCTTGCACTGTTGGTGGGAATGTAAATTGATACAGCCACTATGGAGAACAGTATGGAGGTTCCTTAAAAAACTAAAAATAAAACTACCATACGACCCAGCAATCCCACTACTGGGTATATACCCAGAGAAAACCATAATTCAAAAAGAGTCATGTACCACAATGTTCATTGCAGCTCTATCTACAGTAGCCAGGACATGGAAGCAACCTAAGTGTCCATCGACAGATGAAAGGATAAAGAAGATGTGGCACATATATACAATGGAATATTAGCCATAAAAAGAAACGAAATTGAGTTATTTGTAGTGAGGTGGATGGACCTAGAGTCTGTCATACAGAGTGAAGTAAGTCAGAAAGAGAAAAACAAATACCGTATGCTACCACATATATATGGAATCTAAAAAAAAAAAAGGTTCTGAAGAACCTAGGGGCAGGACAGGAATAACAACACAGACGTAGAGAATGGACTTGAGCACACAGGGAGGGGGAAGGGACGAAGCTGGGATGAAGTGAGAGAGTGGCATGGACATATATACACTACCAAATGTAAAATAGACAGCTAGTGGGAAGCAGCCGCATAGCGCAGGGAGATCAGCTCGGTGCTTTGTGACCACCTAGAGGGGTGGGATAGGGAGGGTGGGAGGGAGACGCAAGAGGGGGGAGATATGGGGATATATGTATATGTATAACTGATTCACTTTGTTATAAAGCAGAAACTAACACACCCTTGTAAAGCAATTATACTCCAATAAAGATGTTAAAAAAAAAAGCCTGCCACAGAAGCTGTTCTTCAGGGGTTTGCCAAAAAGAATCTGTTTTTAATTACTATCACAAGGGGAGCCACCTCAGTGGAGATGTAGCTGGGAAATGCAGGGGACAGAGCAGCAGTAACTGCCCCTGGTCGCCGTAGGCCGGGGGGGGTGGTGAGTGGAGGGGCCGCAAGCCGGCTGTTTGTCTGCTCTGCCTTTTCTCTGATGGCCCGGTTACAGGGAGTGATTTGCTTCTCAGATCCTGCAGTGATTTCCAAGGTAAGCAGAAGTTGCAGACTCCTTAATTGGGAGGCCCAATTTAATGATGGCAGAAATGCAGCGGTTGGAACTCGCTTTGTAGTTGGCAGAGAAGGAACGCGGGAAGTGGCTTCTCAGATTGTGTTGGATTTAAGGGAAGGGAGTTGTGTGGCAGGAAGGCTGAGGAGGGAGCGGGGGCAGAAGGGAGAACTGCTCTTTCCTCGGCTGTGTAAATCCTCCTGTAACTGGGGACACTTTGGAACCGGGTGATCGTCCTCTAGGGAGCAGAGAGGTGTGACGGAGCTGGATGGCTGAAACAGGAGGGTGTGTCTGGAGGGTTTATCCAAGGCCAGGTACACCAAGGCCTGGGGGCTGGACTCGCCTGTTGATTTCCTGCTTCCTTTGGACTCTTGGCTGGCTTGAGACACTTCCGTATGAGGAGAAAATGTCAAAGGATGAATCTTCAGCAAGTTTGGGGGAAAAGAGGTCTTGTGAAGTTGGAGGTGGAAAGTGTAGCATGCCAGTGCCTGGTGGGCCACTTTGGGTAAGCAGCAGTGGCACTATGGGATGGATGGCCTTCAGCTAACCACGGTCATCCCCCTGTTGTGGTGGGTTACTGAGAGAAGGGTCTGGATGCTGCTCTGACTTTGTTGGCAGAGAGTGGAGATGAGAGAGCTCTGCTTTACACGCAGTAGAGAAACTCAACTGTGTTTGACCAAGTTGGTGAATGAGTGAGTCCCAAGTCTCATTGAGCAGAGGCTATGGAGGGATTGAAAACCCTTGTCCCTTGGGATAGCGATGATTCCTTTCTCAGGTTGTTCATAACTTGACAGGTCCTATAATCAGGAGCATTTCACCCAGGACGTCTTCGTTCTCGCTTGAGTACCTTTAGCCTCTTGAATTAAACTCCAGAGTCCTTTAGCCTGCCATTCAAGGCTCTTCACTGCGTATGTCCTGGGTCTGCTTCTCCAACTCTGCATCTGACTGTTCCCTGATGGGCCCCTTCACTCTAGCCAAGGCAGCCCCTTCATTGTCCCAGACTCCGTCTTGACTCAAGCCTTTGCTCTTAAGGTCTCCTCCACTCAGGATACCCCTCTTCCTCTATTGAGATGCACCCGTTACTCATGGCTCAGTTTAAGATTCAAACATGCTTCTCTATAGAACCTTTCTTAGAAGCATTTATTTTTCTTTCTCCTAACTGTTTATAGAATTTACAGCCTGTACCACACATTTGATTATGTTTAGTTTGCACTTGGTTATTTTATGAGTGTTTTGAAGGTGAGGGATGAGGGATAAAATGCTTACACCAGCATCTCACCCCCACACCTGCTGTGAGTTCTGCTTTTCTCATGGGTGCCTTGTGACCTGTGGCCCGGTGCTTGGCACGTAGCTCAGTACATACTTGCTGAGCTGACCCTGGGAACTGGACAGTGCCCTAGCTGCCCGGGGAGGATGGCTGACACTGTCTCTTCATAGCACTGAGTTTAAACACCTGGCTTGTTATTTTATATACAACTTTTAACATAAGATGTAGAGGCGTCTCTACCCCACTTAGTAAGAGGATGGAAATAGGGACGAGTTAACAATCCTGGCTTCTTCCTCATGTGCTTCAGAGATCACATGGACTCACATAAGATATTCAGCCATTTGCCAAGTGTTCACTATGTGTGTGGCAGTGTTTTGGGGACTGTGGGGTTGGTAGGGCTGTGATGGAGGGCGAGACAAAGAAGGATAAGACAGCATTTGCCTCAAGGTCCTTCTCATATGCTTTGGGTATAAGGCTGCTCTTCTGTGAAGTTAAATAACACATGACAACAAGACAGATATCACGGGGTGATGTGTGGTTAATTGTCAAGTGGTCGTTTCAGGCTATGAGCTCAGAGGAGAGGGGATCACTGTGGGAGATGCTACAAGCGCCTTAGACCGACAGAACATCAAGGCTGGAAGTGCATTTGGGAATTGTTTTCATCACATCATTCGGCATAGAGATGAAGGGTATGAGGCTCAGACAGAAACATGGTACCCTGCAGCGTGGACTGTCTCCTGGTCTTTCTCTCTGTAGCCATCCCCTATGCACTCCTGGTTTTCTCCTTTCTCCTTGCTTTTACAGACCATTTTCCTTCTAAGAGGACTCATTTTCATTCCAGTGAGGTAGGGTGCTGCCCATTTTATAGGTAGGATAGAGTGAGGCCTAGTATGAGTATACACAAGGCTAGCCAGAGAGGCTTAGGAATAGGTTCCTCCCTCCTGTTTCCTGACTGTGTCCTATGGCCATCCTGACTACCCACACAGTGGCTGCAGACAGTAAGTACGAGCTGCTTATATGTACAATCTGTATCTTACTAACTGTTGTTAATGGGGGCTTTTTGTGAGTCACCTTGTTGAGTCAGTGAGTGAACCAAGCCTGGTTGCATCATCAGGAACATTTTCGCTCATTTATTTTGATCAGTGTAGTTTGGTTTTAATTATTTATGGAGGACTTCCCTGGTGGCGCAGTGGTTGAGAGTCCGCCTGCCGATGCAGGGGACACGAGTTCGTGTCCCGGTTCGGGAAGATCCCACATGCCGCGGAGCGGCTGGGCCTGTGAGCCATGGCCGCTGAGCCTGCGCGTCCGGAGCCTGTGCTCCGCAACGGGAGAGGCCACAACAGTGAGAGGCCCGCGTACTGGTAAAAAAAAAAAAAAAATTATTTATGGAAATGCTGTTTTTTATAGTATGCTAATAAACATACTGTAGTAAATTTCCAAAAAATAATGGAGTCTGAGAACTTCAGGATTGCACAGATAGTTTTCTGCTATTAACTCCTTGCTGCGGAGCAGAGGAAACCATTCCTACTGGCTTGGGGTGAGAGGACCCGGAGCTAGCCTTTTAGGACTGTTGGTGAGCCAATCTGTGCCCATTGCTACGCAGGGGCCTGGTACTTGGCCTGTGCTGGAAGAGAACCTAGTTATATAGGGTCATCAAGGATCTTGTTAGGTTGTAGGTTATTTACCCTGGGTATGATTGTATGACTTGTGTGAATTCATACTTGTGGAGGGTTTTCATCATGAATGCCATCCTCTTCAGGGTATATTAGGAACAGAGGTATACTGGGAACAAGAAACAAAGCCATACAGTAAACAGGAGCAAGGGTTCTGGAGCTGGGTGCCTGCATTTGAATCCTGCCTCTGTCTCTCTCTCTCCTTCTCTCTCTCTCTCTCTCTCTTTTAAGTTTAATTTAGTCTTAAAAAAATTGAAATATGGTTGCTGTACAGTATTATATAGGTTACAGGTATACAATATTGTGATTCACAGTTTTTAAAGGTTATCCTCCATTAATAGTTATTATAAAATATTGGCTACCTTCCCTGTGTTGAACAGTATATCCTTGTAGCTTATTTTATACCGAATAGTTTGTACCTCTTACTCCGCTCTCCCTATATCGCCCCTCCCCACTTCCCTCTCCCCACTGGGAGCCACTAGTTTGTTCTCTATATCTGTGAGTCTGCTTCTTTTTTGTTATATTTACTAATTTGTTATATATTTTTAGATTCCACATATAAGTGATGTCATACACCATTTGTCTTTCTCTGACTTACTTCACCTAGCATAACACCCTCTAAGTCCATCCATGTTGCTGCAAATGGCAAAATTTCATTCTTCTTTATGGCTGAGTAGTATTTCATTGTGTATGTATATATGTATATATACCACACCTTCTTTATCCACTCATCTGTTGATGGACACTTAGGTTGCTTCCATGTCTTAGCAATTATAAATAATGCTGCTGTGAACATTGGGGTGCATGTATCTTTTCGAATTAGTGTTTTGGGTTTTTTTGGATATATACCCAGGAGTGAGATTTCTGGGTCATATGATAGTTCTATTTTTAGTTTTTTGAGGAAGCTCCATATTGTTTTCCACGGTGGCTGCACCAATTTACATTCCCAGCAACAGTGTAGTATTTGTTGTCTTTTTGATGACAGCCACTCTGACAGGTGTGAGGTGATACCTCATTGTGTTTTTGATTTGCATTTCCCTGATGATTAGTGATGTTGAGCATCTTCTCATGTGCCCGTTGGCCATCTGCCTGTCTTCTTTGGAGAAATGTCTATTCAGTTATCCCGCCCATTTTTTTTTTTTCCTGCCCATTTTTAAATTGGGTTGTCTGCCTCTGTCTCTTAATAGCTGTGTGACATTGGGCAAGTTGTCACCCTCTCTTGTCTAGTTTTTCATCTACAAAAGGGAGTGATAATAATAGTACCTCTCACACTGGGCTATTTTAATGTTTAAATAAGATATTGTACATAGCAAAGTGTTTAAAAGAAATGCCTGACCTGTAGTTAGTCCTCCAGATATTTTAGTTAGTTTAGTTGTTATTCTTATATTAGAAGGGGTTTTCTCTTCATTTGCAGATGGAAACACAGAAGCAGAGGAAGGAGGTACTTGCCCCAAGTTTCCCAATGAGCTGATCGCAAAGCCCTTGGCTACAACCCAGTTCTCAGTGAGATGCTCATTTCAGCCACCTCCCATAGTGCATGTCCTGACTCAGACGAGTCTTTGTGTGTCTGCCTTCTGTGTCATACTAAGGGAAACAGTGAAAGAGAGAAGTGTGAGTGGCTGGGGACCTGGCTGCTTGAAACTCATACTCAGAATTTGTAATAGAAATGAAGCAGGTGCTTAGAGTCAGGTTAACGATTGTACTAACAGACAGCTAATAAGTGGAACATTTTTTCAGGGCTTTTATTGAGTGGAGTTTTGAGAAAGGCATCCAGAAAGATGAAGAGTAGCTTCTCTTGGCTTGGGCACCCATGATTACACCTCACAGCTAATCATGGAAGACTTCTTGAAGGAAGTGAGTGAAATGTGTAGCTTTCATAGAAAATAGGAGAACACAGGGCTGCTGGGACTGGTGGACAAGAAAAGCCTGGAGTGCCAAAGACTCATTTCATCCAAGTCATGGGATGGACCTTGGTGTTCAAGGTTTGTTTCTCCTTTCCATCTCCTACCTCTGCTTTGTGCCTGGCATGAAATGGGGATATCCGTGGCTGGAGCTCTCTGCATAATATCTGCAGCCTCTTTCCCAGAATTATCATATTGGCCAAACCCATGACTATTTTGTAATAACCCACGACCATCGAGGTACAGGTTTGTACCTGCCTGTACCCTTTTTGCCTGCACCCTGTGCACTTCGAGTGGAACCTGAGATCCCTACACAGACACTAGAGGGAGTGTTGCCCTGGGAAAGAAGTGAAAATAAATAGGATGAAATAATGAAACAAATACTGCATGAGGAATTGTTCCAAGGGAGTGGAGAAGAGCAGTAGCCTGCAGGTTCATTGTGTGAGGGCTGGTCCGGTGACCCATAGATGAACAATTGATTAGCAGCCGTGCAGCTGAGTCCTGGGGGACTGATCATTCAGCCCCTTCCCGCAGAAAAAAGGAAATGGATGTTTTGTACAAATACAGCTGTTCTGCTGTCCATTCAACCCATAAATGACTCAACTAAGACTCCAGACGTAAATGCAGCCAGAAGTGATGCTCAGGCTTGGGTCTTCCATCTCTTCTGCACTTTCTGCCTTTGGGCTCCCTCCCTTTCTTGGGCATCGTGGTCAGTTAATATGAGCTTATTGAGTTGAATGACATATAAGTACTTTCTTAAATACTTAAAACTGCCTGGGTAAAGAATGCGTGTCTTGGGAATGGGGAAGAATCTGGCTGCTTCTTGCTGCCTCCAGGCCTAGGGTCTGCATCCCTGGGACATCACAATGGCCTCTCACCCGTTCCCAGGTCCCGTGTACCTGACTCAGTCATCTCTAAGCCTTTTTGGCATCTATGTGAGGTAAGCAGTTTCTCTTCCAGATGGGTAGAATCAGGTTAAAGGGTACACTGCTGCGTAAGAAATGAACTTTTTCCTTTCAAAATCTGTTCTCAGTGGGAGACGGAGAACAATTACGGAGTTGAACATTTTTTTCAGTTGCTCAAGCTGCCATATCTGAATGTGATTACACGTACTGGGGGAACTCGTTACGGTAAGAGTTTTGAGGCCATGGTACTGGAGATACAGAGAAGCTTGTTTACCAGGGTGGAGGCAGGTAGAGGAAAGAATCTTTAGAGGCAAAAGAGTTGCTCATATAACTGTGTTGCTTTCAGTGTTATCTGTGCTTGAAAGCAAACTTTTCACTGGAAGATTTCTCGAAACTCAGACATTTTTTTTCTGATATGGGAAGGCCCCCAAGCAACAGTGATTTCAAACAAGTCTCTGAGCCTTAGTTTCACTGGCTGTAAAATGAGAATAGTACTGGGATGCTGTGAATCTTACAGATAATACTCTGAAGGGGTTAGCATAGTAGGCTATTACACTGGTTATAAAATGTTAGTTCTCATTATCGTCTAGGCAGGAAATGGGGTAGGTTGAGTGTCTGTCCTTTTGTAGTGGATATGTTGGTACCCTGCCCACATGCCCTCTGCACTTGCCATCTGTCTGCAATCTGGCCTGACTTCTAACCACCAGCACCAGGGACTGTGTGCCCACTGGGGCTTTCTTCGATTACACAGGTGCAGGCTGGAAGCATTAGGGAATTGATTTCCATCAAGGAGTAGGGAGCAACCCCTTGACAATGACTGTTGGAAGCTGGTGGATAAACACCCCAGCTCCCTTGCCCTTTGTGGGGGGGCGGGTAACTCTGAAGCTTGTTTTCTACACCATCTCCCAGAGCCACCAGTGGGATTAAGCCCCAGTTGCCTAAGGTGGTAACTTGCTTGCTTTATTGGCTACCTTCCCATCCCTATCTCCTTTCTCTACCCCACAGTCAGTATCACCTGGGATCACCTACCAACTAAACTACACTTGACCCTTCAACAATGTGGGGTTAGGGACATGGCCCTCCACACAGTCAAAAATCTGTGTATGACTTTACAGTTGGCCCTCCAGTAAGTGAAGTTCCATGTCCGGGGATTCAACCAACCAACTTAAAGACAGACAGAGAGAAAGAATAACTTCTTACTCTTCCTTTGTGTTCTGTTCAGGCCTTCAGTGGGTTGAATGAGGTCCACCCACATTGGGAGGGCAATCTGCTTTGCTTAGTCTACCAATTCATATGTTAAACTCATCCAGAAACACCTTCACAGACACACTTAGTATAATGTTTGACCAAATTTCTGGACACTCCGTGGCACAGTCAAGTTAACACATAAAATTATCCATCACACCAAATCAGGAATTTCCCTCATCTCTTTAAAAATTCTGCATCAGGCCTTACCATGGTACATGCTGGGTATAGAGAGGAAAATGGAGTCACTGACCCCAGTTGTGAGAGGGTCTTCCTTTTGCGTTGGCACCTTCCAGAAGGAAGGAGCTCAGGTTATATTGAGTGGCACGAATATGGCATTGGGGCTTTGAGGAGGGAACACACACCCAAATTAGTTTTCACTGTCATTTCTCAGAGCTAAAGAGCTCCTGCCCATCCCAGGGCATGTGCTTGGTCTTCACAATACATCGTCTCCCTCAAATTTGGACCTCTACCTGCTGACGGACAGTCTCTCACCTAAGAATAAGGTGTGATTCTTTTTTTCTTAGACTTTGTCAAGGTTTTGGCAGGAAGCAGCTGAGCTTACAGTTGGTACCTTCCCTTCTGAGATATCCTTAGTGAGGGGCATCACGAGAGGTTGGAAAGAATATTGGCCTGGGAGTTGGGATGTCTAGATGGCCTCCTGGTTTACATTCACTCTCTTCAGCAAGTCACATGTTTCTTAGGTGTAAGAGAAAGAAGACTCTTCCAGGTATAGTAGCTTATTATGTCTGTGAGTAAAAAAAATTTTAATGGGCTCATTAGTAAGGAAAGGGTCTAGAACTATGATTAAAAAATACTGGAGAATGCTTTTTTCAAGCACGTATAAATTTGGTCTTATCCAATGCAGATGTACTTACTTTCATTCATTCATTCATTCATTCAGCAGTTTGTTTGCTTAGTGTGATGCTAATTAAGTTATTTGGATTTTCTGGGGTTCAGTTTCCTTACCTATAAAATGAAAGCGTCACTTATGCAACTCTCGATTCAGGCCCATCTCACCACAAGCTAGATAAGGTATTACGTCAGTCATTTCTTTACGTGTGAAATGGGGACAATTCTATTTGCTCCCCTTATGTCACAGTTAAATAATGAGCTACTGCACCTGTCAGCCTTTTGAAAAGAGTGCTTTTCAAAGCGCTGTGAACGGAGCCATATGAGCAGGGGGCGATATGAACTCACGGTATTAGTTCACATTACTTCTCCTTTATTCCTTGAGTAGCTGGAGGTCCTTCCATGGCAGATTTGAGACCACGTGTTTCTTTTGCCTTCTCCCAGCACAAATGAAACACTATCGTTAGCCCACAGACCGTGGTGTTAGAAAACTCGAGATTCTTATTCCAGGCATGATGTACAATTTATTTCAAGTCACATCTGATATAATAAAAGTCTCAGATGGGAGTGTAATTTGATGTTTAAAAAAAACAACAACGTTTGTTTCAGGACTTGCCCTGTATTGATTGCTCTGCCTTATTCCTTTCAGACAATGTGAAGTGTTTGAGGAGCATCTACTATATGCCTAGTGATGCAGGATGTGCAAAAGAGTGCACCATGGCTTCGTTCCTATTGGTGAGGCCTGTGATGCCGACTGGATACCCAGAAAGCTTATAGTCTTGTGTGTGGAAATCACATTATTAGACTCATATTGCAAAGAACAATGTGAGGTCACGTAACATACGTGCTGAATTTGAGCATTCTTAGGAAATACATTGAATGTAATCAAGACCACAGTAAATGGAAACTAATAAAATGTTTACAATATTATGGTTGTTTTATTATCTACAAAAAAATCCAGTAGCATGATTAGAAATAGATGTAATCCTCACGACTAAATCCGTGTCACTTGATGAGAAGTGTTCTGAGCTTTGAGGTCAAATCGATTATTTGATGCTCTGACCGTTGCTCAGAATTCTGCCCTGTTAGTTTGGACTATTTTTCTTGGTCTGCTTTTGTTTTTCCTTGAGTTCCTAATTATTTTGTCTTCCTCACAGGAAGACAGACTTCTGTTTTTTTCATCATAGCACTAAGATAGTCCAGCTTCTTGATTGTATTTTTAGTGGATATTCTAATTTGTACTGATTTCCTTCTAGGCCTGCTTCCCTATTGTCATCTTGATATTTCTATTTATTTTACCCCTGGATTAGTGCCTCTGTTTCTGGGATTCCATTCCGCTCTTTTGGGCTGAGTTTCATTTTTCTGTGGTAGATCCTCAAGTATTCTTTTTCAGAGAGTGCAGGGTAATGTCCTGGCTTATTCCTGTGTCCTGACATAAATATTGCTAGGTTCCTTTTAACTCTCAAAAGATCCTGCCTTAGATGGTACATTATATGGTCACCCAGTGCTTGAGTGATACTTTTTATTTTCATTGTTGACATGTCTAAAATTTATTTTGGTCTCACATAGGTTTGGTGGTTCATGTGGACATAGAAATCTAAGGTCAAAAATATTACCCTTGGGTCTTGGAAGTTCTTAGAGGACTTGCTGGTTTTGCATCACATGCTGTTTTTGGATGATTGTGTGTCTTCCCCCTCAGGGGACTGATGAGGATGGGGAAAGGATATGCCTAGCATGGGACACCGTGGCTTTGTTCCCGTTGGTGAGGCCTAACCCTCTAAGGGAACCTCATTCATTAAAACCAGATTTATTCAAAATCAGCAGTACAGTGTGGGAGATTAAATAAATGCTCTCTGGAGCAATTTGCCATAGACCTTTACCTGAATACCTTTAATATATAACTCAACCAGGTGAGGTAGTCTTGGCTACCTTTTATTTAAAAAATTTAAAATAGCTTTAAAAAATGTCATCGGATATTCAACAGGTATTTGTGGGGTGCCGTCTATGTGCCAGGTGCTGCTGGGCTCAGAGTACACAATGGTGCGCTCTGAAGGAGAGGTTCGTGATACTCTCAAAGGTTACACCAGCGACATTAACTTGGAGAGGGCAGAGAGGCAGAGGCAGATGAGCAAGGTCAGTTAGGTGAAGAGGAATGGGCAGAGCGTTCAGGGCACACAGCTTCTGTGGCATGAGGGAGCAAGGTTTCAGAAAGGGACAGAAAGAAGGACAGAGTGGCTGGAGCAGAGGGTTTGTGGCTAGGGGCTGGTGAGAGATGAAGCTAGACAGGCAGGCATGGGTTAGACCAAGCAGGGCCATATGGGCCCCTGGGATGGAGTTTATTCTTCGTCCTATGAGCAAAGGGGTAAGCCTCGGGAAAGTTTAAAGTCGGAGAGTCATATAATTAAATTTGACCAGCCTGTGGTTTGGAGGGAGAAAAGGTTGGGTTCTAGGAGACCAGAGTGTTGCCATGGCTAAAGAGGATGGTGGCTTGGGTGGTGGCAGTGTAGGTGGTGAGGAGGAGCCCACTGAAGAGCTGTTCAGCGGGCGTGCTTGGTTGTGTTGTTGCCTTCTCTGTATAGTCCTTCACTCCCCTCTCTAACTCCCTTAGATTGGGCTTTTGTAGTGCCCTTTCTCTCTGGGTGGGGCATTCGTCCCCATCTCCTACCTTGGGTTTGGCCTTGTGACTTGTTTTGCCCAATAGCAGGAGTGCCACTTCTAAGCTTAGTTATCAGAAGGCATTGTGTACCTACATGCTGGCTTGCAGCTCTGTAGTAGCCACGAGAAAAACATGCCCAGGGTAGCCCACTGGTCCTGGGTAGAGAACTAGAGACAAGTGGTATGTAGCCACTCCCAGCCCAGCCCAGCCTAGATCAGCCCAGCCCAGCCCAGCCATGGGCAGCGGAACTGCCCAACCGAGCCCAGCTGTGAGCAGCCAACCCACAGCTGCCCTGTATACTTATGAGAACAAATGATTGTTGTGGTGACAGTAAATGATTGAGATTCGAGTGGTTTGTTCTGCAGCACTTTTGCAGCAAAAGCTGATAACAGCAGATAAAAGCAACAGAATTTGATAGACTGGATGTAGCAGATTTGTGGGACCATGACTACAGTGTAAAGGGAGGCTCGCTTATATTTCAAGATCATTAACCTCATACATGCTCAGGGCTATACTTAAGTCTGTCTTTGGTGGTTTCCTGCCACTCACCTCTCTTTACAATTCATGGCTTCTTTTCCTGGAGCCGAATGAAGTAGGTCAGATTCATGGTCCAAAAGAATTAATCTTCCACTCTTTTTCCTTCTCCCTTCTCATTCTCTTTCCAACAGCCTGATCAGATTCCAGCAGAGTGTTCGAGCTGAGTGGTCCTCAGATCCTTCCACGAGGGCCTTCAAGCCCTAACACTCAGTGTATTCTTGGTAGAGCTGAAGTCAATTTCTGCTCTAGCGGGGAAGATGGGATTTCACTTAAAGGGGGGAGAAATGTGGGGTAAGGGATTTTCTTGGTCTTGACTGAGTATTTAAAATACATTAGTGCTGATAAAATATTTAGCTTTTAAACAACAAATTTAATATAGGGAATTGTGTTTTATTTATTAATGGCAGTTTCAGGGAGGCTGGTAGGAGTTGTGCGAAAGTGCACTGTTGTGATTTTGCAAAGTATAGTAATTACTGTAATGTTTTGTTGAATTATTAATACCTACTATGCCTGCAGGAACATACTATTCTGCAGTCAGATAGATTTCAAGATTGCCTTTTCCCTCTTCTGGTTTTGTTTTGTGTTTTCTTTTGTGCATACTTATGAATTTTTAAAGAAATGGAGTTAGGAGGCAGAGTTGATAATATTGTGTGAAACGCCATTGTCGCACCCTGTAACTGAACACAGGCAGGCAGTAGAGAAGCACTGTGGTTCCTTGACAGTCCCCTGCCTCCGCCAAGCCCCTTTGTAGTCCAGACTGAGGAATGCTGAAAGAATTGTCTGGGAAAAAAGGACTCATCGGTGGGCCTTTTTCATGAGCTGAGATCAGGAGAGTAAATAGTAGGGAGGTCATGCGTGTGCACACGTGAATATTATGTGCACACACCTCTAAGCAGAGCTCATTTGACCTGTTGATGGAGTTGGCAGGTTTTCAGGTGTGTGTGTTGAAACAGTGCTAGCATCCTTTATTAGATATTTCAACAGCTATTGCTTAGTGTCTATTATGGCCTCAAAAGAGATTATTGGGGATGATGATGATGATAGCTTAGTGGTCGTATGAACGGGCTCATGCTGGAAGAGGACTCTGAATCCAAGAGCAAGGTACACATGGGAGCATCCCTTTTGGTTGTGACTAAACTGAAACTGGAAGGTCAGCCTCCACATCATCATCTATCAGCTTTATGAAATGGTCCAAATCAGTCAACATCTGAGATTCACGTTTTCTCATCTGTATAGTAGTTGCAAGGATCAAAATGAAATCATATATTTGAAAGGACATTACAAGCTATACATTTCCAGACATGTGTAAGGGAATGCTGTTGTTACCAAATCATAGGAAAAGTTGCTCATTCTTGTGCTGTGATTTTGAGGGGCAGCAGAAAGGATTCTGTGCTCAATTTTTTTTTGCGGGGGGGAGCAGAACCTTCACAATTCAAGAGTCATCCCTTCGGGTTAAACATTGTTCTCTCCAAGATCCTCTTAAAATATAAATAATTCAGAGACAGTATTTTTAGAGCTGGAAAGAACACATAATGATCTAACCACATCCTTCTCCAGATTTGAAAAATATGGCCAAGAGAGACTGTGGAATGCTTAAATTCACCAAGATAGTGGAAGGGCCCACACCAATGTCCATCTCTCTGACTTCTAGTCCAGTGCTCTTTTGTAACACCTTGATGTTCTTTAGTTTTCCATTAAGTTCTTAATGCAGTCTAGAGCTTTTTCTCCCAGTAGGGAGCCTTGGGCAGAATGAATAAATTAGATGACTTGTGGAGAGACAGAAGCTGGGGTGCTTTAGGTGGCAGAGTAGTGCTTGGGTAGATGGACCAGACTTCTTAGCTCCACCACTGAGCAGCTCTTCCTTGGGCAAGTTACTTTTCTGAAACCCAGCTTTCTGTTTTATAAAGCCAGGATTATAATCCTTATTTTGCACAGCTGTTGTGAGGATTGGGGGAATTTGAAATGCCTGGCATGGTGTGTGCTTGAAAATGGGGAATAATTATCAGGTGATAAGAGGTCCTGAAGATTAGCTTGGTCTACATCCTAGTAGGTCTACTTCCTGAGAGCTGTTTTCCCCACTGCAAAGATGTGAGTTTTCAGGGGAGGAGGAAGCTGCCATTTCCCTTCCCCAGGGTTAGGGGTGGAGGGACTCATGAAACGCTCCAGCAGAGAAGAGCCCTGCACAGTGGGAAAGGATCCCATAATGGCCAGAGGTGTAAGCGAAGACTTACCAATAGCCTTCCCTTTCTCTTTAATCTCAGATCCAGCCCTATTTAAATTTCCCCTGAAGGGGGTGGAGATGGTGAGAAGGTAGGGATGAGCATCTTTAAAGAATAGCAGGTGACTCTGAAACAAACGAAAGCACTTGTGTCCATCTGCTGCATGGCTCTGTCTCATGGGGCTCCACTTCTTGTTTTAAATTACTAAGGTGGTTTCCTGAAAACAGGTTTCAGTTTTCCTAGAGAGAGTTTATCCTGCTTCCAGCAAGTCTATCCTGAATTCCTTGTGAGCTGGGTAAGATCCATTGTTCCTTGTGAATTTTAGCAATTAAAGCAGGGCCACCCATGGGTTAACACTTGGGTAGAGGATGAAATTTCCAGGGTCAGTAGGAGATCTAAAACACCCTGGAGGCTGTGTCAGCTCTCAGCCATGGAGACTGGGCCAGTGTTTGCTAAAGCGAAATAAGAAAAGAGAGGGATGCAGGGAAGAGCATCCTGGCTCTTATCCTCCCCTCTGCCCAGTGTCCTCCACTTTTCTCACTCTTCCTGGTCTGGGAAAACGTTCTGATAGCAGTCCTTTACTTCTTCAGTTCCTTTTCCTGAGGTCCTTGCATTTTATTTGATTTTTTTCCAGCTTTATGGAGGTATAATCGACAAATAAAGATGGTACATATTTAAGGTACACAGTGTGATATTTTGATATATGTATACATAGTGAAGTGATTACTACAATCATGCTAATTAACTTCACATAGTTACTGTTTTTATGTGGTGAGAACATTTAAGATCTATTCTACTAGCAAATTTCACGTATACACTGTAGTATTATTAACTATCCTCACCATGCTGTACATTAGATCTCCAGAATTTACTCTTCCTACATAACCGAAACTTTGTACCCTTTGGCCAATATCTCCCCATTTCTCCCACCTCCTAGCCCCCAGCAACCACCATTCTACCCTCTGCTTCTATGAGTTTGACTTTTTAAGTCAACTCACATATAAGTTAGATTTCACATATAAGTGAGAGCACATGGTCTTTCTTTCTCTGCCTGCCTTATTTTACTTGTCCTGCAGGCTGCAAATGACAGGATTTATTTTTCTTAAGGCTGAATAATTATTTTGTTATATATAAATGCCACATTTTCTTTATCCATTCATCCATTGAAAGACATTAAGATTGGTTCTGTATCTTAGCTATTGCAAATCATGCTGCACTGAACATGGGAGTGCAGATATCTGAGATCCTGGTTTTATTTCTTTACGATATATACCCAGAAGTGGGATTGCTGGGTCATGCGGTAGTTCTATTTTTATGTTTGTGAGGAGCTTCCATACTATTTTCCGTAATGGTAGTACCATTTTACATTCCCAGCAGTAGGTTGCAAGCCTTCTCTTTTCTTCACATCCTTGCCAACAACCCGTTATTTCTTGTCTTTATATGTCTAATAGGCATTCTAACAGGTGGTACCTCATTGTGGGTCTGATTACATTTCCCTGATGATTAGCCATGTTGAGCATTTTTTCATGTATCCGTTTGGCCATGTGTATGTCTTCTTTTGAGAAATGCATTTTAAATTTGACCTCCTAATGGTGAATGAAAATCTTCCACCTCTATTGGCAATGGTTTGGAAAAGGCGTTTTAGGGATGGGGACCCTGGAAATCATAGCCTGTACTATTCGTCTAACTTTTCCACTTTCAGGGCCGGCATTCGGGGGAGGGAGGCTGGCGCCATTCCTGGCCGGAGATGCTTGTTTTCTTTCTCACCCATACCTGAGCCTCAAAAAACTCCTGTGAGGTGAGAGCAAAGGGCTCTTACTGAAGGATAGTTTCTATCTCTGTGTTGGTCATATGCGTCTCATAGTGGATTTTCTTTGGTTAAGGAGATGGGGAATTGGGGAGAGCTCTATTCTGTTTTTTCACCTTAAATTTTATCTACTTATTTATTTAAAAATATCTATAACAGAGCATTTGCCCTTTAAAACATTTTTAAGTGGCTTTGGTTACATTCCGTGCTGTTGTGCAACCATCCCCACTGTTCCCAAAGATTTTTCATTGTCAAAGCAGAAATTCTGTAACCATTAAACAACGCCCTTCCCATTGCCCTGTTCCTCAGACAGCTGAATTCTCTTCTTCAGTATCTGAGCAAGTGTTGAGACTTGCAGTTTGTTGCTCTCTTCTGTTTTTTCCAACCCCATGCCTAACCGTTTTCTCACCTCTGCTCTCACTGCAGGGACCCCTGGGGCTGGGAGGAGGAGACGGGCTGGTGAATATTCAGGGCTGAGAGATGGGCTCAGGCAGCTGCTGGCCACCCTCCCTTCTTGCTCTGGGTCTGTTCCCTTCCCACCAGTAGTGCCTCTCGCCCGCGCCCTCCTCTCTACCATGAGCTCTGTGCAGGAGCGGGCCTCTCCATCCTTAGAGCAACCAGTGGGGTTCTGCTGTAATTAAAGGAAGCCATCGGGAGGAAGCAAAGCAGAGCAAGGGAAAAGGCAACCACCAACAAAACATCTCATTTCCCGCACAAACTCCCTAACAACTGCATCTATTGGCTTTCATGGGAACCTGCTTCCTTTAAACACAGCAAAGGGAAACCCCACAGGATGGTGTGGGAAAGCAGGTTATTAAGTTACCCTCAGACTGCTAGAGTGGAGATTTACTCCTTTTTTCCCCCCCTCCATACCCTGCAGAGCAAAACTGATCAAATATTAGAGTCGAAAGAGACCTCAAAGGCCATTTAGTTCAACTTCTCCCCCAGGACTGGGGTTCCCTCCATCACTGGCCCCTCTGACACATTGTTACCTGGTTCCCACCCTCCCCAGCTCCCTAAATTTGAAGACTCTCTACTAGCAGAGAACTGGCCACCGAAGCCTGTTGTCATTTATGGCACTGACTCCGGAAATGTCTAATTAATTCATTTATCCAATTAGCCCCTTGCTCTCTGAAATACTTTTTCTTGGTCGCTGAGCAGCTGGGATAGACTTGCAACACATGCACGCTGCTGGTGAATGAACCACCAGTTTTTTCCTTCACCTGGCGCCCCCCGCTGCCCTTGTCTCCTTTTATTTTTCTGATGCACAGTAATGAAGAACATCTCCACCAGCCTCCAGCGTTCTCCTTAACGCATTTCTGAAGGTATTTTTTATGCCAGACATTTGTCATGGACAAGGAGAGTGACAGAATATACAGGTACACAGAGGTGCGTTTGCAAAATAATGGAATTAGCCCCGCTCAGGCAAGACCTGGGGAGAACTTAGCTGGTGCCGGGGGCCTGGCCAAGGTTAGGCTCAGAGGTGTTCGGGAAGTGCGGGGGTGGGGGGGCGACTCTCTTCCCGTGACGAGGCAGTAACAGGGGCAGTGGTTCTATTTATCTTTATGGTCTGCCCTTCCTGGGGAATTGTCATTGGTCCCCAGCCTGCAGTGCATGGTGAGCATTAACCAGGAGGGAGGACTTTAAGGGAGAGAGAGAGACAACATCCACCCAGGAGGGCAGCAAAGTGCCTTGAGGAATCATCCTTGAAATATAACACTCTCCTGTTACAGGATGTGGAAATGCCACACGCTGCTTCAATGAGTTAGAATGTTAGAACTGGACTTTGAGCCCAGGCTTCCATCCTTCTCTGTCTTTATAGATGAGAAAATTGGAGCTCTCAGAGGATAAACCATTTGCTCAGTGTCTCACAGCCAGCGTTTAGGGCTCCAGAGTCCCAGGCCTTCTCACTGGATCACACTGCTCCTCTTTGATCTTATAAAGGGAGCTTTGTCCATAAAATTAGTCACTTGAGTCACCAAAACTCAATTTTAAAAATTGACTTTTATTTTGCAACAGTTGAAGTTGGCAGTGAAGATTTGCAGACTCCAAGGATCTTGGCTTCTTCTTTTTTATTGGCTGTGCTGCATGGCATGTGGGGTCTTAGTTTCCTGACCAGGGATCGAACCCGCACCCCCTGCATTGGAAGTGCGGAGTCTTAACCGCTGGACCGCCAGGGAAGTCCCCCCAAGGATCTTGGCTTCTGTTCCATCATTCACCTTGGCATATGTCTATTGCAGAGGCTGGGGCATGTGCTCCAACCCAGTATACGGTATGAATAAGGAATGATCCCTGCCCTCAAAGAGCCCCCCACTGTAGTGGAGGAGATGGACCCTGAAGGAGGGAGGGAATCCTTCTTGGAAGGAAGCATTCAGAGAGGAGGATCTGGGCCATTGGACCAGAACCCAGATCTTATGGTTGAAGGGGCTGTGAGGGTAGGAAGGGTGTGGGGGACATTCTTGGGCAAGAGAACAGCATGGCCAAGCTCAGGAGGCATGAGAGATTATGTTCGGGGACTGGAGAGTGGCCTGGGAATGGGGCCTTCAGGCCGTTTGACTTTCTCTGAGACAAGGTAGCCGGCTCGATGCTGCCCATAGTGACATCTGGAAAACATTGCCTCCTGCTCTCCAGAATAATAAGAAAGCACAGTTATATCCTCTATATGCATGTGTGGGTATAGAAAAACATATGTCAAGTTTCCTGGATGGAAGTGACTTCCCTTTGAAGTTGGTTCGTAAATAATGATGAAGGCCATAAAAGTACACGCACACTGCACACGTATTAATTACTGCTGTGGACCAAACTTGCCAGCTGCCTAGACAAATAAAAACGGACTCTGCAGCGTCTAAAGCACTGGCTCCCAGAGCCTCCTGTGCGACCAAGGGAAACCTTTTATTGAGAAGGACCTGATCCTTGGCGCTCAAAATTGTGTCGGTCGCTCAATCTGCAGTTTCGAGGGACGGACAGAGAAGGAACTGGCCTTGACAGTGAGCACCCTGACCAGGCCTTCCCAGTGCAACAGGTGCTTCTGTACTTCCAAGCGTTGCTCATCTGGGTAAAGCTCTCATTTCTCCAACCGTGCGGACAAGGCCGGGCTGACTTTTGCAGAACCTAGAGATGGCAGACAGCACTGTGGGATGCTCCTTAGTGTAAAATCTCTGAGAAGTTTCTTAACGAGGTGGTTTGAGTTCCTCGAGGAATTAAGCTGGGGGTGGCTGCTTAAGTAACCATGCTGGGCCCACAATCACAGTGGTCTGTCTTTGGAGCAGTCAGACACACACGGCAATCTAAGGTTCTGGTAAGGAAGAGTCCGTGGCTCTTTATTCAATAAATAGTTCGTACATTGGACGTTGGTGGATGAAGCCACTGTCTGCTCGGGTCTTCCTAGACTAGAAGGTGGAGTCGCCCATGTGGAAGGGATTGGAACTTTCTCTCCCTCAGGTCATCCCTTGCCATCCCTTGGGTGATTTGGTTTCCCATTTTCTGAGATTATCCCACAGGGCTTGTCTCCTACCCCTTAATATAAGGAGGCAGGGTGCATCTGGTGCCAGATTTCATTCAACCCTGTAACAATCGCCCCTTTATGACATCACTGCTCATCACCATGGAAACAGTCCCGGAGTCACAGAGACTGGATTGTGGCATCATAGCATCAGGCAGGACAGGGGGAGAGGAGAGAAGAGAATTGAGACTGCCCGGAGGGATGAAATTCCAATAAAATACCATGTGATGGCAGGATGTGGGATTTTTCTGTTTGGATCTTGAATGGAGAGTCTAACCATGGGTTGCCAGAAGAAACCTCATCTAGGATAAAGAGGAAGAGCTGTGGTGGCATGTGGACTCTGGACTCCGAACTTGATTAAATTTAATGAGTCCTCTGCTGTATTTTATATGTATTGCTCGTTTGATCCTCACAAAATCTCCGTCAACTATTGGATCAGAGAGGTTCAGTAACATGACTCAGATTCCACAGTTGGAAAAGGCAGAGCTGAGACTTAGAGGCAGAAGTTGTAGCCTGTGCTCTCGTGAGGCTTACAGTTGTGTGTGTGTGTGTGCATGTGTGTGTGTTGGAGACAGTTATTAAGTAAATAAAATAGAAATCGTGAAAGCTGTGGTAGATGTAAAGTGAATACATGGTGCTTCAGTGAGGAGGTGTTGGAGTGTGAGTGGAAACTGACTTACGTTCGTGTATTAACTTTGGGACGTGGCTCTGCATGTAGTAGGTGTGCCCTGAAACACACGAGGCCCTGGGCTCCTAAATGCTCCCACCTGCCTCGGCTCACCTCCTGGGCTGCTTTCCTCTGCCGTGCCCCCATCTTCCTGCACCCGCACTTCCGCATCTGTCTGCTCGCTTCTGAGATCTTCCTGCCAGCCCTCCTCCCTTGATCCTGATTCTTCCTACCAAGTCCCCCCTACCCCCTTCTCTGTCTCTAGACAGTAATCTCAAGAGAGAGAAGACATTCTCCTCTGATGTAAAAACATCCTTGCTTTGCCCAAGGATCAGGCTCAAACATCTGCTGCAAAAATAAAGGAGCAGTGGCCCTTTTTTGAATAGGAAAAGCAAATTATGGGTAGATTTTGCACAATAAAAAAATATTCTCTTTTAGACTTCTGTTGTTAAACTGTGGCTGATAAATGAATGGACAAGTAACAAATTAACATTAAAAGGAGACACCCCCAAGGAAGTGGCCGGTCATGTTTAGTTCAGCAGCTTGTTTTCTGTTGTGGTTTGCATGGCTCACGCCGATTGTGATTGCAAGTTGTAGTCACGTGATCTGGCCACATATTCTCTTAGTAAAATTGGTCCAAGTCTGTAGGACGAATTAGCTTAGTTCTTCGCAGGGTTCCAAGAGCTGTAGGTGCTTTGCTGTGGACCACTTCTGGGTGCTGCTGTCCTGGTGCCCCACCTGGGAGATGGATGGGTCTAAGGAAGCCCACTTCTCTCCATTTGTGCCACCTTGCTGAGCTGTCAGGAGTGTTTGGTGCCCCAGTCAAGACCCCTTCATTGGACCCCTGGGACTTAGAGTCGACAGCTCTCCATTTGGTCTCCTAAGTTGAGGTTGCCCATCTCGGCTGAGGACCTCATTGGTGGGAGCTCTGCTATGATACTTTTACTGTGACAGGCCTGTGTGTGTGTACGCACGCACGTGCACAATGTGTACGGTGTTAGTAAGCCGTGTGAAGTGCATTTACGATCCAAGCTTGTTCTTTCTAGGACCTGGAGCGTGTCAGTCTAGCCGCTAATGTGGCCCTTCTGGACCTGTGCTCTTGATTCTCTCAGAACCATTTATGACTGGCACATACAGAACCACTGAGTGGCTTTTTTAAAGGTCATGCATGAAGAGTCATGTAATGAATTATTTTATAGTTAAGATCACAGACTTGGGAGTGACATAGACATGGGTTCGGCCTCATCTCAGTTGGGCCTCTTACTAGCTAGATGATCTTGGGCGATTTACTTATATTCTCTATGTGTAATGTCTTCATTTACAATATTGGCATGAGACTTGGTACCTACTTCATAGTGTTGGGGTTCGGATTCAGTGAGATACATCTCGAACATCTTATTATGATGTCATTCTTGTCAAAGTTAACTCTAATTAAGTGGGCCAAATGTATCTTTATGTTTTCCCCCAATAACTTGTTAAATAAGTACTTTTTGAGCTCAGTGCAAAACTTTGGCTGTAACCCAGATCACATCTATAATAGATTTTCTCAGATTTTGAATTGGAAGGATCAGAATAGTTGGCATTTTTATTGCTCATCATTTGCAGGTGCCATAGGTGAAGGGGGCACAGGAAGTGTAACTCCTGATGTGGAACTGCTTCCTGAGAGCCTTGTCACGGAACAGAGATATTTTCCCAAGCGTTACCCTGACCTCAGTGCTGTAAGAGCAAATGAAACAGGTGTAGCCTTGCCTCCCGAGAGCAAACAGTTCTCTTCGCGTGGTACTGCCAGAGGGAAAATTCAGCCAGAGGGATGTGTGAGTTGACATGCACACACTGACCGGATGGGAGAGGCTAGCCAGGATTGTCCCTCAAAACTAGCTCTCTGAACTTCAGGAACTCAGTTCATCTTTTTATATCCTCAGATATAGAAAGGGAGAAGATCGGGGCTACTAGAACCTTTTTAACGTATTATATATATATATATATACACCAGTGTGAACAGATTTGAATAGTATCTCAATGAGTTTTTTTAATGTGTGATTACACTGATGTTACCCCACCACCTAAATGAGATGAAGATACAGAACATTTATATCATCCCAGACAGCTCCTTCATTCTCCCTTCTCATCGATAGCCTCTCCCCCTGGAAGTAATCGATAATTTTGTTTTCTGTCAAGGTATGTCTGTTCTTGACATTCACATAAGTGGAATAATGTGTGGTAGGCAGCCTGTAAGACGGCTTCCAATCATCTCTGCCTCCTGATAATCGTGGCTTTGTGTAATATCCTCCCCTTGAGTGTGGACTGGACCCTGAAACCTGCTTCTGATGAATAGGATATGGCAGGATTGATGGGATAGCACTTCCAAGATTAGGTTACTCAAGGCTGTGACTTGCATTTAGCTTGCACTCTCTCTGGCTCTTCTTTGCTCTGATGAAGCCAGCTGCCATGTTGTGAGCTGCCCGCTGGGCAGCAGCCAGTGAAGAACTGAGGCTGTCTGCCCAACAGCCCATATACGTGAGCCTGGAAGCAGATATTCTCCCAGCTGAGGCTTGACATCACCATAGTCTGACTGAGAGCTTGATTAGGGTCTTGTGAGCAACGCTGAGCTGGAGGACCCAGCTAAGCTACACCTGGATTCCTGACCCACAGAGCTAAGACAATAAATGTCTGTTATTTTAAGCCACTAGGTTTTGGCATAATCCATTACACAACAATATATAACTGATATGTATAGTATGTTCTTTTTTTTTTTTCACTTAACTTTATGTCGGTGAAATCTATCCCTATTGACATATATAGCATTATTATTTTTTTAAATTTGCATGTAGTGTTACAGTGTAGGAATACACCCACATTATTTATCCATTCTAGAATTGATGGACATCTGATTGTTTCCATTTTTTGACTATATGAACATTCTTGTACATTTTTTTTTTTTGGTGGATATGTGCACTCATTTCTCTTGAGCATATACCCAAGACCAGAATAACTGGATCATATAACAGACTTTAGTAGATATTACTGAACAACTTCCCAAAGTGGTGATACCAGTTACACTCCTTCCAGCAATATTTGATTTGCATTTGTGCCACTTCTTTGCTGAGGCCTATGTAGTGGTGTATAGCTCATGTGGTTTTAAAGTTGATGACTGACAGATGTTGACCAGTTTTATTATGCTTAATGGCCATTTGGATTTCCTCTTCAGTGAAATGCCTGTTCAAATATTTTGTCCATTTTATGTTAAATTGTCTTTTTAAAATGGATTTGTAGGAGTTCTTCATATCCTGGATTTAAGTTCGTTGTTGGATATATTTATTTTAGAATATCTCCTAGTTTGTGGCATGCTTTGGTATTCTGTTAATGGTATGTTTTTTATAAAGGGATGCTCTTAATTTTAATGAAGTACAATTTGTCAGTTTTTTTAAGGTTATAAAACCTTTGCCTGTTCCTGTGTCAGGAAGATATTAGCCTATGTTTTCTTTCACAAGTTTTACTGTTTTAACTTTCACTTTTAGGCCCATAATCCATCTGGAATTGCTTTTCTTTTTTTTTAATGTGCTGAGTAATGGTAGAAGGGGGTCAAATTCATTTCCTTTTCTCATATAGAACTCCAAGTGACCTAACATCATTTATGGAAAATATATGAGATACAGACTGAGAAAGAGATTTGTTGCAAATCAGGTGTCTTTATTTGTGTATGTCTGTTTGTAAATTCTCTATTTGGTTCTCTTGGCCTGTTTTTCTATCCTAACACCATTGCCACATTGTCTTAATACTGTAGCTTTATAGTCCATCTTAGTATTTGGTAATTTAAATTTGTCAATGTTTTGTGTTTTCTTCTTGGCTCTTGGCCCTTTGCATTCCCAAATACATTTTAGAATCAACTTGTCAATTTCCACCCAAGTGGGAAAAAAATCTCTTTTTCAAGCCTGCTAGGATTTTTGGCTAGGATTACCTTATATCAATTGGTCATTTGGGGGAAAATTGACATTATTTGGTTTTCCTTAATTTCTTTCAGCAGTGTTCCACAGTTTTCTGGTACTGGAAATCTTCAGATAGATTTATTCCCAGGAATTTGATGCTTTTTGATGCTATTTTAAGTGGGAATTTAAAAAATTTTCATTTTTTAATTGCTGGTTGGTAGTATTATCTTTAGATTCTTTCAGATTTTCATTTCATACCATTATATCAACTGTGAATAATGGGAGGGTGTTTTTTTTCTTTTATTTACATCCTCTAATTCACTTTCTTGTCTTATTACATAAGTTATAACCTCTGCAAAGTGTTGAATAGAAACGGTGATAGCTTTCTCTTATTTCTGAGTTTAAGGGGAAAGCATTCAATATTTCATGATGAATCACTGTGTTTGCTGTAGGTAGTTATAGATACCTTTTATCAGATTAGGGATAAAAAAATCTCTTTTTCAAGTCTAACATTTGATGATTGTCTCTGAGTGTATGTAAAAAGTAAAAACATATATAGAAGGGAGTAATAATGATGATAACATGAGTAAGAATAAGAGAGACAAGAGAGAAGGACATGAAGAAGGATGATACAAAGGAGAGTACAAGAATTTCTTGGATGCCTCCTATGTTCCAGGTCCTGTGAGAACTGAGGGAAGTTATGATCAATAGATCACATGGCTAATGAAGGCTAGAGGCTGGGTGAGAATCCAGGTCTTCTGGGAACCAGGAGGGACAGCAAACAAAAAGGAAGACCTGTAAGGAAGAGAACAGCTATTGCAGTTTTCCTATGGGCCTGGGGCATTGTGTCTTTCCTGTGTCTCTCCATATCTGATTCTCTTCTTTCTGTCTCTTTCTCCGTCTTGATCTTAATCTTGGACTCCAACTTAATCTCATTCTCTTTCTAGTGGAGAATGGTGGTGTGTACCACCTTTTCTCCTCCATCCAGATCATATGTGGCCCCTTGCTCTGGGCTACCTCTTATTTTAATTCAGCTTTTGAGATGCCCATTACATAATGCCAGTTGACCTGGGTCACTCAGATCACAGTGGCTGGGGCATGAGGTGAAGGGACATGGCTGGTGCCTCCTTGGTGTCTTAGTGTCAGCTCTCTGCAAATAATGGCCACTCAGCAGTCAGTGGTACACACAGAGTAAGAGGGATGAGCAAGCTTCAGGCTGGAGTGAAGGCTGCAGCCACCCTCCTCACTCCAGACAAGTCCATCTTTTGTGGCCACAAGCCAAGCTCATCTCCTGGGGTCCGAGGTCTCTGTCACGGGCCAGACCTAGGGCCGTTTGCACACCTTGCAGCTGCTCTGCTGCCCGAGCACCCTGCAGCTGGCTGGATTCTCCTGTGGGCTTTGCTTTCTCTTTTGCCGAGTCTATCCTGAGGCTATGTTTGGTTTTCTAGTCCTGACTGAATTAGGATGGTCCCATTTAAGGTGAAAACAACATAAAACAACCACAAAAAAGCACTGAAGAAGAAACAGAATAAAGAAGGGTTTTTGTACACCTTGAAAGACTAATGCAAACATGTTTTGCAGTGTTTTAATATATTCGAGACGTTCCTCTCCTGTTAGCCAACCTGTCACTGCTTCCCCAGGGACCTGGCATGTTTGTTACATGGCAGGAAAGTTTGTTGAGCAAGAGGCTGAGGTTTGGGCTGAGAAGTTGCCTGCGTAAGGGCTCCTGGGCCATCTTCATTACTGAAACATGAACTAACACTGGTCCCCAGGGACGGCCACGATGGGTTGGCACAATGGGTGAATGTGGTGGGAATGAGGCCATTGTCATCACCTTGCTTGGTAAAAGCGACCCCAGGGCTACAGCCAGTTTCCTGAGAGCGGCCAGTTGTCGCTGAGTGTGACCTTCTGGAGAAAGTGCGGATGATTCCACACCATCCACTCCCTGTTCCTAGAAACAAACCATTCAGTGTGTGCGTGTGTGCGTGTGTGCGTGTGTGCACGTGCGTGCTTAGGGAAGAGGACCACTGAAATTACTGATGCTCCCACCACGGAGATTTTCTACATTTTTCTCTCTTATGCAACATTTTCAAGTAAGAGGGATGGTGCATGACCAGACATTTGTTTAAAGCAATAGGCACTCTCACTTCCGAGGAACATCCTAGGAGCAATAGAATTGATGTCAATGGTAGACACACACGTGCACGATCTTAAAATAGAAGATTGTGAAGATGCCAAAATTGAATCTCTTAACTTGAGAATAAGTACTTTGAGAATAAGCAAGGAAGGACCTCAGCATTTCACGTCTTCCTACCTTCTACCCTTAGGTGGTAATGTGTGACTGTGGCATGAAGCTTTAGGAATGGTAAGCCTTGTCAAAGAGAGGTGACTCCCCTTATTTGGGGTTGACTGGTTGGGTGGACTAGACCTAGTGCACACGAATGAGTTCCAGATGCAGAGTTCAGAGCTGCCAAAGCAGCTGGTAAATGAGCTCATACGAGTAAAGCTCTTGCATATACCTGGTGCATAGTAAGTACTCTGTCAGTGTCAGTGTGTGTGATTGTCATTGCTGGGCCTTGTCTACAGTGCTGCCTTCAGGTCTAGGCAACCAAGATAAATGAGAACATCATTTGCTGAGAGACCAGGACGGGGAAGGGCACTGGAATCTTCTTGTAAAATAAACTCTTAAAAATATTAGGTTTGTTTAACCTGGGGAAGAGAAAACTTGAAGGATGGGAGCACTAAATATTTGAAGGGCTTCTGTGCAGAGAAGGAAACAATTGTTCTTTAGAGCCGTAGTGGGTAGAAGTTAGACTGGAGATGAGAAATTGCAAGGAGGCTGCTTTTCTGGCACCAGAAGGAGGAACTTTGCCCGGGGGAAGAAGTGCTTAGCAGAGTCTTGGGGCTCTTACTGGGCAGCTGTGGAGGGGTGTGTGGAGGACTTGGGACTTGGGACTATATCTTTAAATTTCCTTCTAAGGCAGAAATGAGATGAGAGCTGGGTTCTCTTGCTTGTGGAGAGGGAAGGGAAAGCTGCTGGGGTGGCCTATTTGGGCCAACTACGGTTGGTGAGAACCTCACCCATCTTGAAAGAGAAAGGAAGGATCTACCATTTATTTAGTACTTACTGTGTGTATCAGGAGCATTGCCAGCTGCTTCTTTTTCCTCCCTCCCTCCCTCCCTCCCTCCCTTCCTTCCTTCCTTTCTTCCTTTTCCAGATTATGTTCATTATAGGTTATTGTAAGATATTGGGTACAATTCCCTGTGCTATGCGGTAAATGCTTGTCGCTTATCTATTTTATGTATAGTAGCTTGTATCTGTTAATTCCATACCCCTGATTTGTCCCTCCTCCCCCTTCCTCTCCCCTTTGGTAACCATAAGTTCGTTTTCTAGGTCTGTTTCTTATATACATCTATTTGTATTATTTTTTAGATTCCACTTATAAATGATATAGCATTCGTCTGTCTTTGTCTTAGTTCACTAAGTATAATATTCTCTAGGTCCATCCACATTGCTGCAAATGGCAATATTTCACTTTTTTATGGCTGAATAATATTCCATTGTGTTTGTGTGTGTACATATGTATATATATGTGTGTATTTATATCACATCTTAATCTAGTCATCTGTTGATGGGCACTTGGGTTACTTTCATGTCTTGGCTATTGTAAATAGCGCTGCTGTGAACATTGGGGTGCATGTATGTTTTTGAATTCGGTTTTTGTTTTCTCCAGATGTATACCCAGGAGTGGAATTTCTGGATCATATGGTAGTTCTGATTTTAGTTTTTTAAGGAATATCCGTACTGTTTCCCATAGTGGCTGCACTCATTTACATTCCCATCGACAGTGTAGGAGGGTGCCCTTCTGCCAGGTGCGTTCTTTACATGACTAACTTGTGTCAGAACACCTTCAGGTGAGTAGTAGAGAAGGAAGCATACTCAGGCAGTAGAGTTACTGGGCCCAGGCTCACATTTTCCTTTCCTAATCATCTCCTGGAATGCTGTGCTGTCAGTTGGATCCTTTCACACCAAGTCCACTCTTTCCTCATCTAAATAAATGACTTATGGGTAGAACAGTCCTGTTTCAAACCCTTCTGGAACTTTCTCTGGGGGCTGGGATGGCCCTCTAAGCACAGGCTTTTGCCTTGTCAGCTAAGACCTTCTTCCCTTTCCTGCAGAGTCCTTCCCAGGGCTCTCGAGCGCAGCGTCCCATTTCTCCCCCTTCCCTTTGTGGAGAGTTCCAGAAAGCCTTGTGGAAAAGGGAAAATAGCCAACTTTCCTGGGACATCCCCGCCTCGGATGGATCCCCCCTCTCTTGAGGGAGGAAGCCAGCTCACATGTGGATGTGACACATGCTGCACCCCGTGGGGTGTGAGGTGGATGGACCTAGAGTCTGTCATACAGAGTGAAGTAAGTCAGAAAGAGAAAAACAAATACCGTATGCTAGCACATATATACGGAATCTTAAAAAAAAAAAAAAAAGGTTCTGAAGAACCTAGGGGCAGGACAGGAATAAAGATGCAGATGTAGAGAATGGACTTGAGGACACGGGGAGGGGAAGGGTAAGCCGGGACGAAGTGAGAGAGTGACATTGACCTGTATACACTACCAGATGTAAAATAGATAGCTAGTGAGAAGCAGCCGCATAGCATAGGGAGATCAGCTCCGTGCTGTGTGACCACCTAGAGGGGTGGGATAGGGAGGGTGGGAGGGAGGGAGACGCAAGAGGGAGGAGATATGGGAACATATGTATAAGTATGGCTGATTCACTTTGTTATACAGCAGAAACTAACACAACATTGTAAAGCAATTATACTCCAATAAAGATGTTAAAAAAAAAAAAAGAACCATGCACAAGTTAAAAAATAAATAAATAAAAATAAAATGAAATAAAATGGGAAACAAGTTGGGTCTTTGCAGCACAGGCATGGCGAGAGGCTCCTGAACCAGTGGGTGGATTTTCTCCAACAAACTCCCTTTCTGGAGAGGCGGTTTCTTTTTACAGCCCAAGGAGACAGAAAGCTCACCTCGCCAGAGGGTTCCTACCACCTGGCTCCCTATCCCTTCCCTGTATCTCTGGGGATCCCCCTGACTGCAGGGTGGGGCTGGTGAGGGAGCCCCAGTTCCCAGCCCTCCCACAAAATACCACCAAGCTTGCCTTTTTGCGTCAATTTACTGTAGGTGTTTGAAACCAGAAAGGGATGGGGTTACCAGGTTGAAGAGGCCGTGGCAGGACGAGAAGGGGTCTCTGCTCAGTGGGAGGAACCATTAGGGTTGAATTTGTGTCAGGCCCTTGGATTGAACTCTAGCTCTGTGTGGCTTTTAACAAATGACCAGCTTTCTCTGAGCCTAGTTTTCTCATGCATCGTGCGGGGTTCGGTCAGAGACAAGGCCACATGGCTGGTCCGTCACGGCCCTCACCTTAACGTCTGGTTTACTCTCCGCTGGTTCGCTTGGGAGCTGGGTTCTCTGTTCCCCAACACATCAGCAAAGCTCTTGCCTCAGGGGCCTTTGCACTGACCGTTCTGCTCTCGGGAATGCCCTCTCCCCAGCTAGCTACATGGCTCATTCTCTTGCCTCCTTCTGGTTTTTGCTTAAAAGTACTTCTCAGCGAGGCCTGCCCTTGCCACGCAGTCTAAAATCGTGCACCTCTCCCATTCACCTTCCTTCCCTGCTCTAGTTTTCCTCCTGGTACCTGTCTTGCATATTTTGTTTTACCAATTTATCTTATGTTTCGTCTCCTTCCTCATGAGAATGCAAGCTCCATGAAAACAGATGTGCCTGTTGTTTCCAGCCCCCATGAAGTGCAGTGGAGGAGGCTGGTAGAGGTGGGGGGGCGCTTAGCGAGGCAAGGTGGCAGAAGCACTTTGTGATCGCCAGCTCGCTGCCCCCCGTTATCTCCTGAGCTGTGAAAAGAAATGGCCTCTCCAGGAAGTAGTTCATTTACTTGGAAAAAATTCTGTTTGGTGCCTAATATATATTTGCTGAATGAATGAATCTGAGGCCAGGCCCTGGGGCTGTGTGGCCTGGACTCCTCCACGCAGCAGCTCGGTGAACTTGGGCCCGTTCCTTAGTCTCACTGCCTTAGTCTCACTTTCCCGGAAGAAGGAGCTAACGGTGTAACTACCTTGTGGGGTTGTTGTGAAGAGTCCATGCGAGTCTGCAGAATACCTGAATGTTGTGTGTGTTCAGCAGGCCAGCTGTGATTTTAGAAGTGCTTTCTGGTCTAATATTTTAACTCCAGGCATAGGGACCCCTCCTGCATGGAACTTGGGTCCAGCCCTCAAGAAAGGACGCCTAGGGGGGCTGATACGGTGAATGCATCCTGCCCGCAGGCTGCCCTGGGAAGGAGGGTGAGGGCTCCTGGACAGCTTGCGTGAAGGAAACTTTATTTATGGCATTACGGTTCTTTAGCCTGCTGCCTCCCGTACCCCTGAGCCCTTACGGAAACCTCTACATGCCTGGAAATTAGGTGCGGCTCTAAGCAGTATTCTTAAAATAGGGGGCACATTGCCGTTGGGGGCACCAGACTGTGTGCGTGGCCAGACTTAGCGTCCCTGCTTCCAGCCCACCGAGTCAATGTCAGTAGTATTCTCCCCCCCACTTCCACATGTCCTCTAAGAGGTGGCACTGCCCCCCGTGGGACCCACTGGAGTTGAGGTGGGGTTGGTTTTGCTTCTCCTCTGGTGGGTTTCTCTGCTGACTTTTCGGCCTCTTTGGGATTGGCCGACACCCCTCTTGCCTGACCCTTTGCTCCTTATCTCCTGGGGTCAGTGAGGTCCTGCTGCCCTGGGGGAGGGGGAGGAAGTGTCAGGGAGAAGCAAACTCTGGTGGGAAGTGAATGCATGTGGGGTGGAAGGAGGCAAGAGCAAGCAGGGCAGTAGCACAGGACATCTCCTGAGGGACCTTGGGCTCTGAGTTCTCTTGTAGACCCACTTTGTCAGCTTCTCTGTAGTGAATGGAGTCAGGGAGGGGGCACCACTGTCTCTCTGGAAGGAAGGCTCTGAGCGAGGGTCTGATTTCCCTGGAGGTGAGCAGGGGCTCTGTAGGCGTGCTCTCCAGGTCTCAGCTTCTTCAGGGGGCAAGGGTAGCAGTAGTGACTCCCTTGGGGTTGGGAGGAGGGCGTGCAGGAGATGGTGAAAGAGCTGCGAACTGCTGCAGACTCAGACTGCGGAGACGCCAGCCTTACCCACCCCCTGCTCCAGGCTCCTGGGTAAATACAGTGACGAATACCCAATCGTCGTGAGCTCTAGAACATCCACACTCAGTAAATGGCAGAGGTGAAAAGCTGTGGTCCCCACAGGGCCATCTGTACACTGGTATAACAGCTTGGAAGGTTCAAGAACCTTGGGAAGGAGCCAGATGAATTCAAAATGCCACCCAGCTCTCCCTTCTCCCGTTTGTTTTCTTGCCTTGCTTCTTGCCTCCTTACCCCTGCCTAGTTATCCCGTTTTCACCCCTTTCTCCTGTCTCCTTGTGTTTAAACCTTTCACTGTACATGATGGAAAAGACCCAGCCTCCCAGCAGGAGCCCCATGTGGTCAGTGGTCTGAGAATCACAAACCAACCCCCTTCAGGTTCTCCATCCGTCCAAACATCCATGCATCTACTTATCCATCCACCCACCCATCCACCCACCCATCCATCCATTCATCCATCCATTCTCCATATAGCCACTCACCCATCCACGTGTCCATCCACCTACCCATTCCTCCATTCCTCCATTCTCCATCCATCCTCCACCTTCCCACCTACCCACTCATTCATCCAGCCAGCCCTGCCTAAAATCCTCCCTCCACCAAGATGGTCTCCCCTCCCCAGCTGGACAGTAAGTGCCCTCAATGAGAACACGTGACTTAGCCTTTTCAGAAATCATCCAGCCAGTCTGGGCTGGGGAATGAGGTACTACCTGTGACACTTGGAAGGTCTCTGGGTCCCTTACCTCTTCCTGCTGCCTCCAGATAGGGACTGGCTGGGTGAATGGGAAACCCCTTTCCCAATCCCAAATGCTCACCAGTGACTGCGCGTCCTGTAATGGTGAAGACCTTTATTACTTAGTATGAGACAACTGCAAGTTCAAATGTCTGGTAGAAGTCACACCAAACATAAATACACATTAAGGGGTAAATGACTGATGTGAAGTCCTCCCCTGAGGAGCGAGGGCCAGGAGAGGGCCCTGGGATGGAGTGAGTGGGTACCACACGGGAGTAGGACGTGGGAGGAGAAGCGTCTCGGGATTCTGTGGGCCAGTGGTTTCAAACTGAGACGTAATAATTTGAACATAAGAACTCTTTGGCTCACTGATAGCCCCTGATCCACTGTGTGTCTCGAGAGGGTGGTGGGGAGCTTAGGGCACAGGCTCTGAAGTCTGATTCTGGTGGGTCCAGTCTTAGCTCCCACTTCCTAGCTGTGTGCCCTCAGACAAGCTCTAAGCCTCAGCTTCTTCACCTGAAAAATGGAGATGATAATAATACTGATCTCATAGGTTGTTGTGAGGATGTGATGCAATAAGGCACGTGCTTCTTTTTGCACAGTGCCTGGTACATGACAGCTCAAAAATGTTAGCTATCATCATCATCATCATCTGTAGTTTCAGAGAGGAATTTGGAGCAAAAGCAAGAGGGTTTGCATACCTGAACCGTCAGTCATAGCGTTGCCAGATTTAGCAAATGAAAGTACAAATCAATTTGTTGTTTATCTGAAATTCATATTTAACTACTGTATTTTGTCTGGGAATCTTAACCAATTGAGCCCTTTAGAAGCAGGGTCTGGATCCCCTAGGACAGTCCCAGAAATGGTCAGAGAGACCTTGGAAGAAGTGGGGGCCTATGGAGGCTGGGGCAGGAGGGGCAAGGGGAGCTGCCCAGGCAGAGGCTGTGTGTGTGTGTGTGTGTGTGTGTGTGTGTGTGTGTGTAGGGGGGGAGTTGGGGGAGGACTCAGCTGTGGCACAGAAGCTGCCTGCTTGGCGGATGCAGAGGGCGTTGTGAATCAGAGCGCGTAGAGTCAGGCGCCTGCCAGCAGGCCGTGGGCAGAGAGAGTAGCAGTGTGTGTGGAGAGACCACACCGCAGTTCCCAGTGGCAGGAACACAGTGGTGGGGACCGCTTCTGTTTTCTTCTTGAAAGAATCAGCCAGCGGTACCTGGAGCTTTCCCACCCTGGGGCGTGTGTAGGGCAGCCTCAGCTCCCGTCCTCCTGTTTCTGCTTGTCTCTCCTCCTCTCTGTCCTCTTTCCTTCCTCTCTCCTTCCCTCTCCTCTCTTGTTCTCCGTCTCTCTTGAATTCCCCCCCGTACCAGCCTTTTTGAGAGAGCTGGTGTGGGTGGGGTTCTGACGCATCCTTGGGTACCTGCTGTTCCACACCCACGGGCTTCTGCCCCTCCGCGTGCTGACCCCCGCCACCTCCCCGACAAGGCCGGCCCTTGGCAGCAGGGCCCTGGGTCCCCTGCAACGAGGAAATGCACCAGGGCAGGTGCTGTGTGACCCTTGGGAGATGAGCTCCCTCCCCTCCAGGTAGGCAGGTGTGCGGGGGAAGCGAGGACGTGTCATGCAGAGGGCCGTGTGTTCTGAGCATAGCTGGGAGTGACCTGTTACCCAGTTAACATTCTGTTGCTCCACCCATTTGGGGGACTCAAGTTCTGGTTCCCTTTCTTCCTTCTTCTTGCCTTGGCACACAAGGCCTTTTGTGATTTGAACCCTTTATCTGTTTCTTGCTTCACCTTCCGTCACTCCTTTCCTCCCACCTGAGGCTCCAGGTAAATGGAACTGCCTGTGGTTCAGGAAAGCTCTACGTCCCTCACACCTCGAGCCCTTTGTACATTCTGTGTTTCTCCTGCCTTGGCAAAATCCACTCATCCTTCAAGATTCAGCTCAGATACCTCCTCTTCCGAGAAGCCCTCCTGATCAGCCAGCTCCTGGCCAACTTGGCTTTCAGCAACTCTTTCTCTGCTCACTTTGGTTCTGCTCACTTTGTTCTCTGTTACCTTATGAAATTGTGGCTGTTTGTTTGCATATCTGTCTCTTCATCCAGATTGGAAGTTCCTTGAATTATGTTTTTAACCATTCATGCCTCAGGGCCTTTGCACGTGCTGTTGGCTCTTCATGGACACTCCCATCTTCTCACTGTTCATGAGACTGGCCCCATATCATTCTTCATATCTCAGCTTAAATGTCACCTCATCAGAGAGACCTGCCCTAACTCTCCTTTCCCCTAGAGAATTATTTTGTTTCTTATAACACGCTGTTTCCTCTCACAAGGGTTTATTACAACTTGGAATTTAATTTCTTTCTCTTTTGTCAGTCTCCCCCACTGGATGATAACACCTGTAAGGCAAGGGCCTTGGTAGCCGGTTCACCGTTGTACCCGCGCTCCCCAGCCCAGTGCCATTTGTGGATGGGCTGCAGCGAGAGGCATGTGCGGTCAGTGAAGGCCTGGAGAAGAGGGATTCCAGGTCAGGACTCCCTAGATGTGTTGAACAGAGAAGAAGGGATGTGGGGACTGATTCCTCTGCAAACTGTATCTTCCCACCTTGTCTGTGGCTGCATTGGTTAAATTTGGAGCAGATAACCTCCACTGTGTGGCTTCATCATGTTCTCTCCTTCTGCATGTTTTAGTTTTCAGGTAAGTTTCTTTGGACTTCTTCAGTTTGGTTGCTGTTTGGCCAATGGAAAGGATCTTTGGAAAGTATGTAGGATGTTTGTTGAGGAGTAGCTACAGTGCCTGGCTCAGCTCTGAGTGTTGGCACTTCGAGGAGGGGCTGGAGTATCTTTTATCCTTTGCCTGCAGGTGGGAGATTCCCTTATAAATATATCTACTCCCGGGGAGGCAGTACTCACAAGGGCCTGTTCTTGGTGATAAAGCCCTTCTCTGGACCCTGGGACTCCTTGGGGGCAGGGCATGGGGTGTGGATTTGAGGATCTAGTCCTCGGTAGCCTGATTTCTGCTGCTTTGCTCCCCTGAGGAGGGCAGGCTCAGAAGTCCCATCTCCGGAGCCCCCACTAATAGTGAAGTCTGGCTACTTGGGTGCGGCCTGGGGAGATGATCTGCTCAGGGCCCCATGCTTTTTGGATGAGGAGGGAGATTCACGAGGAAGAAATTCTTTGCCCAAATCACAGGGTTGAGGCAGGATTAGAACCCAGGTCTCGTGTTACCTTGTCTGGGGTGCTTTGCCCTCATCAGAGCTGGACAGATCCTCACGTAACCCAGGATGTTAATTCAGAGCTGTGCGCGTCTGTGCAACAGGAAGCTTTATTTATTCTCACTGTACAGAGATAAGCCTTTTCTTCTTTCATGTCCCTCCTTCTGCCCCTGTTCATCGTCCTGAGAACACTGAGCGAAGGCAAGGTCTTAGGTTCCGGGGTAGTGGGTGGGCAACAGGTGTTTCCCGGTGATCCGCGCTCCAAACAGGTACTGCTGACCCCTGACTGTGCCTCTCAGGGCCAGGCAAGATTATGCTAGGGGTACCCCTCTGTTACCAATGACTCCATGGTTCCTTCACGAAAGAGAGCACCACATGTGTTGCGAGCACTTTGTTTTTCAGATACAGATCTTAAAAGGCTGTTTCTACGCAGTTAATCTTTTGAGGGGTCTGCTGGAAAACTCTCTGCAGACTGCCTTCGTTCAGCTGTGTGACTGCAGCTGGCTTCGACCACTGTGTCCTTTAGGACAGTGTCCAGGGGGGTGGGCTTGGCCAGCAGCCTGTGGGCAGCTTATCCTGCAGTGCTGTGCCCTCCTGACGTGCGGTAAAGGATGGAGAAAGAAGGATTCCATGGTAACAAGGCTGGAGAGTCCTAGCTCCACTGTGTCATAGCAACCAAATGGAGGGATTCCATCCGCAGTGACAGGGGGACCCCTGGACCTGTCAGACTAGGCCTGACCCACTGTAGTAGCAGCCAGGCTATGATGGGAGTGGTAGTGGGAGGAGTGAAAATGACCAGAGTGGGAGGGTTGGAAGAAGTTGTTTTGTGTGGGTTTGGAAAACTCAAAAAAATATTATTAAAAGAAACAGAAATAGAGAAGGCTCTGTGGGATCAGTACCAATAAAAGAGAAAAAAAGCAGGACTGGCTTTACATCACATCCTCTAGAAAGTGTTTCCTGATTCATCCCCCTCCCCACTTGGGCCATTTAGTTTTCTTCTTCCTTGTCTGGTCTGGAGCATTTGACCTTGGTTTTGGGACAACACTCACCCATGGTTTTCCTCCTCTCTTGTAACATCTCTGTTCCTTTTGCTTAAGACATGGAGTAGATGCTACAGTAACAATAGCTGGCTGCTCTATCCTTCACGAGGTATGTCTGCACTGCATGGCTTGTGATGTTTCCATTTTTGTGAGTTAAATGGTCTATGGTGTGTGTTGAACTTCTGTTTTATACTTGACCTCCCACTTGGGACAAGTGTCTGACTTCTCACCGTGCGGTGTGGACACATGAAGACATTTCTGAATTGATCCGGACTTGATGTAAGGGCAGGTGATCGGGTACTGGCTTTTGCGGCTGGTGTCTTTTAGCAACCTGTCAATCTTTCTGAGATGGGACCATCTCAACATGGATCTAGAGAAGGAATTGAGCCTTCATCTGCCTCTCTCATCATTTGAGGAAGAGCGGGGGAGTAGAGGACATGGGAGGCCTTGGGGGGAAAGAACAGAGGGAAAGGTGAATGGCAGGGGGGGGTACGTCTGTGTCCATAGCAGCAGAGAAAAGAAACCTGGGCATTGGCCTTCAGCCCCAGGTCTGGATTACAGGTGCTTCAGGGGTCAAGGGTAGCTTTTGATGCAAAGTGTCTCTGAGGCCTTAGGGCACACCATGGATGGAGTTTTGTGCGTATACGCAATGAACTCCTGAAAGGTTGGCCCATGGCTGGACTTTTTTATACCTTATGGCACCTGTAGAGGGATGGGCACCCATGTTTGGATGCCCCATTTTTTTTGTTTCGTTTTTTTGTTTTTGGATGCCCCATATTTGTTGAATGAGTCATCATTCTTGTTCTTGTCAAGCTTACACTTTACCTGAGAAAATAGAACCTCTCTCCATGGATCAGGAAACCCCAGGGACATTAATAGACTACACATTTTCAAGTGTAAAATAAGGATTTGCTGACCACTGAGTAAATATTTGGGACATAAGGAGGCAGGGATTAGGGAAGTTAAAAACAATCATGATGACCAAGTCTGGTGATGTAGGCTGTAAAGAAAAGCATGACTGTATTCTAGGGGCCTTCAAACTGTAGGTGAATCAGAATCATCTTGAAATCTGTTTAAATAGGTAGCTTCCCACCTCCACCCTAAAGATTCTGACTGGGTCCTGGAAACCTGCATTTTAAACAAGCTACCAGAGTGATTTAGATGGAGATCACCTGGGGACCACCCACTTAGAAACACTTGTCTACCCCAGGGGTATTCCTCATGCAATGAACCCTCTCCGAGCCACCTAGGCTTCAAGCCTTGCTATTCTTAGGGGATTCACAAATAGGTTTTTTTTTTTTTTTTGCGGCACGAGGGCCTCTCACTGTTGTGGCCTCTCCCGTTGCGGAGCACAGGCTCCGGACGCGCAGGCTCAGCGGCCATGACTCACGGGCCCAGCCGCTCTGCGGCATGTGGGATCCTCCCGGACTGGGGCACGAACCCATGTCCCCTGCATCGACAGGCGGACTCCCAACCCCTGCACCACCAGGGAAGCCCCACAAATAGTTTTAACAGCCATAAGGTAGTCTCTGTGGGGCTGGCAGATCCAGGACCCTTGCTTTTTCCATCAGAAGAGAAAACATCAATTCATTCCTGCCTTATCCTTAACTCATGAAGCCAGGAAGCAAAGGCAGGTCGGCTGAGCTCCAGTGCACAGGTGGGAAGTGACTACGCCCTCGCCGAGTGTGTGAGGTTTACGCACAGGCAGTGAGGGTGAGCTTCTGTCATTTCAGCCGGCCACACCATGAGCTGTGAAACGCAAGAGAGGGTGGAAAATTTTGAGGACTTGCCATTTTGGGGAGGCATCTCTAAAGATAGGAAAGCAGAGTCATTTTAAGCCAACATACTTCCCAGAAAGTTCAGAAAAACCGAACGTATGTCCTGCACTTTGGTTCATTCTGACTTTTCCTGCTACAGTTGGCTATTGGGAGAGTGCTGATGGTTATGGTAACAGACCTGACAGTAATAACCGAGAGCGGACGTTTAGTAAGTGCTCATGCTGTATATTCCCAGCGCTAAGCACGGAATGTTCGCAATCTTATTGAATCTTCACACTGACCCCCTGAGACTTGTGTATCATTGTTCTCCATTTAACAACAGGGGAAACTGAGCCTTTAAGAATAACTAAATCGATTCAGCTGAGAATTGATGCCTTCTGCACAGAGGAGCTTCTTTTAGTCACCTTTCTTCTCTCCTCCCTCTTTTTCTTTTCTTCCATGTGCCAAAATGTGCATTCCTCTCTGATCCAATTTATCATATATGGCTTCTAGTTTTGATAGTTTATTATAGGACCTGGAGAGTGGAAATGGAGTAGAATAAATGGATTTTTAAGCATGCATTTGAAACCAAACCTCTTTCAGCAAGACCCACAGTATAAGTAGGATGAGCAGAGTTTCTGTGCCAGGCACAAGATAGCCAAAGTGACTTACAAAGCAACAGAGCCTTAGTTACCTGTGTGTTTGTTCTCAAAGCCCCTCTCCTGTGTTTGTGACAGATGTCTTCTGCTTGATAGATTCCTTTTACCATCAGATTCAAGAATTCTTTTCTCCCTTTCCTCTTGGTGGGCAAATGGATATGCTTATCAGCCTAAAAGTCCAAATTTGAAGGGTGAGATGTGTACCAGAAACTACCCTTCTCTGAGGCGGATGCCCCAAGTGGGTAGGTACTCCGTTTGAGGAGGCAGCGTGGCGTTAGGGAAGGAGTTTCAGAGGAAGGAGTCCTGCCTCTCAGCGTACCTTTGGCTAGTGACTTAATTTCTCTGTTGCTGTGCCCTCATTTCTGGAACATGGATTTTATCATCGCACGTGCATTAGGTGCTGTGCTGCATCGTGAAGCTACCCTTTCGGGATAAGCCTTCATCCCCGCAGCTGCTGGGAGTGTTGGCGGCTGGGTCCTTCCTAGGAATGGCCCTCAGCCTAAGAGAGCTGCCTAGCTCAAGGTCATGCCCACTCCCTGGAGGCAGCCTGTGTCCATGTCAAAGGTGTAACGGCCTGGCTATCTTGATGTAAGGCCGGATAATTCCAGAGCTCCCATGGATGAGCTGAGGCCTCTGTTGTGGCTGCATCATCCCTCTGCCCTCATGGAGAGGGAGACTTCATTTCCCTCTGCCTGGTCCTACAGCCTTCACTTCCCCATGAGTGTTTACCTTGAGCCTCCCCCCTACTCCCCCACAAAAATCCTCCTGCATGCAAATCTCAGTGTTCAGAGACCTAGGTTCTGCACCTAAGACACCTCTGTCTTGTGATAAGTAAATGAGGTCATTGATATAAGTGCCTAGTGTAATGCTTGAAAAACAGTAGGTCCTCTGTAAATGTAGCTTTTATTTTATTAGCTTTAAAATTTTATAAAATACATAGCTATAAAAGTTCAAGGAACTTTTCTGTATTTTGGGAAAATACTGAATATGCAGTCATCATCAGAGCTCAATAAATTTCAGTGAAAGTAGGAATGCTTTGGAGCTATGAAGGAAGCCCTCCTGGTGAGTCACGTCAAACTTCGTTATAAGAAGTGGTCTGGGACATTCAGATCAGCTTTGTTTAATGGAATTTTATCATTGTGGTTCTTTTTAAAGTTTTACTAGAAATCATATGCTCTCTGCGGGACCTTCCCAAAGATATTTTCACTTTTAGGAAGAGCTTGAACAAATTCAATCTTTTAGTGAGGAATTAACGAGGAAAAGAAGTGTTGTAAACCCAGTATAGAGGGAAGAGGGAAGGCATTATCATTCACACCTGCCCTTTCAGTTTTCCAAATGTGTGCGTGTGTGCACGCACGTGTGTGTCCCTCAGAGTGTATTTGTGGTTTCTTATTTGCTGGAGCGTTAGGGAGCTTAGGTGATGTTTACCAGTGGGAATGGTTATGGTACTAAAGGGAAGAGGGTCTGGTACACCATTTTAAAAAATTGAGATATAATTGACATATAACGTTACACTGACCCTTGAACAATGAGAGTTTGAGCTTTCCCGGGTCCACTTACCTGCAGATACTGTTCAGTACTACAGTACTACACAGTCTGTGATTGGTGGAATCCGAGGATGAAGAGGAACCATTGACAGAGAGGACTGACTGAACCCAGATTAACCCCCTAATTGTTCAAAGGTCAACTGTATATTAGTTTAGGGCGTACAATATAATGATTTGATATTTGTTTATATTGTGAAATGATCACCACAATAAATGTAGTTAATACGCATCACTATACATAGTGATATGTATTTAGGACATGTCGCCCTCAGCTTTCTTCTATACATGTATAATCACATGCATACAGATATAGTGTATATATGTGTGTCCACATGCATGTATATATGTGTGTGTGTGTATATATATATATATATATAGAATAAGATCCTATTGTACATTCTACTGTGTACTGCCTTTGTTCACTTCTAATTGAATATCTTTGCAGATCCTTACATACAAATCTACTTCATTCTTTTTTTTTTAATAAATTTATTTATTTTTGGCTGTGTTGGGTCTTCACTGCTGCGCATGGGCTTTCTCTAGTTGCACTGAGCAGGGGCTACTCTTCATTGCAGTGCACAGGCTTCTCATTGTGGTGGCTTCTCTTGTTGCAGAGCACAGACTTTAGACGCACGGGCTTCAGTAATTGTGGCGTGTAGGCTCAGTAGTTGTGGCTCACGGGCTTAGTTGCTCCGTGGCATGTGGAATCTTCCCAGATCAGGGCTTGAACCCGTGACCCCTGTATTGGCAGGGGGATTCTTAACCACTGTGCCACCAGGGAAGTCCTATTTCATTCTTTTTTGTTTGTGCATAATACTCCATTGAATGGCTGCACTAAAGTTTATTTAAGAAGATATCCGTTAGTGGATATCCATGTTTCCAGATTTTAAATACAGTAAACAGAACTTCAGTGAATATCCTTGTTCAAACACCCGTTACCATTTAAATACATGACCCTAGACTCACACGGGTTTGAACACACAATAGGGGCTGAGCCATCAGTTGTTGAATCGAATCGAAGGCTAGGTGCAGCTTGATGAGAGATTACAGGAGCACCCCTCTCCTTAGCACACAACCAAGCACTGATTTCTCAGGAGAGATTGACTATCAGATATAGATTTGGACAAGGAACGAGTCTGGTGCACTGATGTCCTACTTGGTAAAAGTTTGTTTTGGCCAGATTGCCTAGGTCTTGTTGGCCATTTGTTTTAATGTCACAGAGAACTTTTCCTGGTGGTGGGCTTTGCCTATGTGCTGATTCCAGGATAAGCCGTGTTTTCTTCCTTCGTAGTTTTGGGATATGGGCTTTGATCCGAGCATGTTTGCAGATGATCACAGGGCTGCTACCCAAGCCAGTTAAAATGTTCACAGGTGTTTCAGGCTTTACACGACAAGGGGGCTATTCAAAGAGAACAGGTGCATCGCCGGGTGTTAAGCCACCAACATGTGAATAAGCATCAAAAAGGATCCTCTATGAATAGTTAATTTTAAAATGCATCCAGGACACTCTCTGTGACATAGTAGTTGATCTGTAGCCCCATTAGCGCATCTAAGTGAAGGGTCTAGTTAAATGATGCCATGCAGCATATTCATGATTCTGCCTGTGGTTTAATTCCATCACCCACAATTAAAACTCAGTACACGCGATGCTGCCTGCTGCCTGCCTCCATTGTGCTTTAACGGAGGGCAACTTTTAAAGGGTTTTGTGACTGTTACCTCGAGTTCGGGGGAGGAGGTTTTCACGAGGACCATTAATTGGAGCATCCCATGACCATGCAAGTCCATCATGTAGCACTTTTGTTTTCTCAAGGCACTTCCTCCTTTCCTTCGCACAACACTCTTGTGGAGCAGGGCAGGCATTAGTAGCCCCATTTTAAAGATGAAAATCTGAGGGTCAGAGTTTCCTGGCGTATGCAAAGTCATACTGGACCAGTGATCAGACTGGGATCTAAGACCTAGGTTTCCTGCTTTGTAGGAAATTTCCTTTCAGTCTCTTTCTACAAATAACAACCCACAGGGCATCTCAAAGTTGTGTCCACACAGCCGATGTATGCTTCCATACACCACTTTGAGCACAAAACAAATTCCGTTTGTGCAAGTTCCTGGGTGATAATCTTTAGGGTTTTGTTTTGCTTTTGATAGTCAACAGGCCTTTCACTGTCACTCCCATGGTTCAGCCTATTGCTGGTCATTCTGTTTAGCACAGGTACACATGCACACACCTGTGTATCAGCTCTCACAAATTAAATACAAGCCTTTTAGGAAGAAGGAGGAGTGATTTCACTATAAGGGAATCTAATTAGGCTCCTCATCGAACAGATGCCTATTGAATGCTTACCCTGTGTGACTCTGGACTGGACAAAGGGAAGGATACCAAGCTGTGCAAAGAATTGTCCCTGCCCTGGGGAACCTGCAGTCTAGTTGAGGCGATGAGAAGACAGTGAAATAACACAGGGAAGCATGTAATCGGTTATCCGTGATGAGCCATGAAAGCTTTCCCTTTAGTATGATTTTGGAGAAGGTTGGGTCACTGTGGGATGGAGGGGTCAAGGAAGCAGCATAGGTCCCTGTATTCTCACAACAGAAGGGTCTAGAGGCTAGGTAGCCTTTGGATGAAGGGCATGGGAAAAGGAAGGGTATCCTAGGACCCTATGAACTCTAAGTGTTTGAGGTTCAGTGAGAAAACGTTGGGTCATTGTAAGCAGATGTGATCCATCTTGCTCCTTAGAATCAGTTTGCTTCTTGAGTGCCTGCATCACTGGTTCCTGGGACCCCTTTGCATAGAAAAGGCCCAAGGGTATAGGTATAAAAGGATAAAAGCCTGGACCACCAACTTCTCACAGACTGAATACTTTGGGCTTTAGCTTTAGTCTCTGATTGCCTGGTCATCATCACTGTGTCATCACCATCATCATTATCACCACTGGACATGTGTGCAGAGCTCCTGAAGGAAGATCATCGTGGTGTACAGGGAAATCTTTTACTCAGGAGCCTCCTCCAGGCTGTAGAACCAATCCTGAATATGGATCAGTATTCTACCAAGTATATGTCAAATAGCAAACAGGTACAAACTCAAGAGAGCAGAGAGTTAACTGAGCTAGGATGTCTAGTACTGTTTCAAAGATGAGATGGGACCTGACTGACCCTTGAAGAGAAGCTAGTATTGAGATCTCTAGAGTGAATGGAAGATGAGTGGGTCAAGAGAACTGCCTGTTCAGATTCGAAGAAACAGGAATGTGATAGTCTGGGATGAAGTGGACCAGTTTTTCTGGAAGGCAGGATGCTTGTGGATATCAGGTGGGAGGAGGAAAGAGGTCTTTAATATGGGCGTCTTTCACATCAGTTTAAAGGTTTTAGGAATTTGAGTACAAAGTATTAAAAAGTTATCAGGAAAAATAGATAACAAAGATAATCAGGAAATTCTTGATTGTCAGAAAATAATAAAAGCTAATAGATTTGAAAAATACACATGATTTTAAAGAATGGATGATTTACTGTTACTCATTAGGGTAATTGCTTCTGGATACAAAGTGAGCTTTATTCTAGAAGTAATATATTCGGAGATACTTATGAATTATTTTCTCACCCAGTTCTAAGTAAAAGTGTATTAGATACCCATTCAAGAGGCTGTTGAAAAATTGCAAACATAACATGCACAGAACAGAACAGAGTCAAAGCACTGCTTCAGACGCATTAGTGGTTGGGCAGATGTTGAGCTATGATTTCGCGGTGGGATGGTTTGCCCTGAGCCATCTACATTCTATCCCTTGATCACTTTGTGAAGGTAAATGGGATGGCCTGAGATAGGCATTCACGGTACTGGTCAGGAAGCTTTGGGTGCAAGTGACAGAAAGTAAACTCAAATTAGTTTAAGTCAAAACATTTAACCAAACAAAAAATGTAACTAAACCTTAACTAAGGGGTCCTGCGTAGATGTGGCCTTCAGTTGTGGCTGGATCTAGAGGCTCAGCGTGATTGAGTCTGTCTTTTTCTCTCTCCGCTTCCAAGTCTGCTTTCCTCCTTGTCAGCTTCGTTTTCCAGGAGGCACTCTCCACGTGGTGGTAAAGATGGAAGCTTAGAACTTGCATTGACTAAAGGAGAGTCAGTCTCTTTTCTCCTTCCCCTCTTTGTCCTCCTCTCCTTTCTTATTTTTGTTTATGAAAAAGTTGCCCCTGCTTGGTTCATGTGTCCACCCCACTTCTGGACCAAGTTATCGGTCAGCTTGAGGAGTCAGACTCTCTGATGGACAGCCTTATCAGAATAAAACAGTGAAAGGAACAGTTTCCAAAAGGAAGGGGTGTTGGCCAGACCAGACAGACACACACACACAAACACACACACACACACACACAGATGGGGGAGAGAGGGAGAAGTTCAGATCAAGGTGATACCAGCTAATGCTGGCTGTCTTGAGGTAGGACTCTGTGGTCCTGTGGCCTTAGGAGCTCTGTTCCACACTATCAGCCCCATGCCTAGAGTAACAGCAGGGACTTCGTCTTAGCCTGGACTGCAGCAAAGGATGTGACTATCAGAGACAAGGCCCTATTGGATCTCACAGCCAACCACAACTCAAGCTCTTTAAGGCTGGAGAAAGTGATTTAACTCTTTGACTTTCCATCCCAATTTCCAGAAAAAGTTATTCATCCTGATAGAAAGCAACAGTTGCTTAGCCTTTGGAGGATGAAGATGTTGCAGTTCCTCTCTTAGAATTTACCAGAATTTAATCCACAGAGAGTTTTCATCTTGCGTTGCCATACGTGAATAAGGTGGGAGACGAGTTAATAGGTCATTTGCCCTTGAATCCCTGGCTTTTGTTCTACTGTGCCATGTTCTTATCTGCTGAGTTCCACCTCCCTTGAAAACAACCTGGGCTTGGAGAGCATACACGTAACAGTGTTTAGGATTTACCTGCAAAGGTCTTTTAAAAAGCTCACAGTGAATGAATGAAAGGATGCTGCCTTATACATCCTTCCAAGTCCCTGGTTAGGAGGAGGCAGATAAGGGGTAGGAGATGGGTATGATTTTCTCCATTTGGTACTTGTAAGAAAGTAAGACATAGCGAGGGTTAAGAGATTCGCAAGGGAATATCAGTGTCAAAACCTAAAGATAGAAAATGGCGCTCTTAGTTTGAAATCAGTTTTCCTAACAACTGTCTTCGTCTTTTCTGATTCCAATATGCTATTTCCTTTCAAAAGAGTAGCGTCTTAAACATTCCACTTTCACTGGAGAGTCTATTCAGATCCATTGGTGAGCCCAAAGAATAATAGCCGAGAAATCATTTAATGAGATCTAGACCATTTTACAAGGCATGCTGAGTTCCCATTTATTGTAGCACTGCATTCAGTGTGCACTTTTCTTTTAAAATACAGTAAAAAAAAAAGTTTGTTTTCTATAGCTTTTCCACTGATTGCTAATCCTAAATATAGTATGGTGTGAAGGGAGTAGGTGTCTGATTCAGAAGTTCAGGGAAGAGTAGATGTTATTGACAAGAGGCTTCTAAGTATCAGGGTATCAAGTGCTGAGGTAATTGGTTTTGTGGATTTTTTTGGTATTGGGCATAAAAAAGATCCCTCCAGCTCTTTGAACATCAGTAGTACTTTATTTCATTGCTGCTGCTGCTGTGGATTCTTATGTTGTCACTTCATGAGTCTACACCAGGAGTTGGCAAACTTTTTCTGTAAAAAGGCAGAGAGTAAAGATTTTTGGTTTTGGAGGCTATAGGGTGAACTACTTGACTTTGCTGTTGTAGTGTGAAAGCCGCCATATACAATATTTACATGAATGGGTGGGCCTCTGCTCCAATAAAACTTTATTTACAAAAGCAGATGAAGGGTCAGGTTTGGCCCCTGGACAGTTGTTTGCAGATACTTCGTGTACACAGTCTTCTGGAGTCAACGTGGACTCCTCTGCCTGGGCAGAGCGGAAACACACTGTGTTTTCACAATGTTTCTGCAGCCTCCATCATGCTCCCTTCCCTTTTCCTGCAGAGCTCTGTTACAGGATTCAGTTTTAAGTGGTGTTTCCATGAACACCACTTTTCCACTGTCTGCCTGTCCATCTTAAGAGCAGTGGACCTTGGACTGGACTTGGGGGCCTGATCTTAGCTCTACAGAAGCAAAGTCTTCCTGTTCTGTTGCTGCCACATGCTGGTTCATGCTGGTACATGGTCTAGTAAAATGGCACTAGACAAATGTTGATGGAGTCCCAAGTGACCCTAAGCAAACTACTTAACCTTAATGAGTCTATCCTCAACTGGAAGAACATCCACCTTGCTCACCCTGCCAGGCTGTTGTGAGGATTACCATTCATCCAGTTTCTCTTTACTGAGCCCCTACTTCTCGCCGTATCTTTTGCTCGGCATTGGGGATGTACTGGTAAACAAAATGCTTACCAAGCTTACCTTCAAGTGATCCAGTTCATTAATGTTAAAGGAGAGAAGACTTCATGTTGATTGATTTTACACGCGTTTAGATTTTCCTGACCTTTTAAAACAAAGGTCATCCCAAAGACCAAGGGAAGTTTTGGTCTCTTTATTGAGAAGCAGCTGAACTCTCAAGAAAGCCAGTGGAATAGTAGCTTAGATTAAATAAGGGCTGGGGGCCAGGGCAGACAGAGAGTGAAAACAAACTGTTTAAGAGTAGCCTGATGGAGTACTTCCTACCAAAGCTCACTTCTGAAAGAAATTAAAGAGATTTTCAACTCCATCTGGGCTCTGAACCTATACCATTAAAGTCAGCTAGTTGAGGGTAAAAATAAGAGTGTAGGAGGATTCGTTTTGAAACGTTGTCAGCAACAAGCTGGACAAAATAGCAACCACTGTGATTACTAGGAAGTTCGTTGGAGGGTGTAGAGGTGTATCAGATAATCTCATCTACCACCTATTTCAGTGGCATTTGGGTGGTTGGATAAGCATTTCAGTTTAGAAAGAAATAGCACCAACAGGAAGGAAAATAACATGGTTATTTTCCACTCCGGGTCCTTTTGGCTGGTGTGAATTTGTTGTTGATCAGATCTGATAGCCTGTCCCAGTTCACTTTCATTATACTTCCTGAGTAATAACTTTGTGCCCTGCATTGGGTTGGAAGCTAGGGGTAGGGTGGAGATGGTGGTGGGGATACCAAAGCAGAGGCGGACCCAGTTCCAACCTTCTGAGGGTCGGCTTTCTGGAGAGTGTGTATGAAAAAGCTTTGTACAGTGTTATGGACCCACTTCTCCATAGAGCAGCAAGACAGTAAGTATGTCGAGTGCATATCCTAGTATGGTGCCTGGCAAACAACAAGTGTGCAAATTATCGTGGAAGGAATCACCTTCACCACCATTTGTTCAGGGTTCCAGCCGTACCAACTCATTTGGAGACCCACAAGTGCACCACGTGCCTTCATAGATGCTGCGCTGTGTGCTCGTAATTTCCCTTTGTTCCTGCTTTGCCTTCCTACCTCTTTCTTCTTCTTCAAGACTATACACATATGTTCCTTCTCCGTGAAGGTTTTTTTCCTTTTCCTCTTTCCTTCCTCCTCACCACAAGCCTGGTTGAGATGCTCCGCCTTCCCCCTCTCCCTCCCCAACTCCTCATGCGTCTATAACAGCCCATGACTCACTGGATTGTGGCTGTTTGTATCTTACAATGGAGACCAGTTGCCGGTAACTGAAAAATTTGCCTGGCATTTGGGGGAATCACAAAAAATAATGTACATACATATTCTGAATATATTATTTGAACTGAAAACTGAGAGATGTATGTTCATTGACCCATTTTTTGATATGGGTAGGCTCTGTCTGTTCTTTCCATATTCTGCTGATTAGAGCTCTAGATCATCTTTCTCTTTAAAATAATACCTGTAATACATTATTTATAATTTCCAGTTTCTGATTTTTGTTTTTCATGAAGTAAGAAGACATTGGGAAAGCCATTCAAAGACTGTAGATTCTTCCTCACACCCAGTATTTTATTCTTTTCCTGCTCACACGTAATTAAACTGTATTTTTTTTTAGTGATTCATGGTTATCAAATCTTGCAAAACATTCAGGTAAGTATTTATGGAAACATGGATTTTTTGTACTATTTTCTGTTGTTTTACATACTATTTAAGTAATATAATAACAAGTATGACAACTACATAGGTTTGAGAACAAAACACAGGTAGCTCTTGCGAACACATACCTCAGCTGGTGGGAGAAGCAATGCTTGGGTGGAATAACATGTGACTCAGTTGGTAGGAGTTGCACGAGATGGGCAGCAGAAGCAATGGAGAACATCAGTTAATCCAGCAGGTTGGTTAAGCAAAACTCTCTTTAGGGAGCGTATACTTGTTTGAGCTGGTCCAGTGTCTAGTCGAGCAGGTGTTGAATAATTTGTTAAATGGATGCATGAATAATTCAGTAAGTAAAGGAGAGAACTTTTGGGAATATGACTTTTTCAGGACCACTGGTATTTGAACTCATAATTGGCCATCTCCTCTATCTGTAGGGGTGCTGGGCCCAAATCAAAAGGCTGGAACTTTCCCTACCATCTGCAAAGTAAGACCGTGAAGGCAAATCTCCCTCCAATGAACAGGGCACAGATTTCTGGATGAGCCGCCAGCTGGCTCCTCAAACCCCTGCCCTACCTTCTGACACAGCTGCTGTCTTGCTCATGAGTGAAGTATAAAGTGTTTCCTTCGCTCCCTGGAGACCCTCTCTGCCATTACTTTGCTTCAGCTTCTTCTACTTTCGCTCTGAAACTTGTGAAATGTTCAGGGACTAGAGTTTCTAGAGAGATAAACCACTGAAGGATGCCACTTGTATTAAAATTCTGTACGTGTAAATCCCTTTAATGATTCTGGTTCCACTGCAGCATGTGGTATATCAGCTGGCGAAGAGTGTAGCATGTACATCGGGGCCCCATTTCTGGGGTAGTCCCATTTCCCTACAGATAATTTTACCTTACCTGTGTGGAGACACTGACAAGAAACTGACACACATACGTATATGCATTTTATTTTTATATATATGTATGTGTATATATATATATCTACTATATATCTCTTATATAAAATGATTATTTTCCCTGATGAGACAGATTAGTGTGGGCACATGGAAAATTGCTGTGGATGTAGGGTCAGCTATTGTAAACGAGGAATTATGGAGAGAGAGACTAAAGCTGTGTGTGTGTGTGTGTGTATGTGTGCAGTGGTGAAAGTACTGAGTTAATAGAAGGAAGATCTGTCTGAGCCATGGCATACGGACAGGCCGCTCAGGGGCTTATCCACAAAAAGGAGCAGTGTGAGGTTGGATTTAAGAAGCAGAAAAATTGCATGATGTAGTGGCTAAGAGCATATATTCTGGTTTTAGATAGCTCTGGGTTCAAGTCCTGGCCCTGGTACTTACTTGCTGTGTGTCTAGGCGATGTACCTTATTGCTTCCTGTTTTAGTGTTTAAAAAAAGAGTAATGGGACTGCCTCACGTAGCTGGTGAGATGATTAGATTTTTGTTTGGAAAGTAATTCACACAGTGCCTGCCACATGGTAAAACACTTAAAAATGTGATATTCTTATAAATATTAATTGTATGTGGGGACAGCAAAATGACATTCTCCTATAGGGGTGTTTCTTTGGGCTGTTTGGGATCAGAAGACCGTCACTGAACCAGACTCTCTCTGATTAACACAGGGCGGTACAAAGTGTAGTGCTGGGTACTTTGGGGGTGGGAGGATCAAAGAAGTAGATTTCGAGATTGCCACGATGAAGGTTTGTAGTATAATAGGAGAGAGGGTCCTAATAGTCACAGAGGAGGACAGTCACATTAAAAAAAATGTAAAAATGAGTGTCACTGATGAGCTCCCATCCCGAGCAGGGGTCGAGATGCCTTGGCCAGTTTGTTTCCTCTGCTTTTAATCATTGAGATTCTTAACACTCCAGGGCTGAGAGCTGGTGAGGATGTATCTGCTTCATGTCTATTTCAGAGACCAGAACAGAATGCCTGTTGCCTCCCCTCCCCCTGCCCAGCGCAATCCAAACCTGTTCTGCTTTATCCCTTATATTCGGAAGGATTCACCTATGACAGTCTTGAGGCCTAACGCGGGATACACTCAGGAGGCTGTTCCTTTATTGCTGAGAAGGTTGAGACTTTCTGCGTGAGAGGGGTTGAGATGAATGAGTTTCCATTGTATTTATAGAAACTCCGTGTAATATCTCCCAAGGTATAAATAGAACAATGGAGTGTTGACAAAAGGGCTGGTTTTTCTGTAACTGTGGAAACCCTGCAATTTTTCCTGGAACTATACTCATTGTTTATCTGCATCTAAATTTTAATAAACAGGGCTCTTGCTGCTTATTCATGAATTTTCAAATGGAAATATATTTCCCATTATTATCCCCTTCTTGTGAGTCAGGCCCCATCTTGCAAATTTGCAGCTGAGTACACAGAGAACATTAGCAGCAATTAGATAATTGGTGCCCGGGATAAACCCTCCCGCAGCTGTGAATGAATATGGACTGTGTCAGTGTCACCTGGCGCAGTCTTCCTGATGGCATTGCGTGCCACCATAGCCTTGCACTTAAGCATAGAAGTTTACCAGCCCACGCCCTGGTCCCCTTCTTCCCAGGAGACTCAGGTAGCAAAGTAAGGGAGGTTCCCTATTGTCCATGTGAAGCATTGTGCAGTGAAAGATGTTAGGCTGAAGAATTTAGTAAAAGAGGAGTAAGTCCATTTATCTTTGCTTGACTGGTTGCTAAATTGCTTATGATAACTTGTGGTGCATACAGCCAGCAAAAATTCACGCTTGGATTCTGGGCTAGGGAGGAAGGGAGCTTGATTCTGACTTCTGCTTTTCTGTAAATCCCTCCAAACTTGCTAGCTTTGGACTGACCATTTTTTTTAAAACTCCATCGTCAGTTATCTTGCCTCTGACGTGACCTGGGTTTCCTTTAGTAGCCATGTTTTAATCTCTCTTTCCTTGGGATTATATTTCTCCCGGATGGAATAGGATGCCCTTTCCAGCTCATTCTTTACTCTTGTCCCTCAGGCAATCATGAAGCCCTTTAATTGCTAGTGATTCCAGGGAAACGGTAATATTACAAAAGGGAAAGTGGCAAGAGGACTTGCCCATCCCATCGCATCACCACGATGGAGTCTCATTAGAGTGCAGTGAGCTCACCCCACCCATTGTCCTTCTCTGTCCCATCTTGTCTGGCCTGGCTCCTCACTTTCGCTTTGGATTTGAGAGCAATTCTGTCTAGACCTCCAGTCTCTCACTCTTGTCTCCCTGGCCTCTTTCCTAAGTCACTTCCTTCCTTTTTTTTTCTTTTTTTTTTTTTTTTGCGGGATGCGGGCCTCTCACTGTTGTGGCCTCTCCCGTTGCGCAGCACAGGCTCCAGATGCGCAGGCCCAGCGGCCATGGCTCACGGGCCCAGCCGCTCCGCGGCATGTGGGATCTTCCCGGACCGGGGCACGAACCCGTGTCCCCTGCATCGGCAGGCGAACTCTCAACCACTGCGCCACCAGGGAAGCCTGTTTTTGTTTCTTAAATTTTTTTTTACCTTTGCTGATTCTTCCCTTCCAGCTAGAAGCTAGTTTTCCCAGCACTCTCCTCTTTGTTCTTGCTGCTGCCAACACATCAGATGTATCAACCACCTGAAACTGGGCTGCAGGGGTAGAATTTATTTGCAGACATATTAATTTCCCTGGTGATAAGCAAATTAATTTTGTTGCAACTCTTTAACTTTCTAATTGAATGATGGAATGTCACTGAGTGTGTTTTCCAGATGAAAGGCAGTCAGAGTCTTACCATCCATCAGAAAGAACTGGGTTGGGACCTGGGTTTGCAGGTTCCCTTTGCCCTACAGCCCAGCCCAGCCCAGCCCATCCTCCTGGGCTTGAAAAAAGTCATTTGGCAGAAGGGTGTCAGTTCTTCAGTCTGCCCAGCCTGCTGGCGGTCACCTCTGCCAGGGGAGGACCTTTGCTTCATTCATTTACTGATCAAATATTTCTTGAGCACCGCCTATGTATGTGTCAGGCACTGTTCTAGGCTCAATAGAGGACAAAACAGGCAAGTCTCCCTGCCTTTCCCTTGGGAAGGAGGCAGATGATAAACTAATGAGCAAATGTCACGTAAAATTCTATGAAGAGAAGCAAAGCAGGATAGCGGATGCAGAATGTTAGGGGAGATGTTTCAGAGGGTGTCTCTTGGGAGGTGATAACTGCGAAAAGCCTGAATGAAGAGAGGAAGAGCATTGAGCCAGAGCAAACAGCAGATCCATGAGGTTTATGCTCATCTTCAGACCAAGTAACGTCACCCACCCCAGTCAGAGCAATGAGTTGACCCGAACTGGATCAGCTGTGGCTGCCCTTTCTTGCGCTCATAGCAACTTCCTCCAGACCAGCTCCTTTGGAGAATGCCCATGACAGCTGAGTCTCCCTTTCATAAGAAGTCTATGAAGAAGTCAGCGACATCACCACAAAAAGGCAGCATGTGAACCACAAGGACAAGGTGACGGTAACATGGGTTCATACTTTCTGCCTCTATTGGCCAAGAAACAGAATTTATGAGTAGATGGAACACAACAATGCGGGGAGATTAGATGGAGGTTTCCAGGATCATTCCCTGAAAATGTTTATTAATTTCCTATTATGTGCTAGAGGTACGGGCTGAGGCAGGACTGCTTTGAGAATGAGATGTTAACTGGATAGCCTGCATTTTCAAGGCCCTTCAGCAGTAATTACTATTATTATTATTTAGTTTTATTAAACAAATATTAGCTATCACTATTGGGCACTTACAATATGCTGGGCACTGTTTAAGCACTTTTCATGGATTAACTGCTTTAATCCTCACAACATGCGTAAAAAATAAGTTCTTTCGTCCACATTTGATAATTGGGAAAACAGAAGCACAGAGAAATTGCTAAGTTGCCCGGTGTCGTATATCCGCTAAGTATTCTGTCTGGGTTTTGAACCTGGGCAGTCCGTGAGTGAACATGTGTAGCTTACCATGGACCAGGCACCATGGGAAGAGCTAAGTGCTTTTTACCGTCTTCACAGGAGAAACTGAGGCTCAGAGAGTCAAGCCTGTAACTCAAAGTGACATAATTGGGTAGCTGTGCAGAGGCCAGAATTTAACACGGGCCTTTCTCACCTGAAGTCTGTGTTTTTATGGCTCTGGTAAGCTGCCCCTCACATGGCCATCCATCTCGGGCCACGCTCACTTTGTAGGGTGCGACGTGACCCAGGCTAGTGTCAGCCTTGGGCAGTTCCTCCTCACAAAGCTGGATCTCCTGCTCACCCTGGCGTTTCTCTGGGAATGGGGATCCAAGGTGATCCCCACACCCGGGGATGGTGTGGAGTTGCACTGGAAGGGTTTTTGGAAGCATCGTGGGCTACTGAGCTCAGAGAATCTCTGTCAAGGCTGGGCCTCCACATCTGGCTCTGGGACACTGGACAGTTCAGAGACTGGGGTGTTTGAGCTCAGGTGCTGCCCTGTGAGTTCTGTGCTTAGAGGAGATGTGAAGGGAATCTTTTTTGGCTTTCCCATGCTTCTCGTGATGGGCCTGTGGTGTGGTTCAGATAGCCACGTGGCCGTTCATGGTTAGCTCTTTGTTCTCCCTGTACTGCATCTCCAACAGCTAAGTTCCCCCTCATTCTTACTCTTGTGGTTCTTCCAATAATAGCAATCATAAAATAGTAGAAACAAACAGATTTTGGAAGTACTTCCCACTTCACGAAGCACTTTTCATATGCATTGTCTCCTTAAAGCCAGATAACAGCCTTGTGAGATACCATTATTTTGCCCCTCTATTAAAGACGAGGAAGTGGAGGTTCAGAGAGGTTACTTGTCCTGCCAGACGTCACACAGCAAGTACTACGTAACTATGCCAGGATCCAGTCCTAGTCGCTTAACTCTCCCCCACTCTGCCGCACCACTTCTGCAAATGACTTCCTAATTAGTCTGTTTAACGGCCCTCTGTCAAGCTGGCTTTGGTTGCCCTTGCAAAGATAAGCTTGAGCGGAATCAAACGATTTTGCTGCTGAATGAAAACATTCGCACGATGCAGTTTTCTAGGCCATCCTCACATATGGTTCTTTTGGCTCAGTAAGCCACTCCAGGTTTGGGGAGGGCTACAGAGGCTGAGGAGAGATGTGATGTCCTCTTTGTCCCAGGTGAGCCAGGTATCAATCCCAGGCCTTGGCCAGTGGGTCTAGGAGTGCAGGAAGCGGAGAAAGCTTCTGTGGCATAGTAGTAAGCATTCCTGTCTCTGAGAAGATGCCCACAGCTGAAGGGTATCTTTGCCCTGCAGTTCCCAGCCCAACACTTCGGCAGTATTCTGGTGCCTGAGTAACCTAAAATACCTGAAGGCCCAAACTGGTTCATTCATTCCATGAAAATAAACAAACACCGTGTGAGGACAATATAGCAGTTATTAAAACAGCAAAAACCCTGGCCCCATGGAGTTTACTTTTTAGTGGATGATAGTCAACTAGAAAGTAAACAAGTTGTACAGCATGTTAGAAAGGGGTAAGTGCTGTGGAGAGAAAAACAGAGGAAGGGTGTGGGATGTGTGACGGGCGGGTGTCCAGGGAAGTGTTATGTCACCTTTTCTCATCTTAGCCCCCTCCCAGCACTACGCGTCAATTGCATGCAGGGTGCTGGTATCCAGGAAGGAGCCCCAACCTCCTCAGCCTCTGCAGGCTTCCCCAAGCCTGAGAAAAAACATGCGCTTTCATTCTTTGTCCCTTTCCCTGGGACACTTCTCTCTCTGTTTTTTAGCTTGTGCCTCAAGTTAGCTGTAGGTTTTGGGGGTAGATTTTTTTTTTTCATCAAATGGAGGAAAGTCTTCTTGTTTCTAGTTTGCGGAGAGTTTTTATCATGAATGGGTGCTGGATTTTGTGGATTGCCTTTTCTGCGTTGATTGATTGATGTGGTCATGGGATTTTTCTTCTTTAGTCTATTCATGCAATGGCTTATATTGATTGCTTTTATAAAAAATTTGTTTATTTTATTTTTGGCTGCGTTGGGTCTTTGTTGCTGCGTGCGGGCTTTCTCTAGTTGCGGCGAGCGCGGGCTACTCTTCGTTACGGTGCTTGTGCTTCTCATTGCGGTGGCTTCCCTTATTGTGGAGCTTGGGCTCTAGGCACACGGGCTTCAGTAGTTGCGGCACCTGCGTTCAGTAGTTGCGGCTCACGGGCTTCAGTAGCTGTGGCTTGTGGGCTTCAGTAGTTGTGGCTCACAGGCTCTAGAGCACAGGCTCAGTAGTTGTGGCACACGGGCTTAGTTGTTCCATGGCATGTGGGATCTTCCCGGACCAGGGCACAAACCCGTGTTCCCTGAATTGGCAGGTGGATTCTTAACCACTGCACCACCAGGGAAGTCCCTTATACGGATTGATTTTTGAATGTTGAACCATCAGAATTGAACCGAAACAAGAGAAAAGATCAGGGGACCAGGAAGAGCAAACCATAGCCATGTCCGGGCAGTCCTTTGGGAGATAAGAAATCATCTTCCTTCCTCCCGGGCCTTTGATATTTGGTGACTCTGCAATATTTTGGGCGGCAGACAGGTTTTCTAATCTCACCTGAGTCCTCTGAGGTTGAGTCTCAGGTCAGTGGAACCAGATTCCCTAGGTCCCCCCTCCATGGTGGACCATTGCCATTTTATTTAGAGGTCATCCTTAGTGCTTTAGATGTCAGTTGGCCTTGCATTTGTGGTGACTACAGGAAGAGGGAAAGTGCTTGAAGGGTTATCCTGCTATTGGAAGAGGAATCATCATTCGAATCCCCCTCCCCACCAAAAAGGAAGTACGCTCTAGCCTTAAAAGTGGCATCAGCCGGTGGAACAAAAGGAAAGATAGGTTCTGTGTCGACCTCGCTCAGGTTCCTCTCTATTCTCCTATCCCTTTCCGTTGCCCAGAGCATCTTTCTCCCTTTCCAGCCTGTCACTGACACTGCCTTGTTGCCTGCTGTCTGTGATCTGGTCCCCTCCACTGGGTGTTGGTGAAGGAGCTCCAGGTGTCTTTCTCTTCCTGCCTTTCAGTTGCTGCCTTTGCTTATGAGCATCTTCTATCTGATGATCAAATACCAGACCCAGGGACAGTGACAATTAGGAGGCCCTTTTGGACACCACCTGCATATTGTGCTTGTGGGATAGTCACGCCATCAGCTGAAAGTGATTTCAGCAGGAAGAAAGGCCAGAGCCGGGCAGTCTGATAAAATTTAAGACTCACAGAGCCTTGGGACATTGAATTTTGTTACCGTGGAAGAAGTTTGGGACGTGCCTCTGAAGTATAATTAGAGTCTGACACATCTGATTGTGCCCTGCCCCTGCCTCAGTGACTTCTACTCTAGGAAAGAAATACGGAGCACACCAAGGGAGGAACAATTTATGAATGGACTCCTGCTTTGAGGTGTTGTGTGTGGCAGTTTCTGCAAAGACCGTGACAAAAGGAAACTCAGATGATTTCTGAGAAGGTCACCATGTTGGACAAAGTAGGCCAGAGGAGCTAGGAGAGGTCCAGTAAAGTGGGGACAGTGTCAGGAATATGCCATCGGGAAACATCTGTTTACATGCTCTTAGGAATTGGAAAAGCAGGAAATTCCGGTTTTGTTCCATAAAAATAAAGAAGAAAACTGTCTGCAACAGCACTGTCCAGTAGAAATATAATGTGAGCCACATGTGTAATTTAAAATTTTCTAATAGCCAGGTTAAAAAAGTAAAACAGGTGAAATTAATTTTAGTAATTAATTTTACCCAACATATCCAAAATATTATCATTTCAACATATAATCAATATAAAATATTAATGATTTTTATATTGTTTTTTCCACACTAAATCTTTGAAATCTGGTGTGTTTTTGACACCTGCAGCCCATCTCAGTGCTGACTAGACACATTTCTCGTGCTCAGTTATTAGGCATGGCTAGTGGCTACCGTACTTAACAGCTCAGGTCTAGAAGAGTATCTTTGTTTAAATCCCTATTCTTTTATTTCTTCATCGTTACAAGTATTCCTTGGTTTTGCGTGCCCTTTGTACCTGAGTGTCTAGTGTATATGTGCTCACATGTGGGTTGGGTTAATTTAGGTCTTCAGGTTTTGTCCGTGTAACTGAATGTAAGTAATTAGAGGCTGGACCTACATCCCTTTACTTCCTTATTCCTTGACTCAGGCCCTTTCCACAGCGGGGGAGCTTGTGGAGAATGATGGTGGATGCAACACAGGGAAAGACATTATTATGCATCACTGTCTGATCTTAGGCTAAATCGCTTCACCTCTCCGTTTCTCTGTGTCCTTCTCCATTAAATGGGGACAGTGGGATCATTTATACCTGCCTCCAGCATTGCTGTGAGGATAAAAGACACAGGATGTAAAGGGCAGAGGAAAAGGTAAACACACTACACACAGATAAAACAGGGTGTTTTTATTATTTCAAGATGATTGAAATCAGTTGGGTCCTCTCCCTGTCTCTGCATGAAGGTAACCTTGTTGGCAACAAGGAACCATGGGAATTATACTCATACTGAGATTGGGGGAGTATGTTTGTATGTGTGTTGGGGTGAGGGAAACAAATGACACTGGATCTTCATGTTTTAGGGCTGGGGAAGCCACGTCTGACAAAAGATCTCTGTTTCCCCGTCTTGTGTGTAAGACTGTGTCAGAAAGGTAATCAGCCAGCTGTGCTCTCTGCTCAGAGAGGTCTTTAAAGTAATCAAGTCTGGCAGTTAAAGCCCGCAGAGGCAAATTTACCTCCCTCAGTGTTCATTGGCCCCCAGTTCAAGGAACTTCTGCACTGGGTTACTGTCCTGTGCTCAGGAGAGCGACTCCCTCTTGGGGACACTCTGAGGAACACATAGTCTGGTCTTCTCCTGAACACTTGTGCCTGGTGTTTCTTCATGACTCTGAAGACACTTGCTGGCAGGAGGTGTTTTACTTTGTTAGACAGTCTGTTCTTGTGGGGAATTAAACCCATGCTTACTCATCTGAACTCTTGCTTTTGGCAAGTATGGTGAGGTGGTGGGTGAGGATGACAGCCTACGTGTGCGTTAAGAGTTGTGGAATCTGATGTGAACTTTAGAACTTCAGGAGCAATACGGAGCTTCTCCTCCCTCAACTATGTTGCATGTTTGCACGTAAATGGCAGTAGTGCCATCCTGCCACACACTTCCCCCAAGAGGGACTCTCCCTTGGGCACCTCTCTGGGCTCTCACCTTGATTCCTTCTCTCCTCTAGTTTGCCAGGTAGATTACTGCCCGATTATTATTCCAAAATTGCTCTTCCTCTAAAATCTTCAATAGCTCTGTGTTGCCACTTGGTTAAATTCCTCCCCTCTGGCTAGACTTTGGAGCCATCCGCAGCTTGGTTCCTATTCACATTTCCTCTAGGTGGACTGCCTTCCCTCTGCTGAGCAAGCTTTGCCTGATCCCTTTCTCCTCCAGAGAGCACCCCCCAGTGCGGGTGACCAGTTGTCCCAGTTCACCTGGGGCTCGGGATTCCTGGGATGCGGGACTTTCAGTGCTCAAGCTGGTGAAGTCCTGGGTGAACCAGGATGGGTTGGTCATCCCCCTCCCACACCATCTCCACCTATTGAAATTCCACCCATTTTAAGGGTTCTGCTCAATTCCCCGCTGGCCCTCTGAGCTCCAGTACTCATTGTCCACACATTCATGTGGCACCGGCTGTTTATAGTATCTTTTGTCATAGGTGTTTGTGTTCACTATTGTCTGTCCATCGAAAGTGTAAATAATTCAAGGACGAGGGTCATGTCGCATTCTTTTGATCCTTTGGAGCATGGGGCACAGAGCCTTTCACCTGTAGGTGTTTGGATCTTACTTGCTACATGAATGAATGGAGAATGGATTATATCCTTGAAGTGAGAGGATGTATCGTAACTACACTGATTGATTTTTATTAATTTTTATTGATTTCAAAATAAATGTCCATTGTGTTTTTGCAGAAAATGTGGAAAAAATAGAAAAGCACACATATATTGCTTGAAAACCCACTATCAGAAATAACCACCATTAATATCATTTTGTCTATCCCTCCAGTATCTTCCCTCCCCCCCTTCCATCTGTCTATCCAATCATCATCTATGTCTGTTTCTATATCTTTTTAAAACTAGTTGGATCTTATGTACCTGTTGTTCTGTAAACTATTATTTCCCTTCACAGTATATCATGAATGCTTTTTCCTGCAATTAAATATGCTGTTATAATAATCCTTAGAGCATATGTGTATCCTTATATATCATGTATTTATCCTTATCTGTCATCTGTCTCATTCCATTTGTGGTTGTACTGGTACTTTTTTCTTTTTGAATTTGTCCCCCGTTTTTGGACATTTGTTTCACAAATTTTGTTCACGTGGCTCTATCTTTTTACCATCCTTAATTATTTCCTTAAGATAAAATTCTTAGGAATAGAATTTCTGAGTCAAAGGCTTCTGGGTGATCTTAAAAGTCAGGGTGCAGCTTTTAGTTTTCATTTTACCTCCGAAAGAGGAAGCAAACTCTAGAGCTTAAACCTTGCTTAGATCTCAACTTTGGCCATGCCCTTGCACTTGTAGTGCTGTTCTAAGACTTGAGCAGTGAAAGGTTGAGGGGACTGAGTTCTGTTACAGGGCTGAGAAAACCTAGGTGAGGCTGAGAATTCACTCTGTTTATGGTGGATCTGGGTTCAGGGAGCCTGTGTATGCCTGAGATGATGATAGGAGGATGGTGGAAGCCAGGAAAGGATTTGGGAACCAGGTTAGAGCAGTATGAGGGGTCAGACTAGGTCAAATCAGGTCAAAGACGCTTGAATTTGGGGATATATTACACTGCACATGAGGACCTTCATATGGTGATCAGTCCTACCTAAGGCAGGAAGCCTGTTACACCTGTCCTACCAGAAATCAAGGACTGATTTTTGTGGTGGGGCTGTCTTGAGGCCTGTAGTCTCAAAGAACATCTCAATATAAGCCCTGGAAAATCCTAGTATCTGGTTGATCTTTCCTAGCTCCAGCTTGTCTGAGCTTAGCAAGTGACAGCGGATGTCCAGCCCCAATGGGAGGGGAGTCCTGCAGGTCACAAGCTGGGGGTAGATCAGGACTGTTAAGAGTGGACCACCAAGCCCTGGTGACCTGGTTAGAATAGAACTCCATCTGCTTTAAATGAGCTCAACTCTCTCTATCTCGAGAGATCCCATCCCAGGTTAGATGTCAAACTTTGGTGTAATATAGTATTGCTGGTGATGTTTGAGGAAATCATTGCAGAGTGGGCGTGTTCCAGAAGGTTGGAGACAAGCAATTATTCCTCTTTTCAAAATAGTCTGTATGAGGTAGTTTAGAAATTCATGTGCTAGTTTAAACTCCTGGGCAAGACTCTAAAATTGAGTATTTAAAAGATGGTTTGTGGGACTTCCCTGGTGGCGCAGTGGTTGGGAGTCCGCCTGCCGATGCAGGGGACGTGGGTTCGTGCCCCGGTCTGGGAGGATCCCGCATGCCGCGGAGCGGCTGGGCCCGTGAGCCATGGCCGCTGAGCCTGCGCGTCCGGAGCCTGTGCTCCACAACGGGAGAGGCCACAGCAGTGAGAGGCCCGCGTACCGCAAAAAAAAAAAAAAAAAAAAAAAAATGCAGGAGACACAGATTTGAGCCCTGGTCCAGGAAGATCCCACGTGCTGCAGAACAACTAAGCCCGTGAGCCGCAACTACTGAGCCCACGTGCTGCAACTACTGTAGCCCGCGCGCCTAGAGCCCGTGTTCCACAAGAAGAGAAGCCACCGTGATAAGAAGCCCACGCACTGCAACAAAGAGTAGGCCCCGCTCACCGCAACTAGAGAAAGCCTGCACACAGCAACGAAAACCCAATGCAGCCACAAATAAATTAAAAAAAAAAAAAAAAGATGGTTTGTGTAACCTTGGAAAGCAAATAGTAATCACTAGGAATCACCACATGCTAAGAAAGGAGCAAGGCTTTTTCCGCTAACCGCTTTCCTTCTTTGCAGTAGGCATGGTGTGTCCTGATTTCAACGAGGCATTGGAAAGCTCCTCAGGGTAACCCTGGGCTCAAGGCAGAGGGCTTTGGGCTGGATCAGTTATTCATGGAATGATATGCTCAGAGTACTTTTTTTTTTAATTTTATCTTTTTTTAATTGAAGTATAGTTGATTTACAGTGTTGTGCTAATTTCTGCTGTACAGCTAAGTGACTCAGTTATACACATATATACATTCTTTACATTACGGTTATATGTGGAGTCTAAAATATGGACCAGTTGAACCTATCTACAAAGCAGAAACAGACTCATAGACAGAGAACAGACTTGTGGTTGCCAAGGGGGAGGGAGAGGGATAGACTCTGGGAGTTTGGGGTTAGCAGATGCAAACTATTACATTTAGAATAAACAACAAGGTCCTACTGTATAGCACAAGGAACTATATCCAGTCTCCAGAGTACTTTTTAATGAAGCATTCTTAAGCCAGAGACAGGTTTCTAGAGCCAGGAGGTTCTATTGTTGATCCTGCATTGTTAACATTTCCTTTAATCAATGACAAAGAAAGATGGGAGAGAAAATGGATATGTTGGATAAAAAGGTTCGGATCCAAAATGATTAGTTCAGACTTGGAAAATGAACTTATGAACTTAATTTAACTTAAAATTATGGTTAGTAGGGTCGTATGCTGGGTTTTAACCTTGCATTAAAAAAGTGAAACAACTGCACAAGGGCAGGAGGAGGAGGTTTGACTACTCATATTTCAGAAGATATTGTGTCAAGTTCAGTACGTGTCAAGTTGCATGAATGGGAACTATAGAGCCTGTGATAGAACCAGGCGCTGGTTCTATCATACCTGGAACGAGGTGACTCATTCTGGGCACAGCACTTTGAGAGAGAGAAAACAAAGGCAGAGAACACGGTGACTTCCCAATCTGCCAGTGACAGGCTATGTGGACCTTGGGGAATGTGTTACTCTCACTGAACCTCAGTTTCCTCGTCAGTAAAATGGAGCAGTAAATAGCTACTCTGTCACGTTTCGTGAGGACTGTATAACTCATGAACATCACTTAGAACTGGTCCTTGTTCAGACTTGGTGCTCGGCAAATCTTTGATTTCTTTTTGTTGTGCCTGCTAACAGGAGAGTGAGTAAGATTCTAAGAGTTGAAATTCATGTCAGGTGAAGATTTGCAGTCTGGAGAAGAGTAGATTTGGAGGCATGTGAGATGGACCTGTCCTATCGGCCAGACGTTGTTCTGAGGGCTTTACTTGGATTATCTCTTTTGCCCTCCTGGATAGCCCTGTGAAGGAGGTCCTGTTTTGGTTGGCATTTTACAGATCAGGAAACTCAGGCTCAGGGAAGATGTGTTTAGGCCAAGCCTCCAGAGCTAGGAAGAGACAGAGCTGAGCTAGAACCTGACCCTCTGCGTCCCTTCTAGACGGCCGTGTTGCATCTCTTGCATTCTGGAGTATTGACGTTTGGTAGGTTGTCAGGGGGAAGTGTTTTGTGGTAAATGGAGAAATCCAGACGGATTGGGTGCCAGGAGAGTCTGAGTCCAAGACCAGCTGATGACGAGCTGGGTCATAACTCTACAGGTCCCCACACCCCTCTGCCTCCCACTTTACTGTGTTTTACTCAGCTGCCCTTCAGGCATTTTGCTGGACAGTCGCTAATATCCCTTCCAGACTGAAAACCGTGGTGAGGCCAGGCTTTCCATTCTACCCAGTGGATGACCCCAGGGCCAAGGGGCCGAGGTTGAGTTGGACGTGGAGTGCATTTATCATGATCGGGGTGGCAGGACTGGGTGGGGTTTGAGTGAGAGAATGTGTTCCCAAGGCAGCTGGGAGCTGTCTGCTTATCTGGCGTGTCACACCACTTTGTCCCCCTCATCCCCTTGACTCCTGTTCAGCTGACTGCATGGTGAAGAGGCCTGGAGGGGGCTGGGAAAACACCATCACACTCCCTATATTCACATCTGCCACAGATGGCATCTCCTCTGGGATGCAGCATAATAAATGGTCCATGGGAGTATCATGGGGACCTTTTCAAAGGGTTTTCTTGGGTCCCAGCTAGAGGCAGAGATGCAAATTGATGTGTCTTCTTAGTCTGCATCTTCATTTACTGAATCATGTTGTTTTGGGGAGAAAGAGCAAAGAAAGAGAAAGAGCTTGGGGTCTAAATCATCTCCTTCCCAGGAGTCACTGCTCAGGATTTTCCCAGAAAAGTCTGCCTAATCCCTGACTCCTCCTCCACCCTGATGTTGGGAGCCTCAGTTTTCCTGTCACCTTTCATCCACGTTCCAGGCTCTGGGACTTGGCTTCCTCTGTGATCCCTTACACCTTTGTATTTTTCCAAGCCTTACCCTGGAGTCTGCCCCCTTCCACAGACCTGCCCAGGTCACTAAGCCCATAAAGACTGGCTGAACTATGAATTACCGAGGGCAGGGGCACTGATTCCTCTATCTAGAATGTACCTGGCACTCTGAAGATGCTCAGTAGATACTATGAAAAAGAATGAATGAGAACAAATGAAGGGAAAAACACCGGCCAGCACTATTGAGCCCTTCAGAATTTCCTGGTTGTTTCATGTTGCTCATTTATTGATTCTGACCTCAGAAGTCAGAGGCCTGAATTCAAATCGCAGCCCTTCCACTAACTTGGGCGCATTAGTTAAATTCTCTAAAATTGTTTCTTCAACACTGGGGAATATCTCACAGGGTTTTAAGGAGGTTTAAATGAGATTATAAACATAATGCTCTTAGGTAGTTACAAGTGCTCAAGAAATCCTAGCTTGCTCTAGTGTATGTACCAGGAGGTCAGGACACCGCCTTATATTACTCCTGCTGATTTGGTGTCTGATTGTCCCTCAGTAAACCCATCTTGCGTGCTTATTGGATAAGGACCCCACCATATAAAAAGAGAGCAAAAAGGGACTCCACATAGGGGTCTGACACATTTGTAATAAAACAGGGTATTGTTTTCTTTATCAGAATTGTGCTAGCTCAGAGGCTTAATAGCAGCCGTTATGGGTACAAAGAGAGGCACAGAGAAACATGAGGTGAAGGCCATTGTTACATCAGTGTTCTCTGTCGTCTCTGGCCACGATGTTCCTAAACTGCGGCGCTTGTATTTGAAAGGCGAATCTCTCCAGGACGACACCGCTTTTAAAGATGATGATAGATGCCTATGAGACAGGAACACACAGAACCGGGCTCCGCTGCAGGAAGTTAAACATGCCAAGTGCCAAGTGCCTCTGCTGGCCTCCAAAGGGAAGCGGGGGTATCAAATTACTAGAAAGATGAACTCCAATCTCAGTCTCCTTAGCTTGGATCAACCTCTGCTTTTACATACATGCTGCTGTTGGCCACTGTTTAGAAGCCTTTATCTTGGGCTAAAATGTGCATATTGTAGAGCAGAGATATCTCACCACTTCCCTGAAAATAAATAGCTATGCTCATGGGCAGGACTGGCAAGGAAGGAGGGTCACAGCAGTCCTCTGACATCCAGCAGGGCTGTTTAGCTGGGGAGCTTTGTGTAGGCATTCTGGGTACAGCCTGGTGTATCCAGAATGGAGGCGGGTACAGGGGTAGGGGTGATGGACCCCATGCAGGCGGAGGCTGCAGAGGAGATGGAGAGCCTCCTCCAGGCCCTGTTTCTGGCTCTAGTGTCTGAAGCTTGAGGGCCTGAGCAGCAGACAGTGGAGGAGGGAGCCCCAGAGCCAGAGTAGGGGCAAGTCAGGCTACAGTCAGCCTGCAGTAAACAGGCTGATTAATCAGGGATGAATTCAATTTCCCTACAAGAACGGCTGCGACTGTCATGGGCATCTGCAAAAGAATAATAACAACCTTTGAACCAGCAGAATGCTTTATGCTTCTGAAAATGCTCTGGAGTCCATGAGCTCCTCTGATGCTCCCAGGAGGCTTAAGAGGTAGGGAGGGCTGGCACTGCTGTCCCCTCAGCAGAGATGCAGAGGGCTGAGTGGCCTGTATAAGGCCACCCAGCTCGACGCCAAGGAACTGGATCTGATGCCTCCCTAATTTCTATAACTCGTTCATTCATTCAGCAGATCTCTTGCACATTTTTTGTGTCAGGCATTAATTTAGGTTTAACAAATATGGAGATCTAAGACTTGCCTTCAGATAATCCCAACAGTTTATGCATTTCAATAAAACAGCTTTGCAGTGTTTCCCTGTCAGTTTCTCTTGGGAAGCACCAGATTTGGTGCTTTGCTGTAAGGTTCAAAGGTTTCAATTTTTATTTCCTCAATCCCTGTTTTGTGGTGGGGTAGGAAGAGGGGAGCCCCCACTCATTTGAGCGAGTTTGCAAACCTAACCCCATTTACATGGGGCTGCTCTCTCTCTCTTTTTTTTTTTTAGCATCTCCTCAAAACCAAAGGACTGGTGCTATGATGTTCCCTCGATTATGTCTTTAGATGCATGTCTGTCCCCAGACAGATTATAAGCTTCTTAAGGGTCCTAGTGTCTTGCTTATCTTGGCGACCTGCTCTCATGGCTCTCACCATCATGGTAGGCTCTCAGCATATAATAATTGGATTGAGTTGGAGTAGAGACATTACTGTGTTTAAGTTCACGTCTCTGCGTGTGTCTGTGCACGTGTGAATATGTATGTGTTGGGTTGGCTTAATCTGAAGTGTGGAAAAAAATATTATTTACTTCTATGGTTTGTTTCTAGGGATGCTAGAAAGATCTCTTCCCTAGAAATATATCTTATTTCCTAGTCCAGCATGCAATGATAATTTTTATCATTAGAAATATACTTGTTTATTGTAAGGATGAGCATCTGTAGTTCTGTACACATAGTACGAATTAGTCAGTGGTCTTTTCTTTGAGCTCTAGGAGCAATTACAGTAGTGAGTGTAGCCTGCAGCCTGTGGAGGTGAAGAGGAGACAGAAGAAGGCAAAGGGCAGAGAAAGCAGAGAAAGCTGAGGCACTGAAGACAAAACTGCTTCTTTGTAATTCAGTTGAGAGCTGGCGTTGGTCTTATCTTACCAAGTAGATTGGCAGAACTTCAGGGGGGCAGAATATGCATTTCTCCCTTAGAAGCAGCTATTAAGTAGACGGAACACAGAAGACCCTGTGCCTGCATATAGTGCCCCAGGAAGATCCATTGCTGAGCGTGTGGGTTGCAGCCTCAGGCAGGCAGTGTTGGCTTTGGTGACCATCACTGTGAGAATGACACTTGAGGGTCCACACGTGGGCAGAAGGGTTCCCCTCTGATATCCCTGTCCATCGCCTCTACTGACACTGCTCAGGACCCCTTGACAGGAGAGACCACGTTCTGCAGTGAAAAGTGCGTCTGCAAGGCTTTGGATGGAGCTAGCTGGGTTTAATTCCAGCTCAGGTACTTTTGAGCTTTATGACCTTGACTAGAATGATTTAACCTCTCCAACCACCAGAGATAAAAACAACACTGACCTTGTCCATGTGATGGGAGTGTTAAATGAGATAACACGTATGCAGGGCCTGTTACTAACTTATTATTAATATGCCTGGCGAGTTAGATTTCTCTTTCTTAAAACATTTTTTTATAGCTCATAAAGGAATCTCCCATTTAAGGTAGTCAGTTTAAAAAGTCTTTCCCCAGAAAGTGTAGTGTACAAATTTAAGAGTCGGTGGAGAACATCAGGAAAGAGAAGAGCTCCCAGAGGGGGCTGTCCCCCTGCAGCTCGTCTTTCACGGTGCTCTCCTGCCTGGTGAATGTCGGTGGTGGGCAGGGGGCCCGGCTGCTCCATAGAAGCTGTGCCACTGCATTGTTCTTGGCACTTATGCCAGCTATTCAGGGCTCTCAAAAAATTGGCTTAGGAGATAGTTTGAAAGTTATTACTTGGGATTCAGGAAACTCCAGGTGGCTTTTGAGAGCTGCCCCCGAATGCAGCGGAGATGCATCCTCAGCTGTTCACTTTCGGGGCTTTCATTATTTTTCATGTTTATTTCTGGCTGGAGCCAGAGGTGGGGTATTCATGAGCTCTCACCATCTGATTTTTCTTTTCTTTTTTTTTTTTTTTTTACCAATCCCTTTGTTTCTTTGAGAGAGAAGGAAGCTTGCTCCCCAAGCCGCTCTGCCCCACTGTAGGATTCAAGGAAACTGGCCCTTGTAATTGAAAATTACCTGTGAAAAAGACAAAGCCCTTGGCTCCCTTCCTGGCTAAAGCGGCAAGATCAGAGGTGATGGTGGAAATTAATGAAAGCTGCAGTGGAGCTTCTGGCCTGTTGGTGGCTCTGCTGAGATGAAAAGGCAGCGATTGAAGTCGGCTTTGGGGATGAGCGTCCCGATAAGGATTTCTGTTTGGGACACAGTTATTACACATGCCACGGACTCCAGCCAGGCCACGGATTTCTTGAAACCAGTTCTGACTTGTTCACTAATAACTCGTTTTCTTTTCTTTCAAAGTGCAACCTCTTTCCCTCTAATCTGGCCACCGCCTCCCCCAAGGAAAAATACAGCCCTCCAAACACGATACAGTAGTAGCTCAAAGTGAAGTCAAATGCATGTCTCTCTCTCTCTCTCTGCTTCTTCCTTTTAGTAGCAGAATGAGGCTTGGTTGAGCTCTTTTTCTCTTTCATCTGGGCTTATCCCCTTGGGCTGGTGTTAAACAGCTGTCATACTTGGGCTGCCCAGGAATCCACTTATGAAACAAACCAGCCAACCTTCTTAATTGTCCTCCTGTGACAGGACTAAATTTGTCGACCTAATTTTTGAATGCTTGAGTTCCTGGGCCTCGGGCCTCTGAGGGTCATCGCTGAATACGGCCAGTCATTTGCCCTCAGCCAGACCCTCTTGTGAATTGATTGGGTGGAGCTCAGAAAGCCTGGTGGTTGGGGTCTAACTTCAAACATAGAAGGAGGAAAAGGAATAAGGCCATGGGAGTGGCATGAGCTTGTGAAAAACAAAGCTATTTCTTGTTCGTGTTGTTTTCTTCATAATGTTCCAGTGTCTTCCTGAGAGAAGTAAACACCCAGGTGTAAAGAACGTGCTCTAGGGCTTCCCTGGTGGCGCAGTGGTTGAGAGTCCGCCTGCCGATGCAGGGGACACGGGTTCGTGCCCCAGTCTGGGAAGATCCCACATGCCGCGGAGCGGCTGAGCCTGTGGGCCATGGCCGCTGAGCCTGCGCGTCCGGAGCCTGTGCTCCGCAACGGGAGAGGCCACAGCAGTGAGAGGCCCTCATACCGCAAAAAAAAAAAAAAAAAAAAAAAGAACATGCTCTAAGTGGGGCATGTCTGTACCCGGCTGGCAGGGATATCTTGGCACACATACATGTACATGTACACACGTGTTTGGTTGCATGTGAGGGCTGTGTTCTAGAGAGTGCAGTGCTGCTTTGTTATTCTGTCAAGATTTAGAAATATATTTTAAATTGACATGGATGAATTCAACGTTCATGTTTTTGCATTTTATTGTTGGCATCTCAAAAGAGCTATGACATTATAGTAATTTTTTATGACCTTGATGATTTTGCGGTTTATTCGATTAAATAGTTGTTCTATTCTCTCTTGAGGAATGAGTCCTTCTGAAGACTGTTTTGTACAACAAAAAGCTGTACTCTTTGCAAGTGAACTTTTTCTTTTTCTTTCAAAACGTTCCCATCTCTGAGTCCTCTCTTTTGACTTTTTCAATTGGAAACTTTCTTCAGGTATTTGTCATCTTTCTTGCTTGGTGTTCAGGCTTTTAATGTGATGACGTTTTCTTTGTTCACAACTCACCCACACATTGATGACATTTGACACTGATCCAGCCCAGACACTCTCCAGAAACAGGTTCATCAGGAACTGTTCTTGAAGCAGCAGTTCATGGACGTAGCCTCTTGTAAATACCTGTTCGTATCTGAGAACTTGGGAATATATGAGGCAGTAGTTTTCTCCCACTTGTTCTTTCTTTCTGGTCAGACTTTACATGTCTTCTTGAGGAGACTGTGCCCAAATTGCAGTATCTGTAGCTTCTTTGTGACAGATCTTCACGGGTTCCACATTTTCACTGTCTCTTGGGACCCCGGGGCAGAAGAGTGGATGCAAAGGCTCTGAGACCGACACATTTGTGTGTATATAGATGGAAGTCATCAGAGGCATTGAAAAGTGAAATGGCTTTCATGTCACAGTCCAGGAAATTTCTTACTTTCTGCAAATTTGGGTTTATATGGAGTAAAGTCCATGGTTCAGCACTGACAGTAACTTCACTTCTTTCCCTAAGACTCACAACCCAAAACCCAAGGGCTGAAGATAACAGGGCAAGTTTCTTGACACCATTCATATTCCTGTAGAGACTCACAGCCTATTCAGCTGACTCTCCTATTTCTCCCTCCCAATGGTGGTGGCCAGAGCAAAGCGAGGGGAACCCAAGATACACACCACAGAGGTGCGTGTCTCAGAGTTCTGGTGGACTCTGCTGGCCATTCACACATCTGACACTCTGCAAGTCATTAGAAATATGAGGAAGCTATTGGCCATGGCTGGATCCAGACTTGTAAACACACAGAACGTCCACATCCAGTAGTTCATGCTCAGTGTGGGCATAAACACTTTCATTTCAGCCACCAGCTGTCATGGGACCACGTTGACTGGGATCCTTTGTATCTGAGAGATATCAAGACACTGGGGACGAGTGAAAAGACCATCTTGATTTTTCTTCTCCAAAGTCCTGATTCAGGTGAAGCAGAAGCTGTGTTTGCAGAGAGTCAGCAGGGGTTTTCAAGCTAGTTCAGGCAAATGGATTGCATTTTTCTGAGTTTTTCTGCCATGGTCACATAGAAGCTTAGCATGCCAGGGCAAATTCTTAGGCCTGTTTGTATTACTGGCTTCAACGCTCTGATGACTCTGACCAAATTGCTCAGTTCCAGGTTTTCCTGAATCTGCTTCTTTTGGGAGAACTAAAAGCACTCTGGGCAGATGAAAAGCCTTTTATCAGTCTCCATCACCAAAGAGGCAAGGCACCGTAGACAGGTGCTGTGTCCATACCTCGTGGAGTAGGGCTCTCAAAGTGGTTCCTGCAACAGGGGAAGGACAGTGCTTCCTGGAGTTCAGCCATAGGTGCTCTTCAGTTGAGGCCCTCTCCTCAGGCATCCGATTCTGAAGGCTCCCAGTGCCTCTGGAGGGGTTTTGAGTCACTGCTGCCATTTTATTAGAATAGGTGAGATCATACCTTTCCCCCACATTCTGCCACACCCATTTCTCTCCTTTGACTGTATTTCCATTAAAAAGCCAATCAAAATAAGACAGGGAATTCACCCACCTGTACAGGACTCCAGGATTTCGAGATGGTAATTTGTAGGTTCTGTGTTTACCCAACTATCAAAGAACATTTTACTTGGTACCTCCTTTCTGTAGGAAGTATGTGAGGAGATACAGAGTGTTTAATGGTGAAGAGGAAAGGCTTGGACCAGAAAATAGCAGTCAGTATTACTTTGTATAAGATGGAAAGTATTTGTTTTAATTTGCATATAGAATTTCTTTCTTAGCATGATCAAAAAATACAGAAAGGTATGTATTTAAAAATTTTGCAACACATACTAACAAAAGCAAATTGGCAATATTTGCATGACATAAAACTGAAAGGGTCAACATTAATTATAACAGATTCCTTCCCAAAATCTGCCTGTAGTATGTAGTCCTAGAAATCTGTGGGACTCTTTCTCCTCACGCATATATCACTGAGTCAAATAATGAAGGCTTCTCGAGTGGAAATTATCAGGATCAGATGGTGATCAAAATACACTGAAGCCAAGGGAGATGGAGTTTCCAGTGTTTGCTGCCTCTCCTTCTCCCTCTGTATTTCATGGAGGAAAAGTGGAGCCTCAGTCACATTATAGGAGGCCTTTTTATATGGCAAGGTCAGCCTCTGGGATTTCAAAAAGAAGGAGGAGGGAGAGTAAGGGCTAACTGGAAGGGAAGAGATGCCCCTCTACCACATAACTTCTTTTCTTTTTCTTAACAAAATTTGGAATTCCCTGAAGAGTACAGTTCTTCGTGCTGAAAGTGTCCTCTTCATAGTCTGTAAGAAGAAACAGTGGGGGCCAGGATGAAAGCAGCCTATGCCTCAGGGACTGACCTTGTATTGGGGTGCTTGGCAAATAGGGCCAGGAGTACTGTTGGATATAAGGATAGCAAATGGAAGTAGCTGGATATAGCAATCCCACTCCTGGGCATATATCTGGAGAAAACTATAATTTGAAAAGATACATGCAACCCCTATGTTCATAGCAGCACTATTTACAACAGCCAAGACATAGAAACAACCTAAATGTCCATGGACAGAGGAATGGATAAAGCTGATGTGGTACATATATACAGTGGAATATTACTCAGCCATAAAAAAGAGTGAAATAATGCCAGTTGCAACAACATGGATGGACCTAGATATTATCATACTAAGTGAAGTAAATCAGAAAGAGACAGACAAGTACCATACAAATCATATGTCTAATATATGACACAGATGAACTTATCTATGAAGTATAAACAGACTCACAGACATAGAGAACAGACTTTTGGTTGCCAAGGGGGAAGGAGAGTGGGGGAGGGATGGAGTGGGAGGTTGGGATTAGAAGATGCAAGCTATGTTTTATGATTATATACACACACACAGACACACACACACACACACACACACACATATATTTATATACACACACACATATATATGTATAACTGAATCACTTTGCTGTATACCAGAAACTAATACAACACTGTAAATCAAATATACTTCAGTAAAATAAATTTGAAAAAAAAGAAGTAGCTGGTCATCATTTAACAAATTCATGAAGCCCAGTTGGGCAGGGCAAGAGCACTTTTGGAGCATTTAAAAGATGAGAGTCTGTTGAATGGGGGAAAACAGCGTATTTTGTAGGAATAGAGGAAACAGAAGGGCCACTTGCATTGACAGTCATCCTAGTATCTACTGATTTCATCGTGCATTTCTGGTGTGCAAGCTATGCAGTACCAATGTGATCGCCTTTCTCCTGTGCTCCATTCTGGTGTTCTGTTTTCCTTCCTTATTTTCCAGGGTTCCTTTTTTGATCTTTTTTTTTTTTCCGTTTCAAGAGCTTCCTTTAGCCATTCTTTTGGAATAGGTCTGCTGGTAAAAAAAATTTCTTAGTTTTCTTTCATTTGAGAATGTTTTGATTTACCCTTTCATTCCTGAAGGAAATTTTTGTTGGATAGAGAATTTGGGGTTGACAGTATTTTTTTTTTTTCAGTTCTTAGAAAATATCATGCCACTTCTTCCTGGTGTCACTCACTTCTCATGAGAAATCCACTGTCTTTCAAATTGTTTTTTCCCTTGTCTGTAAGGTATTGTTTCTCTCTTGCAGATTGCTAGATCTTTTTCTTTGTCTTTAGGTTTCAGAAGTTTGTGATAAGTCATGGTATGGGTTTCTTTGGAATTATCCTGTTTAGGATTCGCTAAGTTTTTTGAATCTTTAGGTTTGTGTCTTTTGCCAATTTGGGAAAATTTTAGTCATTATCATTTTTGTGGTTAAAATATGTTTTCAATTAAAAATTTAAATTATTATAAAGAGAATGTTAATAACCCCCCCACATATATACTCTTTTTTTTTAACAACTTTATTGGAGTATAATTGCTTTACAATGGTGTGTTAGTTTCTGCTTTATAACAAAGTGAATCAGTTACACATATACATATGTTCCCATATCTCTTCCCTCTTGCATCTCCCTCCCTCCCACCCTCCCTATCCCACCCCTCTAGGTGGTCACAGAGCACCGAGCTGATCTCCCTGTGCTATGCGGCTGCTTCCCACTAGCTATCTATTTTACGTTTGATAGTGTATATATGTCCATTCCACTCTCTCACTTTGTCCCAGCTTACCCTTCTACCTTCCTCTATCCTCAGGTCCATTCTCTAGTAGGTCTGTGTCTTTATTCCCATCTTGCCCCTAGGTTCTTCATGACCCGTGACCTTTTTTTTTTTTTTAGATTCCATATATATGTGTTAGCATACGGTTTTTGTTTTTCTCTTTCTGATTTACTTCACTCTGTATGACAGACTCTAGGTCCATCACCTCACTACAAATAACTCAGTTTTGTTCCTTTCTATGACTGAGTAATTTTCCATTGTATATATGTGCCACATCTTCTTTATCCATTCATCTGGACACTTAGGTTGCTTCCATGTCCTGGCTATTTTAAATAGAGCTGCAATGAATATTTTGGTACATGACTCTTTTTGAATTATGGTTTTCTCAGGGTATATGCCCAGTAGTGGGATTGCTGGGTCATATGGTAGTTCTATTTGTAGTTTTTTAAGGAACCTCCATACTGTTCTCCATAGTGGCTGTATCAATTTACATTCCCACCAACAGTGCAAGAGGGTTCCCTTTTCTCCACACCCTCTCCAGCATTTATTGTTTCCAGATTTTTTGATGATGACCATTCTGACTGGTGTGAGATGATATCTCATTGTAGTTTTGATGTGCATTTCTCTAATGATTAATGATGTTGACCATTCTTTCATATGAATGTTGGCAATCTGTATATCTTCTTTGGAGAAATGTCTATTTAGGTCTTCTGCCCATTTTTGGATTGGGTTGTTTGTTTTTTTAATGTTGACCTGCATGAGCTGCTTGTAAATTTTGGAGATTAATCCTTTGTCAGTTGCTTCATCTGCAAATATTTTCTTCCATTCTGAGGGTTGTCTTTTCATCTTGTTTATGGTTCCTTTGCTGTGCAAAAGCTTTTAAGTTTCATTAGGTCCCATTTGTTTATTTTTGTTTTCATTTCCATTACTCTAGGAGGTGGGTCAAAAAGGACCTTGCTGTGATTTATGTCATAGAGTGTTCTGCCTATGTTTTCCTCTAAGAGTTTGATAGTGTCTGGCCTTACATTTAGGTCTTTAATCCATTTTGAGTTTATTTTTGTGTATGGTGTTAGGGAGTGTTCTAATTTCATTCTTTTACATGTAGCTGTCCAGTTTTCCCAACACCACTTATTGAAGAGGCTGTCTTTTCTCCACTGTATATTCTTGCTTCCTTTATCAAAGATAAGGTGACCATATGTGCGTGGGTTTATCTCTGGGCTTTCTATCCTGTTCCATTAATCTATATTTCTGTTTCTGTGCCAGTACCATACTTTCTTGATTACTGTAGCTTTGTAGTATAGTCTGAAGTCAGGGAGCCTGATTCCTCCAGCTCCAGTTTTCTTTCTCAAGATTGCTTTGGCTATTCGGGGTCTTTTGTGTTTTCATACAAATTGTGAAATTTTTTGTTCTAGTTCTGTGAAAAATGCCATTGGTAGTTTGATAGGGATTGCATTGAATCTGTAGATTGCTTTGGGTAGTAGAGTCATTTTCACAATGTGGATTCTTCCAATCCAAGAACATGGTATATCTCTCCATCTATTTGTATCATCTTTAATTTCTTTCATCAGTGTCTTATAGTTTTCTGCATACAGATCTTTTGTCTCCTTAGGTAAGTTTATTCCTAGGTATTTTATTCTTTTTCTTGCAGTGGTAAATGGGAGTGTTTTCTTAATTTCACTTTCAGATTTTTCATCATTAGTGTATAGGAATGCCATAGATTTCTGTGCATTAATTTTGTATCCTGCTACTTTACCAAATTCATTGATTAGCTCTAGTAGTTTTCTGGTAGCATCTTTAGGATTCTCTATGTATAGTATTATGTCATCTGCAAACAGTGACAGCTTAACTTCTTCTTTTCCGATTTGAATTCCTTTTATTTCTTTTTCTTCTCTGATTGCTCTGGCTAAAACTTCCAAAACTATGTTGAATAAGAGTGGTGAGAGTGGGCAACCTTGTCTTGTTCCTGATCTCAGTGGAAATGGTTTCAGTTTTTCACCATTGAGCACGATGTTGGCTGTGGGTTTGTCATATATGGCCTTTACTATGTTGAGGAATGTTCCCTCTATGCCTACTTTCTGGAAGACTTTTATTGTAAATGGGTGTTGAATTTTGTCAAAAGCTTTTTCTGTATCTATTGAGATGATCATATGGTTTTTCTCCTTCAATTTATTACTATGGTGTATCACATTGATTGATTTGTGTTTATTGAAGAATCCTTGCATTCCTGGGATAAACCCCACCTGATCATGGTGTATGATCCTTTTAATGTGCTGTTGGATTCTGTTTGCTAGTATTTTGTTGAGGATTTTTGCATCTGTGTTCATCAGTGATATTTGCCTATAGTTTTCTTTCTTTGTGACATCTTTTTCTGGTTTTTGTATCAGAGTGATGGTGGCCTTGTAGAATGAGTTTGGGAGTGTTCCTCCCTCTGCTATATCTTGGAAGAGTTTGAGAAGGATAGGTGTTAGCTCTTCTCCTAATGTTTGATGGAATTTGCCTTTGAAGCCATCTGGTCCTGGGCTTTTGTTTATTGGAAGATTTTTAATCACAGTTTCAATTTCAGTGCTTGTGATTGGTCTGTTCATAGTTTCTATTTCTTCCTGGTTCAGTCTCGGAAGGTTGTGCATTTCTAAGAGTTTGTCCATTTTTTCCAGGTTGTCCATTTTATTGGCATATAGTTGCTTGTAGTTATCTCTCATGATCCGTTGTATTTCTGCAGTGTCAGTTGTTACTTGTCCTTTTTCATTTCGAATTCTATTGATTTGAGTCCTCTCCCTTTTTTTCTTGATAAGTCTGGCTAATGGTTTATCAATTTTGTTTATTTTCTCAAAGAACCAGCTTTTAATTTTACTGATCTTTGCTATCGTTTCCTTCATTCCTTTTTCATTTATTTCTGATCTGATCTTTATGATTTCTTTCCTTCTCCTAACCTTGGGGTTTTTTGTTCTTCTTTCTCTAATTGCTTTAGGTGTAAGGTTAGGTTGTTTATTTGAGATGATTCTTGTTTCTTAAGGTAGGATTGTATTGCTATAAACTTCCCTCTTAGAACTGTTTTTGCTGCATCCCATAGGTTTTGGGTCATCGTGTTTTCATTGTCACTTGTTTCTAGGTATGTTTTGATTTCCTCTTTGATTTCTTCACTGATGTCTTGGTTATTAAGTAGTGTGTTGTTTAGCCTCCACCACATATATACTCTTATCCGATCCCACCTTCCTTTGGTAACCAATAGTAGCATTTTGGTGTGTTTCTTTTTCCCCCCAGCTTTATTGAGGTATGTGTAATTGGTGTACAATGGACTGCACATAATTAGTTTATACAGTTTGGTGAGTTTGGACCTATGTATATAGTCATGGCACACCACGACAATCCAGTAAATAAAGATATTCATCACCTCCAAAGGTTTTCTTGCATCTCTTTGGGGTTTGTTTCGTTTTGTGAGAATACAACATGAGATCTGCTCTCCTACATTTTTAAGTGCAGGGTACTATATTTTTAACTACAGGTACTATGTTGCATAGCAGAACTCTGGAACTTACTCCTCCTGTGGAACTGTAACTTTAAACTCATTAAAATACAGCTCCCCATATATTCTTCCCCCATCCCCTGGTAACCCCCATTCAGTTGTCTACTTCTGTATGTTTGACTGTTTGAGGTGCCTCATGTAAGAGGAATCATGCAATATTTATCCTCTGTGACTGACTTATTTCACTTAGCGTAATGTCTTCCAGGTCCATTCTTGTTGTGTTGCAAATGGTGGGACTTCCTTATTTTTAAAGGCCTAATAACATTCCACTACATGTATATACACATTGTCTTTATCCCTTCATCTGCCATTGGATATTTGGGTGATTTCCATATCTTGGCTATTGTGAATAATGCTGTAATGAATATGGGAGTGCAGATACTGGTTTTTGAGATCCTGATTCTAATTCTTTTGGATATAAACCCAGAAGTGGGATTGCTGAGTCATATGGTAGTTTTATTTTAATTTTTTGAGGAATCTCTATACTGTTTTCCACAGAGGCTGCACCACTTTATTTTATTTTATTTATTTTTATTATTATTATTATTGCACCACTTTACATTCCCGTTGACAGTGTACAGGTGTTAGAGATATGGGGATATATGTATGTGAATAGCTGATTCACTTTGCTATAAAGCAGAAACTAACACACCATTGTAAAGCAATTATACTCCAATAGAAATGTTAAAAAACAACAACAGGGCTTCCCTGGTGGCGCGGTGGTTGAGAGTCCGCCTGCCGATGCAGGGGACACGGGTTCGTGCCTCGGTCCGGGAGGATGCCACATGCCGCGGAGCGAGTGAGCCATGGCCGCTGAGCCTGTGCGTCCGGAGCCTGTGCTCCGCAATGGGAGAGGCCACAACAGTGAGAGGCCCGCGTACCGGAAAAAAAAAAAAAAAAAAAAAAAAAGAAAACAACAATAACAAAAAAAACCAACAGTATACAAGTGTTCCAATCCCTCCGTAACCTCGCCAATCCTTGTTTTCTTTCGATTTTTTTAAAAAAATTTTTGAAATTAAATAATCAGTGTTGGGAATGGAAAAGCCTTTTTCTTCAAATGATCTCTCTACTCAAGGGACTCCTGGTCTGGGGGAGGGGAGGTTAAGCTTAATGCTTGAATGATGTAGTAGGAGGAGGGGTAGCAGATGTGCTGTGAGAGGCATTCACCTTGTGCTGGTGTTCCTTGACCAGATGCATCACCATGGGGGTGGGGGAGGCCAGCAGGAGGTGGATGCCTTATAACTGTGCCCAAGACGTTCTTTTCAATAAGTCTGTGTTACTGAGAGTGGGCTCTCAGGACAGCAGCGGATTGAGTTCTACTTCCTTGGGAGGGGATGAGTTAGTTCTGAGCCATCCCCGTGCTGTCCTAAGCCCCTTTGCACACATGAGCATGCTTTGGTGAGGTAGCGGGCTGGGGCTGGGAGACACACAAAGTCTGCCTGGTCTGTACAGATGTAGATGTGGCGGCTTGGAAGAGAGGTTAGGAACAGGACAATGAAAAGCATCCTTTATTCAGGCATAAGTTGAAAGGCTAGCGCTCCAAGGAAAGGATTTCACAATGGGCGTCCCTAAACCTTTGTTCATTCACGGTGATGATGGTAATCACTCATAATGATAGTGATGCCAATAACAATAGTTATAAACTCTGATCACGATGCTTTCAGCCTTTCCCATTCCCTCACCTCATTTGATCCTCACACCACTGTGAGATGAATATTTTCGTCTCCATGTTACAGATGAAGAAGTCAGCTCTTAAGAGCTTGAAGGGCTTGTGCACGGGGGCTGGCAAGAGAGTGGTGGGGCAGCTTCCTCAGGCCAGAGTTCTCCCCTTTACCCATCATCCCTCTGCGCTCTAAACTCAAACCTCTAAGACAGTCTTATTAAAAAAAAAAAAAAAAAAAAAAAAAACTGAAAACAAACAGTCGTATCTTTGCCTTGCCTTCCCTATCTCACTCTTGGATCCCTGACATGCTGGGCCTGCTTGGGGGATGTTTACTTATGCCAGTGCATCCTGTTGAATGAGCTTCCTAGCTTGTAATAGCAAATATTCTATTATAATAGTGATGATCATTATCAATTATAATAATGCTGTTTTTAAAATTAAAACACAAACCATTTGCCGAGAACAGTGAAATATTTGCTTTTTCTTATTAATCGTCACAACAGTCCTATGAGGAGCTTGTTATCTCCACTGCTACAGATGAAGGACCTGAAGGTTAGAGACGCTGAGTGACTTGCCTAAAACAAGGTACTAGTGAATAAGGGGCAAAGCCAGGATATGAAACCAGGTCAGATTCCAAGCCCAGGCTTTAACCCCCAAACTTAATTTTCTCTCACACTAATGTGTTCTAATGCTAGGTTTGCAGAATCTGGACTCTGTTTTCTCCCCCGGAATGCATCACGAACATAGAGAAGGGAAAGACCCCCAGAATCATCTTCCTGCAGTGTCCCTCTTGCCTTTTGCCTTCCGTAGGCTGCTGCTTTGGTGTTGCGTGCCTGGGACCATTTTTAAGGCTGTGCTGCTCAAGATCTGAGTGGTGTATTAAAACGAAAGACTCGTTGTTCACTTCACGGGCGTTAATCAGTGGTAAATTTGAATGGAATTGGTATATGCATATGACATGCACATTAATGCCAAATGTGTTTATCGTAATTAGTGCTATTACAATGAATACCAAAGGAATCAGGGAATGATTAGCTATACTTAGTATTTGTTACGGTTTGTTTAAAAAAGTTAAACATAAAATTAGTTGTGGTTTGCAGAGTGGTGTTGCATTTGCACAATGAAGATGACCGCAAGCCTTTGATTTTTGTGAGTTGGGAGGTTTCAAGGAGGTTTCCCATGCAAAATGTTACAGCAAACTGAGTTAATGGGTCTCTCATCCTCAATTAATGATGTGGTTTTCCTTTTTTAATCATTTGTGTCTCCCAGCTGGTTCCCTATTGTCACACCTGTATGGAAAAGTCTACCAACTCAGAGAGATGAAGGTGGAGGAGATAGAAAAGTAGACTCTAAAAATCTAAAAGGATCAGTGTATATTTTTAAAAGACATATGCTAAATTAACAAGGGATGGGCTATTCATATTTATTGATCTCTACTGTGTTCTGGTGCCTTCATTTGTGTGATCCCCATTTAATCCTCAAGATGATTCTGTGAGGCAAGTATTAAAGTGAGAAGACCAAGGCTCAGAGAAATTTGCTTGTTCAAAGTTACCCAACTGCTGGGTGGAGACACAGGGATTCAACTCTAGGTCTTTGTGGATTCAAATCCATGCTTACTCTACTGAGTGGGGCACTTCCCCCTAAGTGGCTGAAGACCTAAACTAGTGAAGCCAGTGCCATGGGTGTGATTTGCAGGGAATGTTGCTCCATGGTCCTGTGGCTCAGCTGCACCCGTCATCTGGCTGGCCACCTCCCAGTGGGGAGAGTTGGTCAGAAAGAAGACAGGAGAAAAGAGAACAACTAGTTTAGGACAAATCCAACTCTGCCAATGGATCAGCTGCTCAGTGTTTGTCCTGCCATGACTTTTGTTTTCAAAGGATGGGCTTCTGAAGAGGTAATAGGTCATACTGAGGAGTCCATTCATACAACAAACATTTGCTGAGCACTTCCGTATGCTGGGAATTCTTCCCAGCCCTAGTGAGGCAGATGAATAGCACAGTCACATATGCAAGTAGCTTATATTATAGGGGTCTAAATAGACACACAGATACTTCCAAAGCACTGTGGGAAATCTGTGACAGAGACACGAGGTTCCTGGAGAATCAGTGAGGGGTGCTAACCTAACCTGGAGATTGTAAGGGGGCGAGAAATGCTTCCCCTATGTGGAGTGTAGGTTGTTTCTTAAAGATTATTGAATTATTATTATATTATTATTATATATTATTATTATTATTATTATTATATATTATTATTATTATTCAGTATAAGTTATATATATTATAAGTTATAATACTGAATTATTATTATTCAGTATTATTATAAAGATTATTGAATTATTATTATTATTATATATTATTATTATTATTCAGTATAAGTTACTGTGCTATACCCTGTGCATACATCCTGTAACCCTGGGACCGTGTTCTACAAGGGAGTTGCCACTGGGACTGTTCTCAGCACCTACTACAGTGCCTGGCATGTAGGAGGCATCAGTAAACGCCTGCTGAATGAATGAACAAGTACACATGGAAAATGTCAAACAACTCCTGTGAGCCAGTTTCCTCTCTCCGCCTTTACATCTCCGCACTGAATGTGCCGGCACCTGGAGGGACACAGTCAGCTTACATGATGCCCTGCGGTCCATTGTTAAGAGCACTGGGATTGAAGCCTCGATCTGCCACTTTTTAGCCATGAAACCTTGGGAACGTACTTCCCCTCTCAGTCCCTGAATTCCCTCATCTTTAGTACCTCCATGTCACAGGGTTGTCGTAGGGGCTAAGTGAGTTTATGCGTGGAAAACGCCTTAGAGCAGTAGGTAGCACGTAGCAAGCACTGAGCCAGTGTTGGCCCTTATTTTTGCCATGTAATTTTGATTAATCTTCTCAGAAAGTATCTCTCTTGGAAAATTCTGGCTTTTCTCTGATTTTATGTGATCTCATTCTAAAGTCTATAATCTCTTACGGATCTTGATGATACATTTTGCTGACATGATTCCATAATCTCTTTCCTAACAAGCTTTACTGAGTTCCATTCAGTGTGTTCTAGCAAATATAAACTATTAGATCTTGTTTTGGTTGTTTGTATCAGTCAAAAGCATGTGTAGCCGTAGGCAAGGCCAGGCTGATGATGAAACTGGTATTCTTTCTCTTTATTTTCCTCAGTGTATTAGTTCAGTTTTCGTTTTTAAACTAAAGGCAACAGAAACCATCTGGAATTCACTTAGGCAAGAACATGAAATTCATTGGAAAGATGCTGTAGTATCGTAGGCATTTCAGGGAATGATCAGACTTGAAGAAAGGGTGGAGATTAAGTAAATCCAAGACCTCAGGGGCAGGAGTTTGTAGACCCTCCTTCCATATCTCCACCAAGAGTGTAACTAAATTCCTAACAGATGCTCAGGAGAGAACATCCAGTTTTCCCAGCTGTCCACCATGGTGGTTAGGTGTCCATCATTAAACCAGTCTGCTGTGGCCAAAGGGGCAGAGGGTCATGAAGCAGAAACATGAGTGCAAGGAGGCCACCGCATTATGTGGGCCAGGCAATTCCCAGAAGGGGGACCTGGGTATACAGCGTATCTACTGCAGTTGATTTTTGTGTTGCCTGGAGGGTTGTGAATTTACTTCTTGTTTTCCAACTCTGAGGAGATCACTGCTCAGTCAAGCATGGTTATTTAGCACTTACCATGTACTTCACTCTGTGCAAGGTATGGGAGTGTGAGTGTGTGTGCACGTGTGTGTACTGTGGTCACAAAGAAGTGTATTTCAGGGACCTTTCCCTTTAGGAGGTTACAGTGCAAGGCCAGAACCAGACAGAGATATGGCTTTATCGATTTGAACATGATTATGACTTCTGTGTCAGCCGTTTTCCTAGTTTCTTTTCTCCTAAGTTATTTATATCTACCTCATATTTCATGCTCCTTAAAAATCAGGGAATCTTTCACCCAAGTATTCAATATTAAAAGTGGTTTTTAAATGGGTACATATAAAACACTGTGGGGTTTAGTGAGTTCTTACGTGTGTCAGTAACTGAACAAATAACATTATTTCCTCTTTTTCATTGAATCCTCGCTGCCCCCAAAGCAGTAGGCACTAGCATTATCCATATATCGCAGATGAGGGAGATGGAGCCTTGGAGACAAGAGGTAAGTATCTCAAGATTACACACTTCGTGTGAGCTGAACAAAAGCATTTAAACTCAACTTTGCTAACCCCAAAGCCAGTGCTCTTCAGTACTGTGCTATCCTAGCTTTCATTTTAAATAGGATTTAGTACATTATACATTATTTTGCTTATTTTTACATATTTGATGTTGTCTATGTTCTTTCTTTGATTTCCACATGGAAAGGTTTTTCTTTTTTTAAAAACATAACCTCATTGGTATTTCCTGAGCCTGAAATAATTAGAGATCCCTTGCAAAGCAATGAGAATGAGCATTGTTCTTTGAAAATCAACAAATGATAAAATTAAATTATTACATGACTATATAACTTTATTTTGCCTTGATCAGCATCAGACAATTTTTAAGCAATATGTTTGAAAAAGTGTTCGAAGTCAAGGTGTGTGTGATATAAACGAGTGGGTGGCGCTGACCTAAAAGAACAGTTTGGAAGGCAAAATTTTAGAATACGGTTAAACAAAAACAAGGGCAAGAGCGAGATTTTTGTCAATATTAAGGCAAAGATATCGAGGAAGTGATGGATGACAGGGAGAAAGCAGAGCACCTCAGTTTCCACTTTAATTTTGCCTTTGGGGTTAAGGTAAATTGATCTTTGGACTCAACGGTGTAGAATGAACATGTGTAAATGAACATGGATAAATGAGAAGAGCCAAGTAAGGTGCATGTAGAGACTGATAGAATATATATTCATCTAAATAAATTTTAAGTCTTCTGTCACGGAGCAGTTTTATAGTAGGGCTCTGAAAAACATTACCTAGGAGATCACTGTTAAAGACTGACTAATTTCAAGAATGAGATGGACAAATGTCAGATGATGGATGTCACAACTCTGGAGCAGTGAGCTTGAAGATGACCATGGGCAAGATTTTAGAAGGGATATTGTAATAATGAGGAGGAGGTGATGATCACTAGGGCGCTGTGAGGGTTTGATGCGAGCAATCCATGCCAGCATCAATTTTGCTCCTTTTATAAGGGTCACTAATCTATTAGGTGAGAAAAAAATAACACAAGCAGAACAGGTCTCAGCAGCATATCTGAACAACTTTCTTGTGATATTTTTGTAATTAATATGGATTTATGTTTGTATGCAAGGGAAAATGGATTAAAAACTGGTCAAACAACCATTCTCAAAGGATATTGACCATGGTTGTAAGTTAACCTGGAGATCACCCAGTCGTGGGCTGTAAGCTGCTGTCCTTGGCCTCGCCCTCTACTCTGCCTAAGAGAGGCATCATTTCCCTCGGGCTGGGGAAGATATTGATGGGAAATTCATCCAATGTGCAAATAATATAAAGACAGGAGAGACTGAATACTGAGACAGAAACAGGATATAAAATAATATTTATAGACCAGAGATCTGGGCCAACTCTAACAGAACAAAATGTAGCAGGGATAAATGTAAAGTTCTACAAATCCCAAAATTAAACTGTACAAAATCAGATGAGGGAGATGTTTCAGAGAATTAGTCGCATGAGTAAAATATTATTAAGTGGCTTGAAAAACAAGCCGCTATTCACTATGCTCACGGTCCACTGTGAGTCAACTCTGTTATCATAAGCCAAAAAGCCCATGAAACCTTAATCTCTGTCATGGTTGTGTAATCTGGAATGAGAATGGGGGTGATTTCTTTGTATTATGCACATTTAAGTTTGGAATATTGTGTTTGTAATATCTTAGTTTAGAATAATTCTCCTGTTTTGGTGCCTACATAGTAGGACATGGACAAATTGGAGGACATGTAGGAGAAGAAGAACCCTATGGCCAGACTTCAAACCATGTCATATAGGGGATGTTTGAAGAAACAGGGGATTATTAATATGGAAAAGAGAAAGAGAAGGCAGAGAAGAGACATGATAGCAGCCTTCCGATGTAGGAAGAGTGTCAAAAAGAAGAAATATTAGGATTGCTTAATATGGTATCCAGTCGCAGAACTCATGATAATCTGTGGCAGCCATAGAGAGACAGATGTGGGTTTCAAATAATGAATAAAGTCCTAATAGGAATACCTGGTAATGACATGAGTTTTCTTCAGAGGTTATGAAATTTCTGTTATGGGAAGTTAACTATCCTGGGTTGGAAGGCCACATAGGGTGAATCTCAAGAGACATTCCTGTAGATTACTGGTGTCTTTAACGTGGAGATGCTAAACATTTGAGTGACAAGGGCTCTCAGCACTCTATAAGGCTTACGCTACCGTGCAATCAGGGAGACTAGTTAGGAGGAGATTTCTATTCTCCAGGTGAAACAAAACATGGCAACTGAATGGATGTAAAGGTTAAGTAGATGCACAAGTAGGGTATAGCCATTTCTCCAAACCCTTGTAAAGCACAGAGAGTGGATAAGATGTGACTGTAGCTTGCTGTGTGATCTAGGGCAGATCATCAAATGGCTGTGGTCTTTCGCTTCTTCAGCTGTGAGATGAGAGGCTAGAATCAGGATCCCTTTCATCTGTGATGTCCTGGGGTGAGAACAAGCTACAAGAGTCCCATTTTAGGGAAAGTGCATTTACAGCTATTTGGCTTCCCTCTTAAATAGTGTGATATGAGGAGGGATGTGAAGGTGGCTCCTTCCCTAGTATATTCTCTCATATTCTCCTGCAGTGACTTTATATAGAGACTGGAATGTCACCTTTCAGATTTTATTCAATTGAATTAAGTCCTCATCCTCTCTCTTAAAAAATGTAAAAATGCTAATGGAAGGACCAAGGGAGTTAGATTTTTGGTTAGTTTCCTCTAAAAGCTCCAGCTAAACACAGGATTTTAAGAAATTTTCAGTGTTTAGGAAAGGAAGATCATGGGGACAGTGTTTGGGTTGCAAAGTTGAGGAAGGTTCAATAGTTGTCAAACTTAGGGGGATGGAGAATCACCACTGAGGGTAAGCCTTGTTTGAAAAAAAGTGGAAGGACCTCCAGGACACATTTAAGTTATTTCAGTTGAGCTGTGGACTGGGCCTGCTCTCTGGCTGCATCACAGATTCATTTAGCATCCCTTTTCCATTTCTTTGAGAATAAGATCTCAAGGATATGAGGTGTGTTCCATTGTGATTGTTCTTATATCTGCTCGGTGATTGAAATATAACTTTCTTTCACCAGCACTTGATTCCCTTAAATGGAATTAACTACTCTCATCTGAATATTTCATATTAAAAATAAAAGATCGTAGCGTGAAATGGGGCAGTATATAATAATGAAGTTACTCTTGGGTTTCTGATAATTACTGTGGACTTAAAATAGAGAGGTTATGCATTTTCCATTTATCTTGAATGCCTACAGACAGCTGTTTGTCTTTGGATATTTAACAAGCTTGGAAAGAATTTGCTGGTGGAATTCAGTGAGGATTTTAAGAAAAAAACAAAAAACCTTCATGGAAACTGGGAGTTTGGCTCCAAAAATAATGTATTAAACTCTTTGTAGCAATTAACTGCTCAAGCAGGAGTATGTCCACTCTATTGACTGACCTTCTTTTAATTAAATGCTGTACCTGGCTAGGTATCTTATAAGAATCTGGCATTGACTGTAGACAGCCATGGGGAATCTATCCAAATAAGATTTGCTTGGGTCTCCCCTCAAGAAAAGGTTTAGGGCACCGTCTAATACTTTAAATTAAGAATGAGGAATCTATTTGATGGATGGAACCAGGGTCACCTTCACTGTTTGAGAAAGGTTAAATGATATTTACCAGTAAATTTTCTTGCCAAGAAATAGAAAAGTGATCTACATTCATGTAGAATGATTGGGCTGAGTTATGTCAAGAGAACTTAAGTGCTGAAGTCCCACACACCTTTCTGTTAAGGCTAACTTCTCAAAGATACACTGAATACAGAATGTGTGTAAAAAGTAAGAACAGAAAGAATGCAAGTGTTTGCTGATAACAACACTTAGCTTTAATCAAGAACCCATTTTCTAATACTATATGAATGATTAACCTTTATAATAAAAGTATAAGAACGATCGTAATGTGTAACTTCGTTGATGGCTTTTCCCTCTGTGGTTCTAAATGTGGCTTTAAAGATACTAACTTTTATTACTATATAGTAGACTTTCCAGAGGACTTCCTTGTCCGTCTTATCTTCTAGTATGACATTGTCCTTGGGGTTTATGTTGTAGCACCATGGTATGAATGAGGCAACATTACCATGACATTCTTCAGAGATCAGTGACCTAAAAGTCCAAGGCTGTAGCAATGGAGTTCTGTGCTCTCATTATGGTAACTCTGTTTTCAGAAACCGCAAGTACACTTTATTCTAATTGAGAATTTATGTATATGAAATGATTAAATCATACTTATGGCCTGATACAGAGCTTTAATTTGATAGACCTGATATGATTTAGTGAAATTTGGACTCTGGGCCAGACCGTCTGGCTCTCTTTGTGGGCAGTGTCTATTTATAAAAATTCTGCTGTGTGCCAGGCCCTTCACGACTAGTTTTGTGAGTGTTATGTGCTTAAAGCCCTACAACAACTTTCTGAAGAAGCTGTTCTTAACCCAGAGGTTAAATAACCTACCCTAGTTTGCGGTATATAGTAGAGCTGATATTTCCACCCAGACCTGCCTGACTCAAAAGCATGTTACACGGTGTTCCCATTTGTTTACCAGTCTGTCTTATGGGTTGGTTACATCAGAATCATCTGGGGCTCATGTTAAACATCAGATGGTCAGATTCCACCCAAGACCTACTGAGTCAGAATCTCTCCAGCTGTTGTTAGCCAGCTCTCCAGGTGATTTGGATGTGTGGCCAGGTGGCAGGTTTGGGTCCTTTGTGCATTATTGCCTGCCTTAGACTGTAACCCTGTAGAGGGAAGGACTTCTGCTGTGTACTTACACCTATCAGTATATTTTAGAGATAGAGTCCAAAATAGTGGGTGGGGGGACCGTTTCCCCTGGCATTTCTGGTTTTAGGTGCTGTAAAGGGAGAAGTCAAGAGAGACATAGTAAGGTAGATAAGCTTCCCTGGGCTTGGTGGTTGAGATCAGTGTTTGGGCTCATGGCCTTCCTTCCTGTACTAGGACATGGACATTTACCCAGGAAATGATTCCCATCCATACTGCTTGTAGCTTGGGGTATTCATAGAGGAATGAAAACGGATCACAGAAATCAGTCTCTGCTGGGGCCCTACCAGGCTAGGTCCTGACCTCCATGCCTGTGTATTGGCATCTTGTCTGTTAACATCAATAAAAATTTATTCCACTCATTAAAGGATGGCAATTTGAACCACAGAATTATACCTCTTTCCTGCCAGCTCATTTACTCATTTTCTCCTTTTCCCCAAGCACTAAAAAAGTCCAGATGGAGTCAGGGCAGGTTGGAGGGGGATGCCAAAGAAAAAATTAAATTAGAAAAGGTACTATTGAAATAACCTGGCTAATCTTTTTTTTTTTTTGAGAGTTTAACCACTTGAAAACTGTATTTCTGGTTCTTTTTTCTAAATTCATGCTTTTGCTTTTTCTTTGAATTTTATTTTATTTTTTATACAGCAGGTTCTTATTAGTTATCTATTTTATACATATTGGTATATGTATGTCAATCCCAATCTCCCAGTTCATCCCATCACCACCAGCACCCCCTCCCCTGCTTTCCCCCCTTGGTGTCCATATGCTTGTTCTCTACATCTGTGTCTCTGTTTCTGCCTTGCAAACCAGTTAATCTGTACCATTTTTCTAGATTCCACATATATGCGTTAATATACGATGTTTGGAAAACTGTATTTCTAATCATAAACAAATGACAAGTATTTAGCAAATTGAATTACCTCAGAATTAAAATATAGTTCCCAGATTGAGAAGGTAAGAAACTGATGAAAAATTGGCAGCATGCAATTTTTTTAAACATATTTATTGGAGTGTAATTGCTTTACAATGGTGTGTTAGTTTCTGCTTTATAACAAAGTGAATCAGTTATACATATACACATATCCCCATATGTCTTCCCTCTTGCGTCTCCCTCCCTCCCACCCTCCCTATCCCACCCCTGTAGGTGGACACAAAGCACGGAGCTGATCTCCCTGTGCTATGCGGCTGCTTCCCACTAGCTATCTATTTTACGTTTGGTAGTGTATATATGTCCATGTCACTCTCTCACTTTGTCCCAGCTTACCTTTCCCCCTCCCCGTATCCTCAGGTCCATTCTCTAGTAGGTCGGCAGCATGCAATTTAAATGGTAAAGATTCTAAAAATACTTTAGGGAATTTTATCTGGAATAGTAAATATTATTGTTATACAGCTCACACACACAACCTAAGTAAACGAGTTCATTTTAGTACTAGAAGATAACTGGAAATAACATTTCAGAAATCTAGCAACTCAGAAATTCGTGGAATTGCCTTAAAGTAAATATATATTTCTAAAAGGTTATAATCAAATAAGGCATGTGTCATGGGAAATAACCTGGCTAATCTTAGCAGAGATCTGTGGCTAATGCATTCCAGGTGAACTCATTCTGGTTGACCCAAAATAGTATCATGTCTCTCTGTGTTAGTGTGTAATAGGGAAGAGAGAAGACAGCGAGAGGGTAGATTTATTTGGAATTATTGATAAACAATTGAAACCTGACTAGTTATATGACACATTCATTCATGCATGCATGCATTCTGTAAGGAGATATACTGACCACTTGCTGTGTGTATCTGAGACTTGCCCATATGTGAATTTTCTAGAGGAGAGAACTTGAGACCCATCATTAAGGAATTTAAAATTTAGATCAATAATAAGATTGCATGAGAGTTAAGTTAAGGACATAAGAATTGAACCAGAAATAGTATAAGAGACAAAATAAGTGCTGCAGAAAGGAAGTGGTAAGGTAGTTAAGAAAAGAGCCTGGATGAGCTCTAAAGTTTGGGATTCCACCTGAAGCTTGAGTTTCAGAGATGAGTTAGATTTATAGGGGGAAGTGAGGACATTTGGGGTGAGGGCAATGGTGTAGAAGAAGACGTAGTGGCGGAGGTATGCTACGGGCTTTGGCAAAGAGTCAAGCCCGTCACTTTGTGTTCATGGGGAACATGCTGGTGAGTTGAGAGACCTGTGGAGCTTCATTTAACGATCTAGAATGATACTCCTTTGCCTTTTCTGTCATCACACTTGTCGCATGGAGTCAATGATCTGTGTTCCTGTCTGTCTTCCCCCTTAGATTGAAAGTCAAGAGCAAGGACTGTGTATTTTTCGACTTTCAAGTATTGTTACGTACACAAAGCTGGCAGATCACGTGCACCCTGTTAGCGTATGTGGGCTGAATGGTGATCTCTCTGCATGCAGGTTAGGGACCAACCCCTCTTCCCTTGTTGCCTGCTATGTGTAGGATAACAGCCAAAGTGGTTTGCTCTTCTATGAAGTTATTAGGTTGTTATATGGCTCCTCATCTCAGTGTGGTTAGAAGTCGAGGTCACTCCGAGCCCCACAATACTATTATTGGAGTTAGGTCATCAGTGGACCACAGAGGAGAGGGACCAGTAATGGGCAGATATTTATTAAGGATCTACTTCTGTGTATTCTTATGTTAAATACTATGCGGTTGGGCTTCCCTGGTGGCGCAGTGGTTAAGAGTCCTCCTGCCGATGCAGGGGACACGGGTTCCTGCCCCGGTCCGGGAGGATCCCACATGCCGTGGAGCGGCTGGGCCCGTGAGCCACGGCCGCTGAGCCTGTGCGTCCGGAGCCTGTGCTCCGCAACGGTGAGAGGCCCGCATACCGCAAAAAAAAAAAAATAAAAATAAAAATAAAATACTGTGCGGTTATAGAAAAGACTAACATAAAGAATAATATAAGAGCTTTGTCTTTCAGAAACATAACAACATATTAGACAAATGAGATTCCCATACGTGAAACTGAAATTAACAAAGGAATGTCTGGACTCTAGCCAGATAACCTGCCTGGGCTTTGTTTTATTTATTTAGATTTATTTCTTTCTTTTTAAAAATCGAGATATAGTTGGTGTACAAGGCTTTGGTTTATTTTTATCTATAAAGTTGGACTGGATGATTTCGAAGTACCCTTTGAGCTTGAAATTGATTGAGGGCTCAACATACTCAGCAGGGATAAATCACTGTGAAGGGCAGGTGATGCTTATTCAGCACCTTCTTCATAAACAGGGTTTCCTGGTGGATAAGGGTGGAGGAAGAGGGAACTTGGGATGTACCAGGTGGGGTGTGACTGGAACAGGAATAAGCAGCCCGGGAGTGGAGAAAGCCAGAGTGAAGAGTTGGAGACTGGAGTGAGCATACAGAATGGGGGCCTCTGTGAGTCAGAGTGGGCCTCACATGGTACCAGCCCTCTGAGAGTTGGCAGAGTGATCCTTCCAAGACAGATCCCTTAGGAGCTTAAGTACCTCCCTTCCCAAGCTGCTGGCGGTGCATTGCCGAGTCTGGACGTTCATGTCCTGTGCTGGTGCCTGGGGAAACCTTCCTGACTTTCAGATGTGTGATTTCTGGGACTCAGTGCTAAGGCCTTGACCTCCTTACGGTTCCACCTGCTTTCAGGATCCCCCCCCACCCCCCCGAGATAGTCCCTTGTCTTCTCCTAAATCAGGAAGGTCTGTATCCATGTTCAGGATCAACTCTTACCCTCAGACCTCTAACTCACTCCAGCACTAAACTGTTATCCAAGTCAAGGTGTTTTAGCCCAATGACTGCTCACAAAACTTTGTGCCTGTTCTGTCCAGGTGGGTCTGCCAGAGGTCCCCTGACCCAAATGGTTTGTCCCCACATCATGTGGCAGCACAGCCCAATTACGAGTGACCAGGGGAGCAGCGCACTTAGTGTTACGCAGTTAACACCTAACCCTTGGTTTTCTTGGCAAAGCAGAGGCGTTGGCCTTTTGGCCTCTGCTGGTCTGGTCAGCAATTACCCAGTTGTTAAAACTAAATAATCGCCATTAGCTCTTGTCCTGCAAGCATCCCGAGTCCCACTGCAGGCTGCTTCTCATCTCATTTGCAAAGTTCTCCAATGCAGGGCTGGGAATGCTTGTCCTTCACACACCAGGCAGGTGCAGTGGCAGAGCTGTGGCTCCCGGGGGCCACTTTCTCTGGCTGCATTTGCTCTTGGAGATGGTGCCTCTTTTTTGCCCTTCAGCTCCAGCTCCACTACCCGTGCGTCTGGGTTCCTGGGTGTTTGCAAGGCTGCAGCTTATTGTCAGGGTAATAGGTTTTCTTCTTGCTTTTCCTGAGCTGGCTCTTGCTTTGTGGTGGTGGTTTGAAATTCAGTTTGGGGGGGGGGGCGTGAACTTTCTCTCCCCGTTTCTTTCTCTTGCCTTTTGTTTCTTTTGAGTTCTCAATTCTGAAGAGATGTCTCCTCTTAAACTCTGGCAGTCAAGGGAGACACTTTCATGTGCTGTGGACACCTCCCTGCACAGGTGTCCGTGTGATTGCTGCCCTGGTAGTTGTTTTTCTTCCTGCCGCCTTGATGCTGATGGCGGTTGTCTGAAGTACAAAGGGCAAGTTAAGATTACAGGTTGTCCTTCTCTTTGATTGTATTCTTGGCTGTAGCGTCTCAGTCCTTTGCGGGAAGAACTCACATTAGGCTGGGACGTGGACACTGAATTCTTGGCTGCAGAAATAATTGCGTCTTGGACTGGATTGTTTGGGAGCCTGAACACTAAGGAATGGATTTAGACGAAGCCCCAGCAACTGATAGGTCCTGGTTGGGGAGAAAAGGTCTGAGATGTGTGTTTTGAGGCAAAGAAAATTCCGGCTAGACCTGTGTGCATATGTATTCGGAAGTCTAATTAGGCCCTGGGTGTGTTTGCGCTGCTCTGTTTCCGTGGGTACGATATTATTCTATTTTAACTATTTCCAGAGGGCAGTGATCTTTAACCTAGATTCATTCCTGGTCTTTTTTTTTTCGATCGGAGTTAACCACAGTGAGGTTATTGCATCTTATCCTTATCCTTACGGCTTTGGATTCATTCATTTATTTCTTCATTTAGCTATCTGATAAATGTTCATCAAGGGGCTTCCAGGTATAAAGTATGCCACAGCCTGGAACCAGTACATCAAGAAGGGTTCAACCTTTCACTTTGCAGATGAGGAAACTTAGTTTCCATTTCCTCAGCTGTACAGCCTGTGTCCAAAGTCCAGGCTCTGGGATCTCTTGTTTCCTGAGTGCCCTGGGCCTCATCCCTTTAAAATGACAGCTAGGACCTCACGGGGCTTTTGAGCGGTTAAGGTGATCTAGCCGGTACTTGGGGGACTGTGGTTGCTCCATGGGTGCGAATGGGGCTCACATCCCTCTTCCAGACCTTCTTCCAGGATACCTCTCAAAGCCAAGGGCCTGTGGTTTTTGTGCTCCCCCCTTAGTGACCTGACCAGGCTAATCTGCCTCTACAGGGCCCCCTGGTGGACCCCAGACACGTCTTTACCCTGTAGAAGCAGACCCTGCTAGGGAAGCTGGTTTCTAATCTGAGGTTCTGCCGTGGGTTGAATTGTATCCTAAAATACATATGTTAAAGCCCAAACCCCCAGCACCTTAGAATGTGACCTTATTTGGAAATAGGGTCATTGCCGATGTGATTAGTTAATGTGAGGTTGTACTGGGGTAGGGTGGGCCCCTAGTCCAGTATGACTGGTGTCCTTATTAAAAGGGAACTTTGGACACAGACAGACATACAGAGAAGACTCTGTGAAGTTAAAGGAGAGATCAGAGTGATGAAGCCAAGGAACACCAAAGATTGCCAGCAAACCACCAGAAGCAAGGCGTGGAACAGATTCCCCCTCACAGCCCTCAGATGGAATCAGTCCTGTCCACACCTTGATCTTGGTCTTCTAGCCTCCAGAACTCTGAGACGATACATTTGTGTTGTTTAAGCCACACAGTCTGTGGGACTTTGTTATGGCGGCCCAAGCTGGCTACTCCAGGCTCCACGTGCAAAGTATTTGTGTGCTTGTTCCACTTATCAGAGGGAAACTCATCACCTGTGGGGAGATGGCAGCAGGGGGGCTCCATCTTTCTTACTGCCAGTCCAGCAGTGCAGAGGATTCTTGGGCGATATTTAAATCACTAGCCTGAGATTTTGTGGAGAGGTTATCTTAATAGATATTTTCGGTATGTTACTTAAATGTCTCTTTTTGTCTGGAATATCCTTGGACCTTTCTTGCTCACGTGCTGAGGCCAACTCAGATCTTCCCTCCTTGAGATCTCTTTTTCTCCTCCCAGGCTTGGGTAGGTATTCTCCACTCTCCTTTCTCAAAACTTACCCTGCTGCTGGGCTTCCCTGGTGGCGCAGTGGTTGAGAGTCCGCCTGCTAATGCAGGGGACACGGGTTCGAGCCCTGGTCTGGGAGGATCCCACATGCCGCGGAGCAGCTGGGCCCGTGAGCCACAACTACTGAGTCTGTGCGTCTGGAGCCTGTGCTCCTCAACAAGAGAGGCCGCGATAGTGAGAGGCCCACACACCGCGATGAAGAGTGGCCCCTGCTTGCCACAACTAGAGAAAGCCCTCGCACAGAAACGAAGATGCAACACAGCAAAAATAAATTAATTAATAAATAGAAACTCCTACCCCCAACATCAAAAAATATATATATATTTAAAAAACAAAACAAAACAAAACTTACCCTGCTGTATTCTAACCATCTGTGCAGCTTTGCTGATTCAGCAGGTGTTCCGTGGAGGGCCTGGTGCCGACCCCGGGGCTGCTGGGCTGCTGGCTGACACCGAGGAGGCCCTTGAGCTCACAAAGACACAAAGGATGTTAGTGGGCAGGATCATGTCAGATCATGGAGGGTTCTATGAAGAAAACAAAACACAGTAATGTACCAGAAGGGGGCAGGAGGCAGCTGGAGGTGGGGTGGCCAGGGATGCGATCACTGAGTGAGACCTGCAAGCACAGAAGGAATCAACCATGCAAAGATCCTTGGGAAGAGAGTCCCAGGGGGGAAAGAGCAAAGTGCAAAGGCCCAGAGGAGGGAATGGTCCTGGTGTGCTCAGGCTGCAGTGGTTGGTAAACAGCTGCTGTGCAGGAGACTCGGGTGGGTTGACAAGGTGAGTAGCAGCGGGGCTACGTAGGCTGCGTCTCCCTGCCAGACTGAGCTCACGGTGGAGAGGATTCTGTACCTTTGTCAACACAGCACCTAGCACGCAGTCAGTGCTCAATATATGTAAGTATGCTGAAGGAATAACTGCAAACACCTGTATGTACACATGTTAATGAAAAATCACTAAACAATAACACATTTATCTAAGGACTGCTTCTCAGGCAAACCCTACTATCCAGGGTGCCTCAGGAAGGAATAAATACATAAACAGGGTTCACAGATGCCAAGGCAAGAGGGCTCAAGGTCATACAATTTATGTAGTCCACACTGCCTTTGGCCCTGGTTCAGAGCCTATTAACTCTCTTTTTACATACTATTATAATGATGTTGGTTGTGAAGTTTCCCGATTCCTAGCAAATTTAGAGCAACGAATTATAATTGGGGAGTAAGTGGGGGTGGGGAATCGGCACTAGAGACAAACAGAGCTCGTCAGTGTGAGGCTATTAATTTGGGGTCAAGCAGCCCGAAGTGGGAGAATAAGCCGGGACATCATGTATTAGAGCATGCTAAAAATACAGGCTGTTTGCAATGAGGATTCTGAAGTACATTTTGCTTCATGTATTTTGTCTAAGAAAACCGGGAAATAGGTACCGTACCGTTCTGGAATTATTTGCATGTGAAATGGTTAAAATTCAAAAACAAATCTAACGCTTCAGGATAAGCTTCATTTATCTGAAAAATGTACGTCTATGGAATTCTACCGACTTGAATGGTGCCAAATAAATGAAAGTGTGATTGTTCAGCCCTTTGATCTTCAAAAGCCTTAGTACCAGTGGTAGATGATTTCCTGTGACCTCCCAATCAGAGCCAGGAATTATTATTTCTGGTTTTTTCTTCCCTAAGAGCCAGGTGGAAAATGATGAGCAAACAATGACATTATTACAGTGGCACTTTAATGGGTGTTCAGGGAACTAAAAAGTCAGCAGAGGCACTGCATGAAATATTCATGGCTATTTTTCTTTTTCTTGCCTCTTCCTTCTCTAGTCGCAAGAGTGAAAGCATCCAGGACAGAAGTTCTGAGCAGAGGAAGCATGTAGAAATGGCTCCTGCAGGCCTGTCTTTGACCTTCTGGGGGATGGAGGGATAGACAAAACTCTTTCCCTCCAGTTCCAACTTTCTTTTTTCCTCACATGACATCTTGGTTTTCCAGTAAACTAAGATACTGCCGCTTCTTACTGCATCTCCAGGATCTTGGATGGATATTGACAGTACCATCTCCCCTTGGGAATGAGAGCAGGATTTTGAAGATGTAGATTCTCCCCCTAACCGCTTCTGGGAGAAGGTGGATGAGATCAAACAGATTGGTATCGCCCAAGGGAAAAATGGGGTGTGATGGGCTTGTCCAGGTTGCCTGTTAGGCACAGTGACTGTGGACTTGTTACAAAGCCAGGCAGTCTCTGGGAAGTACTGGTAGCGTTGGGTGGTCGTGCTGTGGCCGACTTTTGTCTTTAGGATCCTTACAAAAAGTTTAGCCACTATATGGTCCTTTACTGCATGTATGCACTTTTCTATGGGAACCCATCATATGAAATTCTAAACTTCTGAAGTCAAATTTTCAGAGAAACGCTCTTCTACAACAAGAATTTTTCTCCTGAGCATGTTCAGTCCCCTCACTGTGCCCAGAGGTACCTTGCCCTGTCCCACCTCCAAACAACAGCTCCTAGTTTTCTCCCAGGCAGATGGCTTTCTTTCTATACAGATCCCATCCATCCCTTATGGCCCATCTCGGAGACCTCACCAGCTCCATGAAGATCTCTATGTCCACTGCAGCCCAGTGGGATTTCTTCCTCTTCTCCTCTGCTACTTCTTGTCTGAATGTTTATTTGGTACCTGTCACATCCGCCTTCTATTCAGTGGTTTGCTAGTAGAAGTTTAATAACTGGTTCTCTGGGGATGGGCGGGGGTGCACTGATTTGTAGCACTTGCCAATTTTTGTGGTGTAAATACTCTTGCAGTGGCTGATTTCAAGCTTGAGGATTGATGGCCCCGAATGCAGTGTTGGGAAGAGATCCGCACATCTGGCTTTCTCTGCCCGGTCCTGGCAGGTTCTTGCACACCACTGCGTGTGCTGCCCTGGAATTCTTCTTTCGTATCTGTCTTACCCCTTGCTCCCCAACTTAGCTCTAAGGCTCAGTGGAGATAAATTCTGACTTCACATTAGAAATACCTGGGGGATGTACGAAAAATGCCGGTACCCAGCCTCTATCCCGAGATTCTGATTCAACTGGTCATTGGAGGGAACCAGTCATCAGTATTTTTAAAAGCTTCCCAGGTGACTCAAAAGTGCCGCCAAGGTGAGAACCACTGGCCTTAGATGCAGGCAGGATATTGTATGTCAGCTCTTCTCCATGTGTGATCCCTGGACTGGCTGTATCAACGTCATCCTGGCACTCATTAGAGATGCTAAATTTTGGTCCACACTCCAGACCGACTAGATGAGAAACTTGGGGGGATGAGGGTTAGGCCAGCAATCTGTGGTTTAATAAACCCTCGAGGTGATTCTGATGCATGTTAAATGTGAGAGCCACTGCCTTATGTCTCCTGAATCCTTATTAGACCCATAGACAGTTACAGGCACACAGCTGTACCCAATCAACACTTGTTGATTAAAATCTATCAGGGAGTACATTTTCATGAAGGAAGCTATTTTTTTCCCCTTTGTGAGAGGATTTAGTGCAGAGTACCTTAAAATAGAGTTTCTTCTTGCACACTGAGTCATGTGGTTCACAAATATTCAAGGATCTCAGACTTACTGTTCATTCAGCTATGCAGAAACACACCTATTATATGAAAGAAAGCACAATGACATTCATTCATTTGTTCATTCAACAAATATGTATTGATGGACAGATGCTAGGTGTGAATAATTTGTTATTAGTCCATCTTTCCCTGTGATGGGGGTCAGCATTGGGACAGCACAAGTATGGACTTTTGTGCTTGATCTGTTACTTACAAGCTGGGTCATCTTGTGGCAGATAGAACTTCTCTAGACCTTAATTTTTTCATAGTTATTAATATTTACATAGAGCTTTCTGATTTAACTGATACAGGATATCTGTCAAAAACTTCTAATAATCATCATAAGTTATGATGAAAATAGAGACATTCTCAGTACAATTGGAGCAAAAATAAGGAGAGCTTTCAACATTTCTGTTTTTCAGTAGGTAGTAGAGCAATGTTTCTCACATTTTAATGTGCATATGAATCACTTGAGGATCATGTTAAAATGCAGATTCTGAGAAGTTTGAGATGGAGCCTAAGATTCTGCCTTTTTAGCTAGCTTCCAGGGGAGGCCAGTGATGCTGGTTCCTAGACCATACACTGAGTAGCAAGGCTCTGAGGTTCTGGCTGGTGCAATAAAATAGGAAAAAGGAAGGAGGGGCATGAGAACTGTAAAGGACATTACTTGCAAAAATGATTTCCTACTTGAAAATTTTATGAACCACTAAAACTACTAAGAATTTAATGCTTTACACATTTACGAGGTGCCCACCTGTCTAGTGAGGTAGTTTTGAGGGTAAAATGATGATACTTTGTAAATCATAAAGCATCTAGAAATTTAAGCTAAGAAAGCAATGAATTATTAGTTTCTCAAAGCACAGCTAATTGCACTGCATTGCCTGGCCCACTGTAGTGGGGTCGTCTTTTTTTTTTTTTTTTGGTCCAGAATTTTAAACCAGGATTCACCTAGCAGTTTCTAGGAGTATATTTTTTCACTTGTTTCCTCTGTCCTAGTCAGTTCTGTAAGTAGATTACCCACACTTTAAAGACAGGGGGCTTCTTAAACTCCTTTCGGCAGCATGGTGAATAGAAGGGATGGCAAATAGATTTTATCTAGTGGTCGACTCTGATTGATTGGCAGGGCTTCCTGGCTGAGACTCTTTCCAGGCCTGAAGGCACGAGTGCTGTGATTGATTATTTATGTCTGCCTTTGACAGAGGACAGGAGAAGTGGTGGGCTGGTCTTTAGAGCCAGATTGAGTTAGGTTTGAATCTCTACCAAGAATCAGAGACCCTGCCAGAAATTCCTCCCATGAAGCTCTGGGACTCCTTCCTAGGCTCCCTAGCTTCACCTTTACTTCCTTCTAGCCCCGTGGCACCTAGTCTTTTCTCCCTACCTCAGCCACACTTCCTCTGTCCCCTGCAATTTCTCTCTCCATAGATCCGAGCAGAGAGGACAGCAGTCTCCCCAGCTCTACTCTTCCTCATAAACCCCATTCTCTTATAGACCCAACTCCTAATCTTTCTGTGTAAATAGAGAAACACCAATATGAAGAAGTTAAGAGGTTTATGGACCCTTACAAAACTGTATAGTCATGGAGCTAGTCTCTAGTTCCTAAATAGGTCAGAGGAATTTCTGAACCTCTGTCTCCTGATTTGTAAAACTGGGACAATGATTTTGACGTCTCAGGGCTGTTGAGAGATTAACTGATATATAATGTATGTGGGAATACCCACCCCAGTGGCTGGTGCCCAACAGGTATTCAGTCAGTGCTGGTTCCTTCTTCTAGCTGACCCTCTGCACACACTGTGTACTTCTTCTTCTTCTTTTTTTTTTTTTTTAAACAACATTGCCATAGGGTGGGAGTTGTGACCTGACTTGACATAGAGTCTTGGTGACTTTCATACATGCTGTTGGTTGGGGAGAAAGAAGGATAATTATTTTATTTAACAAAAACTTCCGTTCATCTGTCGATGGACATTTAGGTTGCTTCCATGTCCTGGGTATTGTAAGTAGTGCTGCAGTGAACATTGGGGTGCATGTGTTGTCTTTTTGAATTGTGGTTTTCTCAGGGTATGTCATACAGAGTGAAGTAAGCCAGAAGGAGAAAAACAAATATCGTATATTAACGCATATATGTGGAATCTAGAAAAATGGTACAGGTGAACCTATTTGCAGGGCAGGAATAGAGATACAGACATAGAGAACGGGAGTGTGGACATGGGGAGTGGGGAATGGGGGGTAGGATGAATTGGGAGATTGGGATTGACATATATATACTACCATGTGTAAAACAGATAGCTAGTGGGAACCTGCTGTGTAGTGCAGGGAGCTCAGCTCGGTGCCCTGTGGTGACCTAGATGGGTGGGATGGGGGTGGTGGTGGGAGGGAGATCCAAGAGGGAGAGGATATATGTATACATATGGCTGATTCACTTTGTTGTACAGCAGGAACTAACACAACATTGGAAAGCAACTATACCCCAATTAAAAAAGAACGTCCATGACTTTTGCTCTGTGCCGGCTGTAATTTGAAGTGCACTATAGATATCAATTCATTTAATTTTCACAATAACATTGTGAATTAAGTACTGTTTCCACTGAGAAATTAAATATGTTGCTCAAGAGCTCCCAGCTAGTGAGTGTCAGAGCTGGGATTCCCACTTAGGGATTATAGCCGTAGAGTCTGTGCTTTCAGTCACCATGCCATGCTGGTTCATCTAGGCCTGGGGTGGGGGACATCCTGGTATCCACAGCCACTAACTTCCCTTTTGAGGCCAGACATGTTAAAGATTTGCTTTGTTTCCTGGAGAACTCCTTATCTTCTGGAATTTCTGGAATTATCCTGCTGCTTTCAGGAGAAATGACCCAGGAAAAAGTCAAGATGGGAGAGAGGGGAGTGAGACGAAGTCTGGGACAGGAGCCCTATAGCTGTAAAATCAGGCTAGAGAGAACGAAGAGGGTGAGGCTGTGGTCTGACTGCTGTGGCCTCCGTGAGAAGAGCTGAGACTGGGTCAGGACAGTGCTGGTGGGATGGATGCTTTCACTAGATCTGGTCAACATTTGCCTTCGTGACCCAGGGTTGGAGCCACAGCCTGACTCCCACGTGTGGAGCTGTGAGACGAGCTTTGTGGGAAGCGAGGAAAGTGGCATCCTTCCATACCTCTGTCCTAGTACATTGCACTCACAGTGTTTGTTTACCTGTCTGGGTCCCATCTGAGCCGTGTGGGAGGAGCTGGGGCTGTGTCCTCTTGCCCACTCTTGTATGTCAAGCAGTAGCACAGGGCTGGGCACGCAGTTGGTAAATGAACCGTGAATGAATGAACGATTATAGGAAGGGCCCTTCATACAGCTGACTGTTGGAGGAGGCTATCTTCCTTCATGGTGGTGAATTGCGCGTTCATTTTAGCTTTCTCTCGCTGTGCTGTAGGGACCATGACGGGACAGGATTTGGGGAGGTCATAGATAGAAGGAAGAGCAGATGCTGCACACGGGGCGCAAGAAGACGTGGGGCCATAGTACCTAAAGAACATAACTCTCTATTGTAACTTGAAGTATTTGCCCGAAAGTGGCTACCTCCTTTCTGTACCCGCCCCAAAGGTGCATCTTGGCTTTGCGTGACATGTTCTCTCGTTATGTCATTTACCGTGACTGCCTGTGCAATTTTTTTTTTTTTTTTGCGGTACATGGGACTCTCACTGTTGTGGCCTCTCCCGTTGCGGAGCACAGCCTCCGGACGCACAGGCTCAGCGGCCATGGCTCACGGGCCCAGCCGCTCCGCGGCATGTGGGATCTTCCCGGACCGGGGCACGAACCCGTGTCCCCTGCAGGCGGACTTTCAACCACTGTGCCACCAGGGAAGCCCCCCAGTTGATTCTTATGTGCATTAAAGTTTGCGAATCATTTAGTGTAGGTTCTCTTCCTTCTTCTGGGGGAGCTAAGTAGGTACATCCGATTGGAGTTCAGTAGTGAGGAGGTGGAGAACAGGCAGTTTCTGAGAAAATCTGAGAGTGTTATAGTAAAAAGCCCAGCACCCTACTTTTTCTATTTGTAAATCCTATTTTATAATGCAAAGAATATTTAAAGAGAAGGTGTGCTTGAGATGGGGCCAGGGGACGTGAGAGGGGGAGGGGGGCTCTTGATACACAGGAAGGAGAAAACAATCTTTCTGCTTGTCTAGTTTTTTGTCTTCTTCCACAGTGTGGTATCCGTGGCCTCCAAACGGAGCACCTACATAATAAGCCATCAGGGCACTTGAAGGTGACGGTGTTCAGTTCTCTCGTGGTGCTTATTAATCATTCAGTGCTTGTTGAGCTTCCGCCGATGGGGAATTTGCTATTCAGGAGCTTCACAAGTCAGGGGTCAGCCCTGGCTCCCTCCAATCCAGTATTCTATGCGAGAAGCATCTCCTTCTCTGCCTAATTGGAGGCCCTCCTGTTCCTGAGTGACACTGGAGTGACCTGACGTGGAGGCACAATGCGAGTGCACAGAGCGTGTGAACAAGTGTGTAAGAACCTGGGCACACAGGAGGTGAGGGCTGGGGGCAGCTCGTGGAGTCCTACTGACTGTGCAGACAGAATCACACGGCCTGAGAGAGTGTCTCACCCCGAGAACCCCGCAAAACCTTGACACTGGGCTTCACTTTGTCACCTCCTTGCTGCCGCAGCTCCTCCTTCCCTCCCCTCTATCTTCCAAGCCTCCCACCTCTCCCGTTTTTCCTGGGTGACAGGAGAGAGGGTCAAAGAACCGCCACCTTACTTGCACTTAAGGAAGTGGATCTCTCGGGGGTGTGAGAAAAGTTGTGGCTTCACCAGGAACGAGGGTGTCACTGGCTGCGGGCTCTTTACAACGCCGCCGGGGAGAACATAGACAGTGGGAGCAATGACACCACCCTGGGGTCCTCCACTGCTGCTGGTGCATAGCCAGAGGGAGAGCCGGGGTGAGGCCAGTTCACAGGGCTGGCTCTGAAGGCCGCCCCGGGCACCGTGCCCACAAGGGTGCTGCTGGCTGTTTCTATTTCTGGAAACAGTTTTAGAACATAAGTGTCCGGTGGGATATTTGGAGTGCTCTGTGGACATTCCTACCCCTAGGAGTGATGCTAGCCGTGGTCCTTGTGCTGGGGAGTGTGCCCAGGTGTGGTGAGATGCCTGCTGAGGCTGGGTGTAAGATTCAGCATCTGATGGAAGAGGCTGGGAGGCATTACCAGGGTTCCAATCTGATGCCTAAAGGAAGTGCGGGGAGTCTCCAAGACAGCTGGTTGGAGCTAAGGGAAGTCCACCAGGCATTGGTGCCCAGCCTCCAGAAGGTCTGGGAAGTCTGGTCAGAGCCATAGGGGTATTTAGCTGCTGGGGTCTGAGGCAGGGCTGTCAGCAGTGAGCACTGACTTGGAGTCTGATGTCTGCTTCTGTCTGTGTGTGTGACCTAGGATAGGACTTGCCCTTCTGGTGTCTCAGCTCCTTATGTGTAAAATGAAGCGTTTCAGCTTGGTGAGCCCTCGGTCCTGTCTTGATCTTAAGAGTTACAAGCTTTGAGATGGCTCTTCTTTTGGGGCCATTTGGGTTCATGATAATGGTGGTAATAATATCACCAAATGTGTAGTGATAGTTACAAGAGTATTAGCTGCCCAGTAGTGAAACAGGCTGCCTTATGAGGTGATGAGCTCCTTGTCACTAGGAGCATTCAAGCAGCAGTCAAAGAATACTTTCCGGTGATTCCAAGATAATGTCATCAGAATCATCTGATTATTAAAAAATGATTCCTGGACCCCATTCCCAGAAACTCTAATTTGACAGGCTTGGGATGGGACCTGGGAATTTGTCTGAAAAACAAGTCTGAAGCCATGTGCTTCTAAAGAGGGACCAGGTTAAGTCTGGGAAACCCTGCACACTATACCCTTCGTTGGAAGTTCACAGAGCACAGGAACCAGAAAAAGTTTCTGGGGAATCCGATAGAGAAGGATAGAGTTAATTTTGATTAACTTAGTGTTTCCAGAGTGGAGTGTGGGACTCTATTGGATATGGGAGGAGAGGGGGACTCCTCTGATGAGGTTACAGAAGCAGTTCCATGGGTGCTGCCTTCGCGGGGTTTACTGCGTTCGCTGGGAGGACCTGTGACAGCACCGTCCCATAGAAATTCAGTGTGAGCGCCATATGAAATGCACAGTTCTCTAGTAATCCCATCAAGAATAGTTAAAACAGGTGGAATTACTTTTAATAATTTGTTTTACTTAACCTAATATATCCAAAATGTTATTTCAACATGTAATCAACATAAAATTATTGAGATATTTTTCATTCTTTTTTTTTTCCTACTAAGCCTTTGAACTCTGGTGCAGATTTTAGGACGGGCCATAGTCCAAGCGTGGCTGGCGGGAACCCTAGTGGTCAGTGCAGATCTATGCGATCTTTGTAACTCCATGTGTGGTCCAAAGGTCAGCAGCATCCGTGGCACCTGGGAGCTTGATAGAAACGCAAAATCTCACACCTGATCTGTGAACTGGAATTTGCATTTAGCACTGTCTCAGGGATTTCTGTGCACCTTAAAGCTTGAGAGAGTGTGTTAGATGACTTCTCTTCCAATTCCAAGATTTCCTGTCCCTCAAATTCTGTGTGGGTGCAGCTACCTGATAAGCACCGCTGATGTGAGAAACGGGGACCCCCGTGTGCAAAAGTGGATGTGGTTTGGCTCAGGGAGTGACCTCTTGGCCCCTGACCCTGTAAAGGGGTCCTGGGATCCCTGGGCAGAGGACGGACACATCACATTATAATGAACTGTTGTAATTTGAATCTTGGGGCTGTCGGAGTGTTTTACAGGGAGACCTAAAGGCAGGGAATGCTTTCCTGAAGCAGCGACGTTTAGGATGAGAATTGAAGGGGCAGGTAGCTAAGCAGTAGAACGCTTACAGTAGAACATAATTACCTAGTACTCTTCAGACTTCACTGGAAGAATGTTGAGGGGAGCTTGATGCTAAATAATAGAAGAGAGACATATAAAAAAGAAAAAATGACAAAGAGCATGAATTCTGAGAACAGCAGTGAAGAAAAGTCAGAGGAGCACGTGGATGTGAGGCTAAGGCATTGCTTGGCCTGTGTTCTCCATACATCAGGCACTACGGGGATACCTAAGATTGTCAGAGTCCCTTATGCGTGTACAGTGCCAAACATCCAGCACTTTCGAGAACTACATGGACTTCCCTGGTGGCACAGTGGTTAAGAATCCGCCTGCCAACGCAGGGGACACGGGTTTGAGCCCTGGTCCGGGAAGATCCCACATGCTGCGGAGCAACTAAGCCCGTGCGCCACGACTACTGAGCCTGCGCTCTAGAGTCCACAAGCCACAGCTGCTGAAGCCCGTGCGCCTAGAGCCCGTGCTCCGCAACAAGAGAAGCCACCGCTGTGAGAAGCCCGCGCACCGCAACAAGGAGTATAAGTGTGAGCCTGGAGAGGCTTCTGGAAGGAGGTGAGGCTGGAGAGGTGGCAGGGGTCAAGTCCTGCCAGGCTACGGAAGCATAGCTTTTCTTCCCAGCATGCCATTCACCTGCATAGCATTATGTCTGTGTCTGTCCACATTCTCCTAATCAGGCTGTGGGCTCCTTGAAGCAGGGTCTGCTCCTAGAAACCTCCAGTTGCTCCCCAGCAGCAGTGATGTGCTGCCGCTGAGTGACTGAGAGCTGGCGGTTACATTTTGGGGAATTTCGTAAGCTGGTTAATGCGCATGGGTTGTTTGAAGTTGGCCACGATGACAATATTTACGCTATGGAAATTGGTGAATGCTATAAATCAGGGCTCTCATTTTTCCTTTCAGTGAGCCTGTGTTTAAACATTTAGTTGCACACCCCTGCCAGCTGACACAGTGATGGGCATACAGAGCAGGAGGCAGCAGCGGCGAGAAGCAGGGACCCAGAATTGGGAGACGACACCAGCTGTGTGTTGCTCGTCAAGTAATTCAGCCTCTCTGAGCTCAGTTTCCTCATTTATCAAATGGGGAGATTGAGACAGATTTGAGAGGATGGCTACGGGAAAGAAGTGTCAAGAGAGCTGCCCAACAGAGTGTCCTCACTTCACGGTAGACACACCAAACCGTGCTGGTTTCCGCTGTTCTCAAGAACTGGAAATATCTATTCTCTGTTCCTTTTGCATTGCTTTTGATGACACTTTAAATTTTTACTTTATAAAATATGATATTGTCTGTGGTGTTTAATTTCACAAACCATCTTCAACACTTTTGGAAGAAGGTGGGATATATACCTTCCTGTAAAGTGTAAACTCTTATATCACCGCACCCTTCTGCTACCCCCTCTCCCCACCCTGGCTCTCACTGCTCTCAGTGGGAGATGAGCCTTTGTTTTTGACTAAACAGACTGTCCTAGCCCTTCCCTGTGACAGCAGGACAGGGGCTCTCCTCCTCTCCCCTCTCCTCCTCCCCCTCCTCCCCTCCCCCTCCTCCTCCTTCTCCCCTCCCCTCCTCCCTTCCCCCTCCTCCTCCTTCTCCCCTCCCCTCCTCCCTTCCCCCTCCTCCCCTCCCCCTCCTCCCCTCCCCTCCCCCTCCTCCCCCTCCCCTCCTCCCCTCCTCCCCTCCTCCCCTCCTCCCTCCCCCTCCTCCCCCTCCCCTCCTCCCCTCCTCCCCTCCTCCCCTCCTCCCCTCCTCCCCTCCCCCTCCTCCCCTCCTCCCCTCCTCCCCTTCTCCTCTCCTCCCCCTCCTCTCCCTCCTCCCCTCCCCCTCCCCTCCTCCTCCCCCCATCCTCTCCCTCCTCCCCTTCCTCCCCTCCCCCTCCTCCCCCTCCTTCTCCTCCTCCTCCTCTTCTTCTTCCTGAAATTGATGGCTGGATCCTGTAGGCTGTGCTGTTAACCCCCAGGTTTCCGAGGGGGTGGGGCTGAGCAGCAGCTCCTTCTTTCTTTGCAACCTGTGCTGATATCACTGTATCCCTGGGAAAAGGGAAGACAGTCTTGTCCCTTGAAGGGTGTCTGCTGTGTGTTGATTATTTAAGGATAATATTTCTGGCCATGGAGCTGACGAGGCAGGAAATGGCTTTTGTGGGTGACTAAACGCTGACATGATGTGGCAGCTTCTGTCTGTGGCCATGCATCCTGGTCACCTGACAGCAAAGAGCGAGCCGACCGAGAGCCATCTGCGAGCCTGGGTTCTGAGGGCCGCGGGCAGTGAGGAGTCACACCCAGGACGTTTAGAACTGGGATCCCAGAGCACAGAGGGAACCAGGAGGGACCGCTCTGGATTCTGGTCCTGTCATTGCCACACCTTGATGTGCTTATGACCTTGAGCAAGTCATTTTCCACCTGTGCCTCCGTGTACCTTTTTGTAAAAGGATGGGCTTGAACTAGGTGATTTCCAAGGTCCTGCTCAGCACTGAGATTCTGTGGTTTTATGAACTTCACCAACAAGCAGAGACATTACTGTTTAGGCTTGTTTTATGTTCTGATTCCCAAGGACGTAGTTCTAATGGACTGTACTCCAGAGACTATTTATTTCTTGTTAGCTAAGAATAATTTTAACAAGCAGCAGTAAGTTGTGAGGAGCCTGGTCTGCGTGAGTGGTCCATTTTAGAGTGTTCTGGGAATTCAGCTGAACTCAGCAAGCATTTATGGAATGTCCACTCTTGGGATGAAGTATGGTACACTGGAAGCTACATAGGAATTTGAATTGGAACCCTGGGTTTCAATCTCTGATTTGCTATTTGTAAGCTGTGGCCTTGGGCATGTACTTAAAACTCTTTGAGTCTCAGTTTCTCCACCTGTAAAATGGGGACTCCTCTTTGAGGAGTGCGTGAGAGAATAGGCCTAGAGCACATAGCATATCATGCTTGAGGCATGGAAATGCCGATGAATGTGACTCCTTTCCCTGTTAGGCTCCAGGCTTTGATTAGGTGTTAGGAACACAAAGATACATGCAAGTCAAGACACCCCCTGAGCCACAGGCAGACAGACACCCAGTCCGTAAGGAGGCATCCATCAGCACTTGAGGTGAAGTATGCAGTGATCAGGGCCACAGAGAGAAGACGGCCAGCTCCTAGAGTCATGAACTAGAAAGCCAGGGGCCAGTGTGCTCCTGGTGACAGTCAGGAAATGCAGACACAATGCAGCTGGGACCAGTTCTGTGAAGGCAGAATGACAGACTTCAGTGCTACCTCGGGCTTGGATGTGGCATTTAGACTGTCTCCCTCCTGGCAGCACTGTACTTGAGGTCTTCCCAGGGAGAACAGCATCAGTGTTTATGTTTCCAGTGCTGGGCTGGCACCATGGTGGCAGTGGCGTGGTGGGATTCTACAGATGCGAAGAAACAGCCCCTGAAGCCAGGAGTCGCTACTTAGCTGGGAGACAAGGTGTGCTCATTTTTTTTTTTTTTTTTTTTTTTTTTTTTGTGGTACGCGGGCCTCTCACTGTTGTGGCCTCTCCCGTTGTGGAGCACAGGCTCCGGACCCGTAGGCTCAGCGGCCATGGTTCACGGGCCCAGCGGCATGTGGGATCTTCCCGGACCGGGGCACAAACCCGTGTCCCCTGCATCGGCAGGCGGACTCTCAACCACTGCGCCACCAGGGAAGCCCGGTGTGCTCACTTTAACAGCAAGAAGCTAGAGGCAGAGATGCGTCATGGCTTCTGACCCCGGCAAGTGCATGGTCATGCAGTGCTTTCCCTCCTGGCCATCTTTCTTCCCTTTTCTTTCATGAAGTAAGTAGATATTAAACACTTGCTGGTGTTGTGTGCTAAGGGTCTTGGAGTGACTGAACCTGGTACTTGCCTCTGGAAGATTCTAGTCTGAAGGGGAGGCAGACATATAAGCTACTATGCTCGGCAAAGTATCACAGGTGCTAAGGATGCTGAGACAGAGCATGGGAGCCAGGGTGGGCTGTACGAGGTGACAGTTTGCCTGGATGTGAGGGTCATGGGGTTGCACCAAGGCATAGAAAGACGGGGTTCATGGGAGTCCGAGGTGGTTGGGGGGAGATTTTCTGGAGGAAGTGAGCTCTGTGCTGTTTCCTCAAGTCTTCCTTCAGGCCATAGAGTGCCAGCATTCCCCAAGGTGGGGGAATTCTTCTATTTTGTATTCTTTCTGCTCAGCCTGCTTGAATGTTGCCAGACATGCAAGGGTAGTTGGCGTTGGCATGAAGCCCTCATCTAAAAGTCAATTGCATTGGCCTTTTGAAAATGGGACAAGGTATTTATGCTTAATATTTGGGTATTTTTGTTGTTGGCTCCTTTTTTTGTTTTCATACCTCTTTATTGGAGTATAATTGCTTCACAATGTTGTGTTAGTTTCTGCCGTACAACAAAGTGAATCAGCTCTATGCACACACATATCCCCATATCCCCTCCCTCTTTAGCATCCCTCCCACCCTCCCTATCCCACCCCTCTAGGTGGTCACAAAGCACCAAGCTGATCTCCCTGTGCTATGCGGCAGCTTTTCTTCCCCCCAGGTCACACTCTGCTCGTGAAATAAGATTAATTTGAAATGAAATTAAGTGTGTTCCATGTAGGACACCCTTGCCAAATAATTACATCAAATATAGTTTGCAAGGAGGGTTGTCTTTTTATCTTTTCTTAAAGGGCAGTCCAGAATCCAAATGCCTCCGAGAGCCAGCCTGTTCTTGGGTCTCTCTCCAAGATCACTGTCTCAGCTCATCCCTGAGATCCTAGGTCAGGCAGAATTGTAATAATTTATATCTCAGGACTCAGAGAACTTTTCTGTACTGTCTTCACTGAAGGTATCAGCTTTAATAAAAATAAAAGTACCTGGGCTTATTCAGCAGCAAGGGAAAAAAATAAGTAAATCCTCACAAAGCCCTGCATATTTCCTCTTTTTATATGGCAATAGAGACGAGAGGCAGAGAGAAAGAAAAACCTACAAGGAGGGAGAGAAAGCGGGGTGGTGGGGAGTAGGGACTGTTTCTGGTTCATTGCTCATGCCCAGGTCACAGTGGTGCTGTGGTGCTGCAGATATCTGAGGCTGTGCCCTCCCCCTGGGAGCCAGGGGGTCAAGTTCCCCTCCAGCCCCGCCTTCTCACAGTTAGGAAAATTGGTTGAACATGGGCCCACCTTTGAAGAATTCAGAATTCAAGGTGACCGAAGAAATATTCTTACTCAACTTGTTCATTTTGCAAATAAGAAACTGAAACCCAGACTAGGAAATTTGACATGGGGTGTGTGAGTCTGTGGCTGCCCTCAAGGATGGCTGCATGATGAGCGCTGGGCAGGGGGGTGGGACAAGAACCCTACATTCTTGATTCTCAGGTGCTGCACTTCCCCCTGCCCCATCCTCACTTGCTTTAGCTCAGAGAGGGGTGTGAGCTGACCAGAGACCGCAAGTCTCCACAGGCAATGACTTTGCTTTCATGACCATTCTTTCTGCCACCCCCATACTCTCCAGGCTCAGTGGTTTCCAACCAGGGGCAATTTTGCCTCCCAGAGGTCTTCCAGAAATGTCTGGAGACATTTGTCATAACTGGGGAGAGAGTGCTACTGCTGTCTAGTGGGTAGAGGCTAAGGATGCTGTTACACACCCTGCAACACGCAGGACAAGCCCCCAGAACAAAGAATTATCTGGCCCCAAACGTCAGTCACGCTGCTGTTGAGAAACTCTGCATATCTGATTTTGTGTGTAAGTGTGTGTGTGTGTGTGTGTGTGTGTGTGTGTGTGTGTGTGTGTGTGTGTGGCGGGGAGTTGTATCTGAAAGAGATGAGAGCTCATTGTGACTGCAGGGAGGGTACTGATATCATTTTGGGGGTAGATTAGGCTCCTGTTTTACAAATTTGCCCAAGCGTCCACATTATACATCTAGCTTGTTGAAAGATGTATTTCCAGACCCCACCTCGTATATACTGAGTTGGAATCTCCAGGGGTGGGCCCAGGAATCTGTATTGCTACTCTGCTTCAAAGGTGATTCTGACTGAGAGCCCGCTTTGATACATAATGGATTAGGTAACAGTGTTGGTTGAACATTTTTATTATTTGCCTATTCAGATAAATCTGGATCTTAACCTCAGCTCTGCCGTTTGTCAGCTGTGTGACCTTGGACAAGTCATTTATTTATTCTCTGAGCCTGTATTCTCTCATCCTCTGAAGAGAGAGGACCACATCCATCTCAGAGTTTGCAGTGAGCATGCAATGAGATAACCTGCGTCAAAGCTCCTGGTGGACAGTAGGTGTTCAGACCTGTTAGATGAGTTGACTGTGTTAGATAATAAGGAGACCTAATCGTCATCAGACGCTTACATTCCAAGCACGTGTTAGATACTCTTATAGTATCTTTTCTACTTAGCTTCACAACATCCTTCTTTTATAGCTGGGACACATTCTAGGTACTCTTGAGTATGGCAGGCTGAATAGCAGCCTCCCAAGACGTTCATTTCCTCATCTCTGGAACCTCTTAAAGTTACCCTACATGGTGAAAGGGATTTTTGTTGGTGTAATTGAGTTAAGAATCTTGAGATGGGGAGATTATTCTCGATTGTCTGGGGGAGCCTGATATCATCACAGGGAGGCAAGAGATCAGAGGAAGTAGGAGATAGGACACTGGAAGTCAGAGTCTGGAGTGATTTGAGGAAGGGGTCACGAGTCAAGTAATGGTGCTGGCCTCTGGAAGCTGAAATAGGCAGGGAAGTGGCTTCTCCCCTGGAGCCCCCAGGAGGAAGCAGCCCTGTAAGACCCATGTCAGACTTCTGACTTTCAGGACTATAAGGGAATACATCTGTGTGGTTTTTAAACCACAAACTTGTGGTCATTTGTTAGAGCAGCCATAGGAAACTTATACACTTAACCATGGTTTCCTATCCAGAAATTCTTAAAAAAAAAAACATTTTTATTAAAACAAATTTTTATTGAATTATAGTTGATTTACAATGTTATATTAGTTTCAGGTGTACAACATAGTGATTCAACATTTTTATAGATTATACTCCATTTAAAGTTATTACAGGTAAGGACTGTATTTCTCTGTGCTCTACAATATATCCTTGTTGCTTATTTATTTTATGCACAGTAGTTTGCATCTCTGAATCCCATATCCCTGTCTTGCCCCTCCCCCTTCTCTCTCCCTGCTGGTAACCAGCGGTTTGTTCTCTCTGTGAGTCTGTTTCTGTTTTCTTATATACATTCGTTTTATTTTTTTTATTATTTATTTTTTATTTTTGCGGTACGCGGGCCTCTCACTGTTGTGGCCTCTCCCTTTGCGGAGCACAGGCTCTGGACGTGCAGGCTCAGCGGCCATGGCTCACTCGCTCCGCGGCATGTGGCATCCTCCCGGACCGGGGCACGAACCCGTGTCCCCTGCATCGGCAGGCGGACTCTCAAGCACTGCGCCACCAGGGAAGCCCCATTTGTTTTATTTTTTAGATTCCACATGTAAGTGATAACATAGAGTATTTGTCTTTCTTGCCTGACTTATTTCACTAAGCATCCCTGTCTAGGTCCATCCATGCTGTTGCAAATGTAGAAATTGAGTGGTAAAGGGGAGTCAGACATCTGACGTCTAACCAGTTAGAGGAGACACATACACAACCGAAAAAGGTGGAGGGGGGGGACTTTGCATCAAGGAGCAAATGAAAATATATGAGAGAAACAGTTGAGAATAAGAGGATCCTTCCCATCTGGTACTGTTAATCCAGGGGAACACCCTGGAGGAAGTGGGAAGGTGGCCAGCCCCTGAGGTGTGCGTTTGATGCCTTGTAAAGACATTGTGGCGTCTTGGAAAAAACTTCTCTCTTGCCCAGTGATCCTCTGACCCTTAGATGCTGAGCCTTCCATCTGGTCTCCTGCCCTCTCCTTTCCCAGATGGCACAGCGGTTCCTGCTGTTGGCTTAACATGTTTGGAAGCTGCTTCTGTCTCCCCTGTGACTCTGATTAGAGAGGATGACAGGCGAGGTCCGTCTTCATTTCCCGTCTTTGCCACGTGAGTCTCCACTCTCCCCAGCCTCCGCCTGCACTACCCCGCGACAATTGATGGGCGGTGTTAAGTGCTGACTAACGTGGTTATTAGAAGTATGAATTATTTAAGGAGACGTGCACATCATTAACCTGTTGTTCATGGGGGAAGTCTTGACAGGCATATTAGCCTTAAGCACGGTGCAGTTTTGCCTGTGGTGGGAGGGAGGACGGAGGCAGGGGTGGGGTTGGGGGCTGAGGGGGTGGGCGTGGTGCAAAGGATCAGCTGCGTCAGTATTGGAAAGAGTTGCCCCGAGAAAAGAGGCAGATTAGGAAAAAAGCTGAGTCGTTTGATAGAACGGTATTTTTGGCTCTGGGACATGTGAATTGGAAATGCAGGAGAATTAGCAAGTCACACCTTCAGAGGCATCTGTGAGCATTATGTACCAATATGATCACTGTAATTACAATAATAATAAATGTTCTGTCATGGTGTGACTCGTGGAGGTCACCCTGAGGTAAGAGGGAGAAGAGGAAGAGGGATGGAGGGGGAAGTTATTAATAAACCTTAGGCCCAGCCCTCGGAGTCCTCACCCCTTCCCCGCACTGAACCCTTCTCTGCGAAGCCTCCTCGTCCAGACTTTGGTGACATGATGAGCCTGCTTGGTCTAGAGGCATGAGCCCTGGGTAGCTGCTCTTCTTTCCAAAGGAGCTGTTTTGTTAGATGAGGCGCCCGCTTCTTGTTCTTGTCCCTCTTTGGATCTGGAGGGGCGTCTGGTCCAAAAGCACATTTTCCTTTTGTGGGGTAATGAGGTTTGAAACTGGATCCCTTGGTGCGACGGGAGATGAGAACGATCTCTGCTAGACGGTGCTGCACTAAGGCTCTGAAACGGTTACGTTTAGAGGGAGGCCAGGCCAGTGGCCAGCTGAGATGTCATCAGCCAGGGGTCTCCTGCGGCTTTTGTCAGTCATCCAACGTTTGCTGAGTGTCTGCTGGGTGATCCTTATCTTATGGGGACACAGAAGTGTCAAATACGATCTTAGGAGCTCACTGCCTTCTTAGGGAGAGAATAGTAACACACTATAGAATATAGAATATTCTAGCTATAGACTAGTATTACTATGACTGGTACCAGTGCTGCTAGGAAATATACTGTTCCCTAATATCGAGAGTAATATAATTGTTAGGAGATATATTATGTAGCTCTCTTAGCTATGTATACCACTATTAGTAGCAATAAATGGAGAGCACTGTTGTACCAATCTAGGTGTGTTTTGGACAGAAAATGAGTATCCATGGGGATTACAGAGGGTAGAGAGCTCTATAGGCAGGTGTAGTGGTAATACTGATATCTCACATCTGCAGGATGTTTTATATAGCTCGTACCTATCTTTATATCTCATGTGATCTGCACAACGGTCAAGTGCATCCCAGAGAAGTGAAGTAGCTTGCTTATATCACGCAGCTGGGAAGTGGAAGAGCTAGGGTTCGAACCCCTTGTGACGCTGAGGCCAGGACTTGCTCCACTGCACCACAGCTGCCTGCCCCACAGAATGGTGTGCATTCCTGCGTGGCATGTGCGTCACAGTGCCTTATGCTCCAGAGTCCTTCCACTTCAGTCACCTCCTTTGATCCTCACAGAGAGGCAGCATATGAGGAGGGCTTGGGTTTATTCTGGGCCTTTCAGAGGCATGAGACTGTTGGATGACATGGCTTTGAACCACCTGCCAGCCTTTGTGAGAGGAGGGCACCATGACTCCTGGAGAAAACACAAAAGTCATACGCATGTGCGCGCGCACACACACACACACACACACACACACACACACACACACACACACACACACACACACACACACACACACACACACACACACACACACACACACACACACACACACACACACACACACCCCCAAGGGAAAAAAGAAGAAAAACTCACAGAGCAAACAAGACAGTAATGGAAAGCTGCAACCAAGCAGAACCTTTAGCTGCGTCACTGTGCCTCGCTCATTGCCCAGTATCAGACGGCCTTTCCTACCTTCCGGAAAGGCAACAGCAAATGACGCGTGGGGTCCATTGGGCGCCCCCGTTTCCTCCTGCCGATTGTCAGGCCCGGTCTGGGCGTATAGCTGTGTGGGGTTTTGGCATCCATCAGGGCAGATCTTCTGCCCCTTTTTCCTGGGTTCTCTGGGTCTGTCCCGTTTCTCTGCCATCATTTGTGCAGCAGAGTCTTCTTCAGAAAAAGGAAATGAGATGGAATGAGGATACAGTTACTGAGTTTTGCAGACACAGTGCCAGTTTTGTTTCTACGTGGAGAGTAGGGTGCGGGTGTGTGTGTGCATGTGGACCCACACACGCACTCACAGACATGCCTCCACACTCAGTAATCTGGAGCGGGATCTGCCATCCTGTGTGGGGATCATCTGTATTCCCAGTTCTGAGACAGCTTTATTATCTTAAACCTCCCTTATGATATTTCCTGTGACTGACAGTTACTGTCATATTTTTGCCTGATACACACTGAGCCTGGACTTAGCTTCGGGATGTGTCACCTCGTCGTCTACCGTCGCTCACCCACGCTGAGCCCCATGCTGTTCATTGCAGCTGGCCTGCTTCCATCAGGAGGCGGCAGAAGCTCGGGAACCAGACAGGATGTGCAGTGGTTGTGGTGGCTGTTTGTCTGGGGCTGGGTCACTTCTCTAGAACAGGCTTCCCTTGAGCATCCTGTCGCTAATGACAGGGAGGACGTCTCAGTGCTAGTGAGAATTTAATAAGAGACTGCAAAGATGTCTAGTTTATCTTTCTCATCAGTGCAGTGACCTTACAAGTGGTCATCAGCCTATTCTTGGATACCTGCAGAGACGGGGAGATCACTCCATTCCAAGGCAGCTCACTCTCTTGCAGATTAGCACACACTCAGCACGCGGGGAGATGGGAGGGGCGCTGAGCTAAGAGCCTGGTGTGAGCCTGGGTTCTCCTCCTGACTCTCTAACCCATAAGCTAGGACCTCAGGCAAGTCTGGTCATCTGTCTGCGTCTGTTTCCTCTGCCTATGAAATGGGGGAACTGGGTTTCAGATGGTGCTCTGATCAGCTTGGGGTTTCTGGAAGGTTCCTCAGGGGCTGCAAAGAAGGTTGAGGTAGGGGTTAAGTGTTGGCAGGGACACCAGTCATACTAAAAGAGAATTATTATGATTTTGTGTTTTATGTTTTGGGCTTTGAATACCTGACTTTTGTAGATAAACAAGTTTAAAAAACAATAGGAGAAGAGGGTTCAAGGTCCTCTCTAGCTCTAATTTTGTATGATCTTTGAAATCTGTAGCAGTTACCATGAGGTCTATTTAGTAGAATAATACTACTTTAAATCTATTTTACAGAGAACAATTCTAACGCCTCTTACAAGACAACCTTCCTACTGTCTCCCACCTTTTTAAAGTCCACAAGGGCAGGTTGTGAATATTACATCAGAGGCAGCCCTGGCCAGAATAGTGAATTAAGAGAGGTTTGTTTCGATGTCCTCTTTCCTTACTTTCTTTCCTGTGTTCCTCTCTTTTCTACTCCAGGTGCCTCTGTGGTTTCCCATTCTCCCCAGACCATCAGACCCAGCCAGCTCTCACTACGGGGAAATTCTCTGATAACCTTACCCTGGTTATAAAGTGTTAGCTGAGGATGTTTTAATAGCTTCCAAAATACTGGGGACTTTTGAAGCCTGAGAATCTAAACCTGTTCTCAAAAAAAAATGAATGTCTAATGGTTAAGTCTGGGGTTCTGAGATAAATTGTGTCCCAGGAAGCTGTGGTGTGCGCACAGGCTGCTCCCGGCAGCTTCAGCTTCTTCATCCCTTCCTTTGGCTGTGTTTGCCTTAGAGGTGTATTTCCAATTTTGCCTTGCAGAAGTGTTTCTAAAAGTAACTCTCCCGGAATACTAATCCTAAAGCCTCTGAGAAAAGGGCTCCTCTGCCAAATGCCTTTGGGAGAACGCTGGGTATCATGGTTCCCTCTTAGAGTCTCACAGCGCACCCTGATCTATTTCAGACTCTGAGAAAGCCATCAGGGAGGAGTCCTGGTTTATCTTTGTTGAATCCAGTGTTTCCCAAAGTGTTTGACCAGAGTAGCCTATTTTCCTCTAAGTAATGGCTGTGAACATCCCTCAGAACTGGTGTTCCCCAGCACACACTGGGAGCATTAGTTCTCACTGGGCGTGGTTTTGCTCTCCAGGGGGCTTTTGATAAAATCTGGAGACATTTGGGGCTGTCAGAACTAGCAGGGAGAGTGCTGCTGGCATCCACTGAATAAATGCCGGGGATGCTGTTACACATCTTAAATGCACAGGACAGCCACCTGCCATAAAGAATTATCCGGACTCAAATGTCAATAGGGCCGAGGATGAGAAACCGTGTTCTAGAGTTAGGCAGGAACCAGGTCTGTTTAAGTGCAGTGCAAAGTCCTGTAAAAGCAGGGACTCAGCTGGGCCTTTTATGATGTGGGGTGTTTTCTGGACAATGTGGAAGGACACACACCAGGTGATATTTCCCTAACACTACCGAATGAATCCAGAGCCCAGCTCTCCTTCGTGCCCAGAGAGAGGCAGCGCTCAGCTCCCTCGAGCCCCCCATCCCACTGTGTGGACAGGGATGAAAGGGGCCTTCTCCCTGCAGAGCTTCTGGGATCAGGGCTGACAGGGCGCATCACCTGTTCTCGTCCTCCCTTCCAGAATCAAGTGGTTTAGCGCCGTTATAGGATGAGCCTGTTTTCCCAGCTTGCGGATTGCGCTTTATTTATTTTTTTGCATCTTGCTCCAAACCTCTTTTCTTTTTCTTGGATCGACAGGGCCTGGCTGCTCCTTCTGGAGATGTTGACTTGGTGGAAAAAAATGTGCTTGCTGTCAAGCAAAGAGCATTCCTGGGACTGAGATTCTTTAAGTCCCAGCAATTTATCTGTTTCCGTAAAGCAGAGCAATGACGCTTGTTAGTCAGCAGAACTCACACCTGCGGCCTCCCCCCGCCCCCGCCCCCAGCCCCCCGCCCCGCTCCATCCTGTTCCACATCAGGGCAGAAGAGCCTGCTGCAGTTCGCAGCCTTTCTGACTCTCTAAGTCAGTGAACAGTGAGCTCTTTGGGGCTGTGGATCCCTTTGAGAATCTGATGGAAGCAAAGGAATTTCTTGCAGAAAATTGCACACAGATGCATATACACAATATTGCATGTGATTCGACGTGGTGCATGGTGGTCTGTGTTTGTGAACTCAGAATTCGACATACCTAATTTTCAGGCTACTCCTTGGAGACAGTGGCTGCTCTTGTGGCTCTGCATTGAGCATCCTCATTGGGGCGTACAAGGGAAGGACCACCTCAGTTCCTTGCCTCAAAGAACTGTTGTTCTTGGGGAATCATAATTTAACAGAGTGAGTTAGTAGCTCATGCATTCATTCATTCATTTATTCAGCACACGTTTATTTTGTTCCCGGGGAGCAAAATATCAACTACTGGAGAGTCAGCGATGAAAAACCACTCTTCTTTCTCTCAACAGTAGAGGATATAGGAAAGGACACTAAGGTCTAAGGTCCACCTGCTTGGATTGAAGAAGTGTGTAGGGTCCGGCAGGGTCTGCTAGGTGCCTGGCACTTGATCCTGGACTCAAGTTTGACCCGAGAAGCACTTTAAGAAATCACCCAGAACCTTCCAGGGTCCCAAGGCAGCAGAGTCCATTTCCCCTTTTCAGTGCCCTCTGCAGAGCTGAAGCCACTTGGGTGGCTTCCCATAGTTGTTACAGGCAAAGAACGGAGGACACAGGGCCCCCACCTTGGGGTTTTAGGAATCGGCTCACCTGTTGTGGTCCACAGCTTCCACAGCACCTATCAATTAACTTGGTAGAGGATAAGGCTGTCTCTTCTGATCACATAGCCTTATTGATGGAGCTCACCGATGTGGGAGTCTCTGTAGAGGGAGAACTTTGCAGAATGATGAACACCTTTGCAGTGAATCATGTTTATGCCAATTACATGTTTTCTTCCTTGTTTGGGCTCCGTAACGCATGCAGTAAAACAACTAGCCTCCTTCTTTGGCTAGTCGTTCGGCTAGTCTGGCTAGGACACATACTCCAGGCATCCTGGGAGGAAGACGAGCTGGCCTGTTTGTTTGAGCTGGTGAGTACTTTGAGCTCAGCTACAGTCCGGCCTAGCCATCTGACGCTCTTACAGGGTGGGCAGGTGGGATTTCTTTTTCCAGAAACAATCTGTTCCTGCACAAGGTTGTGATGGTCTCGCCTGAAGAGGGACAGTGAAGTCCATAGCAGTTGGATTCAAAAGAAGAAATCACTTTTCCATAATTGGTACCTTTTCATCCTCCTTTTCAAAATGCCCAGCACCACTTCCACAGCTCTGAATCCGCAGCAAACTGCAGGGTAGGGGAAAAGACTACACAGAAATTACAGTTGTAAGCAGGCAGCTCTCTGCGTGTGAGAATGGGGGTTGCAATTACAGATTTATATGGCTCCATTTTCTGCTTTCAGTGTAGCTGTCGACATCTCAAACTGAGAAGCCCATCGCTGCGGCCTGGGCAGCCTCCTCCCAGCTCCCGTGTCAAGAGAGATTTATTATTCTTCCAGATTCTACCCATAGCAACTCCCTCCAGATGGCCCTAGGGAGGGAGGATTTTATTTTATTTCATTTTGCTGAGAACCACAGCTCCGCAGAGACTGTGTTCTGTCTCTCAGGCTAGGTTCCTGAATCTGGGTGAAGAAGGCTGGGAAATTGAATTGGGCGGTAGCTGTGTTGAAAGAAAATGAAAATGGAGCCAAAAGACCATTTATTGCTGCATTGTGGGAACAGAAGACTGGAACAATAACCATAATGTCCATCAGTTGGGAACTGGTTAATTATGCTCCATCCACAAAATAGAATATTATGCAGCTGTTAAAAGGAGTGAGGAAGATTTACGTACACTGATAAGGACCGATCTCCATGGTATAATTAAAGAAAAAAGCGCAGTGCATTTTATATAGCATGCTTCCATTTGTATAAAAGTAAGAGTGATTTCTAAATATGTACCTTACGTCTACAAGGGCGATTTCTGAGACGACTCACAAGAAATTTGTAGTAATATTTGCCACTAGGGAAGGACTTGATTGAGAGACAGGGAAGGCAGGAAAGCTGTTTGTAGAAAATCCTTTGGTGCTTCTGGATTTTTCTTTTCCTATATGCTTGTATTACTTTCTCAAAAATCACTTAAGGCTAAAAAGTGATTTTCAAATCTAATAATGTCTAGCAAGGTTTGCTTTCAGAAGGATGAGTAAATTGTGGTTTGAGTGTGACTAACCAAAGCTACCCAGGAATGAAGAGTCTCAAGGAACTCCCATTATTGTGTGGGATTTATCACTTCTAATGATGAGTAAGAACTAGAACCTGTCAGGTGAGGTACGATTTTACCTTCATTTATGCGGATGCATTGAGTACATTATGGTCCACATAAATTGCATTTATACCACACTAATTTGTTATGTGCCATTTATTAGAAGCTCAAACATCCCTCCTAATGACATCATTGTTTACACCAGCTGGGCTCACTGCCTCTTCTTTCCTACTATTCTTCCGCAGGTGTGGGGTGGATGGTGTGTTTCTTGGGGGCTCTCAGAATTTCTTTCCTGTGAATCAGGGGTCAGAGAAGTAATATAAATGTTTGGAATGGCCAAGTGGGAGGCAGTAAAAGTGGTGAGGCCTTTGGCAACCAGAATGGCATATGCCCCTTTTGGATCAAATTCAGCTTGAAAAAAATCTGCAGGTCATATCTTGTTCAAGACCTGGGAAATTCTATAGTCCCTTTCCTAAACCCTTCTCTGATGTCTCAGCTTCCTCTTTCAGGCATACCTGGCCCTACGGATTCAATAGAAGCCTCTCTAGTCAGAAAGCAACCTCCAGAGTTTTGGTGTTGAGTCGATAGAGGAAGGTTGACCAGATAGCCGGGAAGCAACCTGACTCTGCCTGTCTGTGAATTCTGCCCCAAGTTATTGAAAAGGCATCTTGTCTCTTGTATTGGACACCAGATTCCTGGAGGGCGAGGACTTATTCATCTTTTTACTCGGGGCAGAGATGAACACATCTTGCCCTGAGCTGTTCTTCAAAAACCTAGATCATGCAGTATGTTACTGGGTTATAGCATCACAACTGGGAGGCCCTCTTCCCAGGGCGTATTTCTCTGATAGGAAAAGTGAAAACTAGAACAGAATGGCTGAGAAGATGTACTTAACAAATGAAATCATTCTTAGCACAGTAAGTATTCAGAATAAGAACCTGATAAGCATTAAGGGAATAATGGAATGGTTGCCCTTTGAAAGTGTAGCTGTAAGTGGAGGTGAGTACTTTAGATTGTCCTGCTCTGAGCCCTCTGCTGCCGCCTCCATGTAAAGAATATCTGGCTGTGTGACTTTTGGGACGATGTTTCCTCTGTCTTCCTCTGGCTAGTAGGAATCTTGGCTGTCCCAGTGGCCAACTTTGTCAGATAATTCAGGACTTTCTCGCTTATGCTGTCTCTTCTTAATGGTTTGGCATGACTCGGGATTCTGTGCCAACGCTGCCATAACTCTCCTCGGGAACTCACCCGTACAGAAGCTTTTTCCCCAGAATAGGAGTGCGAGAGCCCGTCCAGGTTCCATATAACACTGCTTCTCTCTGCTGCAGAAGACCAGTGTGCAGACTGTATCCGGGAACCATACACAGTACTAATAACAATGCAGCAGTTCCTATACATTACCGAAAACAGTGCCGAAAAGACAATGTACGGTGCATAAAGAAGCCCATTAAGTCCGGGTGGACAAAAAGAAAGGAAGGATATTAACAAACGACTTCTCGGTAGGAGCTTGCAGTGGATGGGGAAGTAGGAAATGGTAACAGAAAATAAGCCTATACTGGAAAGAAGTCCAGAGAAAAGGAAAAGAAAAAAGAACAGAGATCCTTTTCAAGATGGAGGGAGAGAAAAAATCTATGGCCTTGAGTTGTAATCTCCAGGTAGACTGATTACCATTGGAAGATCCACCTTGTTCCATTGTTGGCACAGCCCTCCCTATCTCTACAGTCTAATGGTTTACCATTTAGTGGCTTATACGCCACCTCCTACCTGAAGCCTTCCCTGATGTTCCATATGAAAACAACTTTCCCTCTTAGGACGTAACTCTGTTTCACTACTTGTCTCTCTCTTAGTGCTGACTTTCTACCTTTTATGGTGGTTATTTGTGTCCATGTTTATAGAACGTCTCTGAAGGCAGAGATTATGACTTGGTGATCAACATTTTAGCAAGTATTTTACTGAATGCTAAGTATATACCACTCCCAGTGCTAATGGGGGAACACTTACACAAGCGAAATGCAGTCTTAGCACTCAGGCATTTACCTTTAGGAGAATCAAGTATGGTTCTTTGCACAGTGTATGTGCAATCTCTATTGAGTGAATGAGACTCAACCCTCTCTGCCCTGTTTTAAGGATGAGGAAATTGAGGTCCTTGACTACTTGACCTTCATAAGATGACATTCCTAGTTTGCATAAAAATGGAAACTCAGGAGACTCTTTTCTTGCTTGATTTTATAGTCTACAAACAGCATCATTCTCTTGGCCAGTCATCTCATAGATGAATAAGTAGGGCTGGGAGAGCCTGGAGGTAGCCCTAACCTTCCAAAGTTGGGAATACAACTCAGGGTGCACTGAGAGCTAAAGAAAGAACATGCATGAGCCACTCAAAGCAAGGCCAGTAGAATGGTAGGTATGTCTGAAAAAGGCTAAGAAAGGATTTGGTGAACCAAGGAGGAAGCTGGTGGTGGAGTGAGAAGGCTGAGCCTTGGGGCAGGTGGATCCTCTTTAACTGGTCACTCTGCATATGTCTGTAGACTCCTGGAAGCAGTGTGGACTCAGAGCCTTGCAAACAAACCTATGTCTGTCCAAACGTAGCTTTAATCCGTCCCTTGTCAGACTCCAGCCTTCCCTTTTCCTGGTAGCTGTGCAGGTGAGTTGGCACTAGAAGATACCTCAGGAAGCCATCTGATTCAGCCCCTTGCCTTTATGCCAGGAGGATATTGTCTCCATTTAACAGGTGACTTAAAAAAGGCTCAGAGGAGTTTAGGGGTCAGAACCATTCAGGAGAGATCCCCCCAGTGGCGAGCCACGGTGTACAGAGTGGCCATTGAGTGGCCATTGAGTGGCCATTGAGTGGCCATTTTGTCAACGTTCTTTCTGATGAAGGCACCTCATTCAGTTGAAACTCAGGCTCCTCAGGGACTGACTCTAAAGCCACCCCTTTGGCCTTCAACTTGGAGCATGAGAGTGTTGGTGTCTAAGACCTTGAACTCTGGCAGCTGTGGCTGGGTGACACAGCAAGACTTAGAGGGGTACCCATGCCGCTCTGAGAGGGTGTGGAGCTGAAGCAGCCACAGGCACACAGGCTCCAGAGCATCTCCTGAGTCCCTCTCTTCATTCATAAGCAGATAAGCTCTTCCGTTGATACCTAGTGGATCATCTGGAGTTCTCTGAAACTCTGGGAAAACTGAAGATCTTTCCAAATTGGGAGTCTTTTGGTGGCTGTGGTCACAACAGACGTTTATATTTTCCACACCTCTTTCCATAACAAAGCCAGTAATTAAAATCTTTTGCTGAGACTAGAGTTGTTATATTTCTGTTTGGGAATCAAATCAGAAAGAAGGTGGGGGGAATAGATCGGAGTCATAAGTGTAGAGAGAAGCCTGGACAAGTGTCTACATTTTCTGCAATGAGAAGCTCATGTTTTGGGGGTGGTTCTGGTCTGAGTTAAAAACTCAGGGACCAAGAAAGTCAGAGTTATCCTAAAACATCATGGGCCTATCCTGTTAGGGTTATCTGGGCAATAGAGCTTGGTGGGAAAAAGATGGAGAACGTACGATGGGACCTCCAAGCTCACGCTCCTGGGAGTGCCTGTTTATCCAGTGCAGCTTGACGCTACCTGTAGTCTCATCCTCCTGTGGCATGTGGTTTGTTCCTCTTTTTGACTGCATCCCATTCTGTTTTGCTTCACTAGTTAAGCATGTTAACGACTACCGAAGACCATTTGGGCCTTGAAGGCAATGAGTATTTTATTCCCCTTGGATTGCTCATAGCATTTGTGCTGTTCCTGGTAGTTAGAAGAAATGCAGTGGATGTTTAATGCTGTGGTCTTTGCAACATTTCCTGCTTTGGAAAGTGAACTTCTAAATATTCTTCGTTCCAAGATGGCTACAGTTCTTCTTCACACTTATTACTTCCTTCCAAAGAAGATTATTCAGAAGCAGCCTTCTTCTTTTTTTTCTTGCGGTACGCGGGCCTCCCACTGCTGTGGCCTCTCCCATTGCGGAGCACAGGCTCCGGACACGCAGGCTCAGTGGCCATGGCTCACGGGCCCAGCCACTCCGTGGCATGTGGGATCTTCTCGGACCGGGGCACGAACCCGTGTCCCCTGCATCGGCAGGCGGACTCTCAACCACTGCGCCACCAGGGAAGCCCTAGAAGCAGCCTTCTTCATGAAACTTTTAATGACTCTGATTTACATGACCCTACCTTCTCTAAACTCCTACATTTCTGTAGGTTGTGCATTATCATATTTTTTCAATTCTTCTACCTTCAGATAGATCGTGGGCTCCTTGGATCTTCCCCAATAGCTATGTCCCTACTTTGGGACTGAATGGTTTTTGGATCATTGACTTCCCAAGTTTTATCTCTTAATAAGGAGTTTCATTGTGTCAGCATCATGTTGGGGCAAATGAGGAGAGGAGTCCTGGAACTTGTGCTGGACTATATTTATATATAAAATGTATATACATATGTGTATATATGATGTATTTATAAATATATAGAAATGCATATGTGTATATATGTAACATGTATATATATAAACATATGTATTACATAATATATATGTACATCTACTTACATTTTTCTCATTTTAATCCTCACAACAAACTTGTGATAAACATTGTTATTATCTCCATTTTTGAGGAAAAAGAGATTCCTATCACTTTAGAAGTGAGTTACCTTGAATGTCAGATACCATAACCCCATCTCATACGGGTGAATTTTTTTTTACCTACAGTGGCCGAATAGGGAGTTGAACTCTATGTACAATAAACACAGACTCTACAATCAAGGTAATTAAAATAATGAGTCTGCGCTCTCATTCTTGCCCAAGATCACAGAGCCAGTAATCTGTGAACCTGTCATTCAGTCTCAGGTCTGCCTGACTCAAGTGCTTCTGGTCTTTCCTGATTGAAAGGGCACAGTAATGGAGGGCTGTGTTTAGGAATTTGGATTCTACACCACAGGTGACCTTTGAATGCTTGATGAAGAGCTAAGTATGAGCTTTGACAATATATTATATATATTATATTAGGACATCCTTGTTAGAAGGTTGGGAGGTGGGTGGGAGGCTGTGAGAAGGAAGAGGAATCAGTTAAAGTCCATGGTATTACAGTATTCCAGGTAAAAGATGGTAAGAACCTGGATGGAAATTGTGGGAACACAGAGGATGTGATAACAAGTTATCATTGCAAAGGTAGCGTTAGGATTTAGCAATGATTGAATGAGTTTAGGGAAGAATTAGATCAGTAATATGGCTTTTAGGTTCCTGCTGACACCATTAACTCAGACAGGAATACAGATAGGAACAGGGATTTTCTTTAGCAGAGGGGAGGGAAGGAGGACGTGTATGATTTTGACATATTATGATTGAAGTACCAGTAGTTCAAAAGGTTGGAGTTTTCTAGGAGGCAGTTGGATGTACAGGACTGAAGATCAGGAAGGAGTTCTGGATGGGAGAGGGAATTTTTGGATCCGTCGGCAGTTAGGTGGTCATGAAGCTGTAAGAGTGGACTAAATTTCCCAGGAATAGAATGTGGAGAGAGAGGGAGGGTTGAAGGTGGAACTCTGGCAGTGACCAAAATTTAAGGGGTGGAGTGAGGCAGGTCAGTGATGACAAAGCTGAAGAAGATGCCCACAGAGTGTTAGAAATGCAAGGACTGGGCCTTTGTCTCACCTCAGTTTCCAGGCCATAGGAAAGTAATATGCAGCTCCGTCTGAAGACTTCTAAGACCTCCCTATCAGGATCATTCATCCCTGAATTTCTGGAAGTCACGATTCCAGATACTTTGTTCTGTTGTCAGACTTCATACCCATATTTTTGTCAGATTTTGTGTCCAGGTTTTTGGTTTGGGAAACGTTGCACATGTATTTATTGCTCATCAGCTCTCTGGAGTGAAGCGTGCGATATTCCCCAGTATGCCAGTTTTCCTCCAAGGGTTGACGGTTGGGACGTTTTCTATCAAGAAGCCAAGGTGATAAAAAGCCAAGTGGCTGCTGTAGATGGGAAGATAAATAGTGATAAAGGGAGCTCTGGGGCTCAGAACAGATGCCTGTGGTATGGGGTGGAGAGTCCTTCAGGTGCCCAGAGGAGAAAAAGCTACAGGAATCCAGGGAAAGTTGACCAGAAGAGCCCCCATCAGAAGGATTTCCACAAAAGTTCAAGGAGGGGTGTCACGGCAGATTGTGTGTGTGTGTGTGTGTGTGTGTGTGTGTGTGAGAGAGAGAGAGAGAGAGAGAGAGAGAGAGAGAGAGAGAGAGAGAGAGAGAGAGAGAGGGAGAGGGGGAGGGGGAGGAGGAGGGGGAGGGGAGGGGAGGGGAGGGGAGGGGGGAGGGGAGGGGAGGGGGGAGGGGAGGGGAGGGGAGGAGAGGGGAGGAGAGGAGGGGAGAGGGGAGGAGAGGAGGGGAGAGGGGAGGAGAGGAGGGGAGAGAAGAGGGGAGGAGAGGGGAGGGGAGGGGAGGAGAGGAGAGGAGAGGAGGCTGTTGGGGGCTGGTCATTGATTATTATCCAGCATAGTTGAAGAGGAAAAGATTTGGAAAGTTACTTCAGCAGACAATACATACCTACGTATCTTATTCAGGTTTTGCTGTCAGGACAAGGAGACTGCTGTGGTAACAGGGCCTTGCTGGAGTTGAATTCCCTGGCAAGTACACTGTCTTTCTGGATGTCATAGCCCAACACCCACATAAGGCTTAGAGAGGATTAGGACCCTAAGGAAGGCCCTCGATGGACTCAGTGGGGGATATGGAGATGATTATGACACACCACAGTGGGCCTGATGTCTGAGAACAGCATTCTCAGGCATATCAGACCTAGTTTCCCCTTTTGTAACAAATATTTTGAAATTCTCACTTTACAGTGCTGAAATGAAAATCAGAGAAAATGTAACCTGCCTACAAACACAATTAAAATCAACATAATGCCCTAACTCTAATATAAAGGAGAAACAAATGGAGAGTAATTTATAACAAAACAGTGTGTATTTCACTGAATGCTAAGGTGTGACTATGCTGGAAGGTATAATGAAGTCGTCAGATGCTTACTCCTGTATGTAGAATTACCCTGAGTGAGACAGTTACAGAAGCAGACTGACACAGGTGTGTGGTATTGGAAATTCACTGTAAATGGTGCTTCCATTTATTGTGTGATATTTTTTTAAAAATGGTGAATAATTTGATAAAGTTCTTTATAAAACAAAAGGCAAACTTCCCTCAACCTATATGGTAGCTGTATACCTAGAAAATTCAGTCTATTAGTACTGTGCAAAAATATTTTCTGCTTATAGATAAAATGAATTTAGGCTCTAGGCTTGGTTAATGACAAACAGGTTCTTCCCCAAAAGAATGTCTGGTGGTAGTTTTTCTACCCAGGGATGTGAGATGATTTTCCATGGTACAACACAGATTCCTGCCTCTGTCCACTCAATCCGGGATTGCCCTGTCCCACCAAATTTTCAAAATGCCCCCTAAGGGCCAGTAGCTCTCCTGTTGGAACCATTATTTTAGACTTGGTGAGAGTCGGAAAAGACCAATTCTACTGGGAACTGAATAACTCCAGTTATCCTGTGTTATCAGTGAGGAGCTGTCCGTGGTGCTGCTTAGTCTTTGGTGCAAACTAATTTGATTACTATGGATTTGACTAATTCCAAGTCCTAGCTGCACTGTGACCCCTCTTTGATCATGGCTTCCTGATTCAAGACTCTAGTTATCAACTTTGGTTTTATCTGTAATGAGAATTACGTGCCCAGTAGTCAGGCCAACAGCCAGACCCGGCCCTGCTTTGGACTGGGAACCATCCTGAGCAGTGGTGTGGTTTTTTGTTTTGTTTTGTTTTGTTTTGTTTTTGCAGTACGCGTGCCTCTCACTGTTGTGGCCTCTCACTGTTGTGGCCTCTCCCGCTGCGGAGCACAGGCTCCGGATGCGCAGGCTCAGCGGCCATGGCTCACGGGCCCAGCCGCTCCGCCGCACGTGGGATCCTCCCGGACCGGGGCATGAACCCGTGTCCCCTGCATCGGCAGGCGGACTCTCAACCACTGCGCCACCAGCGAAGCCCAGTGGTGTGGTTTCGGCTGAACCTTCTTTGTGGGATCAGAAGGAGGACCAGATCTTCACTTCTAAGATGGTTCATTGAAAAGTCCTTGAAGAGGGATTCCATTAGTTGTCTACCTTTTACCAGGGTGGAACACAGTTGTTTTCTCAGATTTGGATTTAGTAGGGCCTGCGGTTTCCATAGTTTGTTGTGTATTTCTGAAAAGCCTGACAGTGCTATGCTTTCTGTAGCCAGAGCTCTTAACAGTATTTCCCAAAGTGTGAGACCTGTAAGAGTTCATCTAGTACATGGATGTGGCAGTAAGTAACATTGACTCATTTGGTGAGATAATTAATCCTTTCTCAGTTTGCTTTTAATCCCTTTAGGATATCAAGAAGAAGATCTCAGTTTGGGGCTAGTGTGTCTCTGACACCTTTCTAACACTTGATAACCTCCTATTTTAACAAAGAAAGGGCAGGCTTCAGGCTCAGAGCCCACAGCAGGGGACTGTACTGACTAGACTTTAATGGCCATGTTTTCTCTGCTTTGTAATTATTTTCATGATTACTCTGCATTTATAGCAGGTGATACTGATTTTCCATTTTGGTAGTAATACCAAGTTTTATTTCAAAATCAATTAATTTTAGTAAAAAGAAGAACCAATCTAAAGAAATACATTTAGCACGGGTGTTACACAGATGTAGCTTGCAAAGAAGGTGGTACCTGTAGAATTGAAGTTTAGGAAATATCGCCATTTTGTATCATTCAAGGGGCAGGTGCCTGGGTGTAAAACAAATTCAGGGGCAGAGGCAGGCCATCCTCTCAGGGTATTGCCTGGTTGTCAGTTCATTAAATTATTGGTTTCTCGCGCAGATCCACTCCAGGATGTTTACTATTCTTGTTGCCGTCTTTGTCGCTGGATAAGGAAGCAGCATGTTAATGCCTCATATAATCAGTGATGGATGGCCCCAGCCTGTCAGTCTCTGACACTTTGAGTGTTCGGTAATTTCATTATCTGCCCATTTCTCTACTCTTTGCAGCCTAGCACTTATGACAAGGTGGCATCCATCCCTCATGACATGGGGTGGGCTGAGATTCCCAAGAATCATTCTGCTTTTAGAAGAGGTAAAATTCCTTGAAAGGAGGCATTTCCCATTTTTTCTCTCCCCAGTCTAGAATGAAGCAAGGAGCTGGGCCAAGAATATTTGCTGCTGCAAAAAATAGAAAGAGAAGAATAAATAGCCTAGGTAAGAGGTCTATAAAATGAAACCTTTAGTGACTAATGACAATGATTGAGGTAAATGTTTTCTAACTCAAAATGGAGTTAAAAGTGCTTTTTCCCCCCATTTTTTTTTAAACAATGAATATTGGTGTAGATTGGATGCCCACCAGATAAATAAGATCAAAGGAGCCACATCTCTCATTGGTTTGATGGAACCGAGTGGTTTGCTAAGCCAACCTTGGCCAATTTTGCTGCTCCGAAAAAGCTCTGAATCAAGCCTTATTTTTTGAAAAAATAGAGAGTCTGTAAATGTGTTGCATATCTACATTATTGGCTGTAATCATTTGACTAATTCCTATGTGCCACGTGCATTTATTTCACCTAGTCTTTATATCAAACCGTAGCTTCAGAGAGGTTAAGCTTCAGAGAGGTTAAAGTTAATTGCCCAAAGTCACACAGCAAGCAAGGTGGGACAAGGATTTGAATTTCATATCTCCAGCTAATGTCTCTACCTCCAAGGACCATGCATTTTGGACTTAGTTGCCTTTTTCTAGCCTGGGTGGAACTATGCCCCTCCCCACTTTTAATTGTAAAACTCTCCCAAAAGATAAGAATCACCTTGGGAGATTGCAAAAAAGAAATCATCTGGGGCGTTTTTAAGAAAGAAAACCAAAAAACCCACATACACAGGTAGGTTCCTGGGCCTCAACTCAGATCTGTTGAATCAGCATTTCTGAGGGCCAGGCCTTATCAGCTCTCTGCCAAGCTCAGCTGGTGCTTATACTCATCAGGAAAGTTTGGGGAATAGCACATAATCTCATGGGGCAATCCCATGGATGATATTCAAAATAGTTAATAACCAGGGAAGGACTGGCCTCTGCCCAATCAGAAAGGACCCTCGCTGTAGCTGAAGTGGGATCTTAGAGGTCCTCTCACGCCAAACCTTAGTTACTTAGGTATAGGATGTGAGAAAAGCTGGAAGGTCTAAGCAGCAGGTCTGGATGGTGGGACAAATGGGGAGCTTGGAGCAATAGCTTTTTAACTAAGGGACCTGAAAGTATGTAAGTATTTTAACTGGTGTGGCTGTACCAGTTGAGTATCAGCCCTGGTAACCTTCATATAAGAAACTGCAAGCAGATGGTAAGGGTTTCTTTTTCTATAAATTCCATGTTTCTCAAAACCTTGAGCCATCTGCATGTGAATCACAGGGAAGCTCTTTTTAAAAATGCAACCTTGATACCACTACACACCTATGAGAATGACGGAAATCCAAAACACTGACAAGACCAAATGTTGGCAAGGATGTGGAGCAACTGGAACTCTCACGCATTGCTGGTGGGGATGCAAAGTGGTAAAGCCACTTCGGAAAACAGTTCAGCAGTTTCTTACAAAACCAAACGTACTCTCACCCTACAATCCAGCAATCATGCTTCTTGGTATTCAACCAAATGAGTTCAAAACATATGTCCACACAGAACCCTGCATATGGATGTTTATAGCAGCGTTGTTCGTAATTGCCAAAACTTGGAAGCAACCAAGATGTCCTTTAGGAGGTAAATGGAGAAACAAACTGTGGTACATCCATACAATGGAATATTATTTGGCATTAAGAGGAAATGAACTACCAAGCTATGAAAAGAGATAGAGGAAACTAAAATGCATATTACTAAGTGAGAACAACCAGTCTGAAAAGACTACATACTGTATGATTCCAACTATATGGCGGTTTGGAAAAGGCAAAACTAGAGATGATAAAAAGATCAGTAGTTGCCCGGAGTTAAGGAGGAGGGAAGAACAAAAGATTTTTAGGGCAGTGAAAGAATTCTGTATGACACTACAATGGTGGATGCAGGTCATTACACATTTGTCTAAACCCAATGAATGTACAAAACCAAGAGGGACTGTAAACTATGGTCTTTGGGGTTAGACCGAGTTACTCACTGAAAGAACCGGAGCATATAAATTTCCTTCCTCAGTCCCGGTTCCCCTCATGGCTAGGCTAATCATCCCCTTATGCCTCTAGTTTCAAAAAGCACCTTTTCCGGGAAGCATTCCCTGATTCAGCTAGCCACGACTGATTTCTCCTTCCCCTAATTTTAGAACTTAGTGACTATTTTATTGCCTCTCCCCCTGCTCCCCCCCCGCCCCCGTTCGTGTCTTTTTCACTTCCTTTAGCATATCAAGGCAGCTTTAATGTAGTGGTGAGGGGCACAGTCAGATGTCCTGGGTTCATATTCCATTTTGGCCACTTGTTGGTGTCACCTTGGGAAGTCACTTAACCTGTCTTCCCAGACTTCCTCATCTGTGACCATGGGGGAATGAAGAGGGCCTGTCTCATACGAAGCTTCAGTTAGAGGCACAGCAAGTTGTGTTATTCTTTTTCCACTTTCCCTACTCCCGTGGAGGGAGACAGTGTAGGGCAGTGGACAAGCTCTGCAACCTGACAGATCTTTGATTTTGACCTTGGAAAAATTAACCTCTTCAAACCATGATTTCCTCATTTGTAAAATGAAAGTAAAAATGCCTACCTTTTAATGTAATTCTGAGGGTGAAAATTATCACCCCCGACTCTGTCGGCATGAATATCCCTTTTATGCTGTCACGCACGCTGCCGTAAACACGAGTGTGTGAATGAATGAATTATGTATTGTCTTGCAGCACAGAGGGAATCTTTGAGGGTAAGATACAAATCTGTTGTGAACCTAATTTTTACATCTTAGAACTTCCATCTGGTCATGTCTATTTCGAAGCAGAGCCTGAAAGGAGGAACTAAAGCATTGAGGGATTCAGTTAGTTCTAATACCAAACCTGTACATGAATTTACAGATATGTAGACGCTTACAGAGTCCTTGTGGTACGTGGCAAGGGTGAGCTTCAGATCCCCTTAAAAAATTCAGAAGCTTTACCACTTCTGAAGGTCTTAAGTTTAAACATGGTTAAGAATAGAACTTACAGTGATTTTGAAAGATCCTGGCTCCTTTGATGCTAAAATGGGAATGGTGTTCTCTGAGATCTGCTTCCCATTGCCAGCTCACTAAGCAATTGCTCACATTCTCTCTGTCACTTTATTATATTTAAAGCCATTTTAAATATTTGGGTGAATCATTCTTCTTGGTAATTAGATGTAGTGATTACTCTTGTATTCCAAGGTGTTACCTTTCTTTTATACACCGCAACATCGTCATTTTCAGTGATGACCTGGTATTTAAAAATGGTTTCACAAAGATTCTGGATCCCTGAAGCCAAGCGATGGTGAGCCTGTCAGGTGATGGGGACGGAGGACCTAAAATCTCCTTATTCTGCCTCTATTTTAAAATGGAATCATCCAAGATGAGAAAATAGAAAAGAGGAGAAACTGAAAAACAGCCTCAACAGAGAGGAAACTTCACAGGGTTTCTGAACATCTGGTAATAGTTCTTTGAATTGAGCTAGCAGTTTGCAGGCTGAGCTGATAGATCTCCTTGGGATTTAAAGAACTAGATACTAGGCTGTGGTTTCCCCCAGGAAGCAGTGGCTCATCCTGGGAATAGCCCGGAAGAAGCAGTGTCAGGAAGAAGCAAGCAGGACTGTGAAATCCTAGTTCCAGCTCTGAGGCCCTGAGCAAAAGCAAAGAGAGGAAAGGAACTCTGTGCTGTCATAGTCTGGTCTAAGGATCCTGTTGGGATCTACTGAGCATCTACAGAATCCTTTTCCCTGAAAAATGGAGCATAAACAGAATCTCCTACCATTGAAAGCTGCTGACAACTTCTGAAGGTCAAAGAGGTCACCATCCTGGTGTTAGGGCTGGGAGTCCTGTGCTCAGAGAAGATCTTGGAGGGGCTTAGGAGGCACCAAGCTGAATTTTTCCCACTCTTTCTCTTTCCCTCCTGCAGATCTGGTTAGTTAGGTTATAGGCATCTGTTACCATGATATCCAGAGTGCTGAGGTTCAAACAAGAGATTTCTCTCTCCCATGTCCAGGTGTTGGTTGTTGGTCCACAGAGGGAAGGTGACTCTGCTCCACAAGATCATCTAGGGACCCAGGATCCTTCCATCTTGTTGCTCTACTGGCCTCTCAGTTTGTCTTTTCCACGTGGTTGAAGCTAGTTACTGTCATGTCCATATGGTGGTGAGGAAGAGAACAGTCAATTTCTTTTTAAGGAAGTGACTCAGAAATCGCACACATCACTTCCACTCTCGTTCCCTTGGCAAATAAATAAATAAATAAATAAATAAATAAATAAAAAAAAATCTAGCTGCAAGGCAAGCAGGGAAATGAAGTTTCTAGCAGGATAAAGGCTAAAATGTGGCAGGAGGGGTTCCAGTTCTAAAAGGAAGAAAGGGGAACGCGTTGGCAGTCTTAGTTACAGATCTCATTCCTTATTCAGGCGATGGCCTTCCAATTCTGCTGTCACATCCCTTAGGGGGCCTCAGATTCCTCTCAGGGGAACAGAGAAGCTGTGGGGTTGCACATTCAGGCTCCAAACCTCTCCTCAACTACTTCACCTTGATTTTACTTGTTTTACACAAGTAAAATGCATGTGGATTTTCACATCAATTTCTTTTAAAGAAAGACTTCCTGGGCTAAATTATCTTTGAAAACCTCTGCAGTAAGCACTTTTTATAATCCTCTGCATTACCCATTACCGGCACTGTTCTCCCTCTACCTTAACACCTCTCTCCCTTCCTGGGTGTCTCTGGGTTGCTGTTTATAAGAAATGCATTTACGTGCCTGTGTGAGTCCCCAGGCTCATTTACTCACTCCAGCTCTTACTGCAGGTGAGCGACCTCATTTTTGCTTCTGATTTCTTGAAAGGCAGTATTTTTTTCCCGATCCTCTTCTCCTCCAGCTCTACTTTGGAGAGTCCTCTGTCTCCTCCAGGGCTCAAGGTCTCCCTCCTTGACTAAATTTACTGCTGTCACAGAGATCTTCTCTAACTCCCAGCTAAAGCCTGTTTTAAACTCTATAGAAAGAACCATTATGTCATTGTTTACCATCCAACGCTATGACCCAAATCAATGCCAAGCAACTGCTTTGGGATGTCAGTTCCCAAGGTGGTGGGTATACATCACCCGTTTACCTCCAGTTATCTGGTTACCTTGTTAGGGTAAAGGGTTCTGCTATTTTAGTAATGATACCTTGAAATTGCTTAGTGCTTTACAGTTTCCACGGCTTACCCCCTACCCCCACATGGAGCATCTCATTTGATTCTAACAAGCACCTGGAAGGTAGGAATTTTCATCATTCTCAGTTTAAAGATGAGGATACAGGTGATGAAAGGTCAAGGGACCTAGCGCAAGACCACACAACTGCCAAGTGGCAGAATCAGGATTTGAACTCAGTTCTTTCAGAATCACCCTTCGTGTACATAAACTCTTGGTAATATGGACTGTAGAGAGGATGAAACATGCTGTTGAAAGTTTCTTTCATGATCCTTGCTTCCTAAGAAAGGCTCAAAGTAAATGTTAGTTTTCCTTCCTCCAGTTTCGTACCTGATACTTTTGTAAGGTCACCTCACTTACGTCATTTTGTACACTCTTATAGCTCTGGAAGTGGGCGGGGTGGGCATGCTTCTGTGCATTATACAGATGTCGATACAGAGGTGAAAACAGGAAGTGACTCTACTGTTGTCACATAATTAACAACGTAATCTGCAGCTTAGTGTACTCCCTTTCCATGAGCTGCATCAAGGAAAGTGGGATAGTAATGCATTTATTTTTAAAGTTGATATTCAATCTTCAGATGTTAACAAAGTCCTGGTAGAGATAGGATAAGATTTGAACAACTGTTATCACTTCCTGAAGCCAGAATAGCAGCCAACTCATATGAATTGGGCAAACTTACTTGATTTCTACGAGAAATGGACTGACTGGTAGGTGTGAGCTTCTCGTGTCCCTTAGGAAAGGCCTGACTCTAGACACTCTGAAGTTTCATTCATTCATTTGTGCACTGATTTATTCATACATTCAGATAAGCAGTGTTTAGGTAAGTAGACAAAGAGGGGGAGACAAATGCTGAGTGTCACCCTTAGCTGGTGCTCAGGTGCTGCGTGGAACTGATCCAGTTTTCCGATAAGCCCACCTAATGAGTACCTCCTCTATGTGAGTCACCAGGGGGCTACAAACCTCGGTCCCTGCACTTCAGTTTCTTACCCTTGATTACAAGGAAAAAGACATGTACACACAGACCTAATACAACCAGAATGTGACTTGATCATAGAAGAGATAGAAATAAAATGGTCCTGAGAGCACAGAGGACGATGAGAATAATTCCAATGAGAAAATCTGGGGAAAGCTTCATGGAAGAGGAGCCATATCAAGAAGGAACATGAGGGGCTCCTCTGGTGGCGCAGTGGTTGAGAATCCACCTGCCAATGCAGAAGACCCAGGTTCAAGCCCTGGTCCGGGAAGATCCCACATGCTGCGGAGCAGCTAAACCCATGCGCCACAACTACTAAGCCTGTGGTCTAGAGCCCGCGAGCCACAACTACTGAGCCCGTGTGCCACAACTACTGAAGCCCGCGTGCCTAGAGCCCGTGCTCTGCAACAAGAGAAGCCACCGCAATGAGAAACCCGCAGACCGCAGCGAAGCCCCTGCTCGCTGCAACTAGAGAAAGCCTGCGTGCAGCAACGAAGACCCAAAGCAGCCATTAAAAAAAAAAAAAGGAACACGAGCAAAGGCTCAGAAGGGGAAAATGCAAGGGATAATCAGAAAATCTCAGTGTTCCACGTTGTTTCAAAGTATTGGGTTGGCCAAAAAGTTCGTTCGGGTTTTTCCATGCTATCTTATGAGAGAGAACCCGAATGAACTTTTTGACCAACCCAATCGTTTTGGCTAGGAGACATTAATACAGAAGGTGAGTTGTGGTCCATTTCAGGAATTTTGACATGGGGCTAACGAGTCACCCTAGGGAGTAAGACTTCTCTTGGAGGCAACAGGGAGTAGGGGTGATAGGAGCTGAGCAGGCTCTAAGACAGAGACCAGTCACAATCACTTCCTTCCGTAGGGTGGAATTGGGGGCAGGGAGTGACAAGGATGGACCTGATACAATGAATGAGCACAGCGCCCCTTCTTCCATCCCCTTCCCTGTTTGCTGGTGCTCCATTCCCATCACTCTCCAGCCTTCTCATGGCCTTCATTCTTCGCTCTGCAGCCCAGGGTCCCCCTCTTCACACCCTCTACAGCCTTTTGCACAGACTTCTTTCTCTTCCTCATGGTCCTTCTTCCTTCTCACCATTTATTCTTTTCTTCCTTTTTTCCCTTCTCTCTTTTTCATGAGTAAATTTCAGACCTTTTTAAAAAACCTCTATCTCAGATACCCTGCTTGTCTTGCTACAGATGACCTCAGCCTGTATTATAAAGGGCATGGAATGGGAGTGGTGGTTGGGAAAGATGTTGTGAACATCTTTGCCACTTTTTTTTTTTTTTTTTTTTTTGCGGTACGCGGGCCTCTCACTGTTGTGGCCTCTCGCGTTGCGGAGCACAGACTCCGGACACGCAGGCTCAGCGGCCATGGCTCACAGGCCCACCTGCTCCGCAGCATGTGGGATCTTCCCGGACCTGGGCACGAACCCGTGTCCCCTGCATCGGCAGGCGGACTCTCAACCACTGCGCCACCAGGGAAGCCCCATTTTTGCCACTTTTAAACTTCCTGTAAAGTAGGTCGAGTTATCCTGAGCTTCCGGATGAGGGAACTGAGGCACAGAGAGGCCAAGTATCCTTCCTAAGCTAGTCATTAGCAGCGTCAGGAATCTAAACAAGGTATTTATGACTTAGTCTCATACTAGGTCTTTCTACCATTTTAGACTGTTTCCTCTGAGTTAATTTTCTATGTGCCCAGAGAGTAAGTCTAGACATAGAGGGGTGGGAAGCTTAGTTACAGGCAAAACGGTAGGATTATGAATAGTAGACTCAAGTAATAGCTGCATGATGCCTCTAAATGTGGCTAATGGTGCTGCAAGCTCTAGAACCCTCTTCAGTGGCGGTGAAACTGGGGGAATCTTGCTGGTGGCATTGTAAATCAGAGCAGCTATTTTGGAGAGCAGTATGGTAGGACGTACCCAAAGCTTACAACATTGTTCATGGCTTTTGACTAAGTAATAATACCACACCTTGGAATTTATCCTAAGGACTTGTTGGAAAATGAAAAGATGCTAAATGCATAAAAAATCACATTTTAAACAAAGGAAGCGTAATAAGGTATGTTCCCTGATAACAATAAGGACCATTATAAAGATTTTAGGGCAAAGTGGGAATAGATTTATGATAGGTTAGGCGTAAATGAAAAAGTAGCTCACATGTTATATGTACTTGATCACAAGTCTCTACAGAGGTGTACATTTCATCCAATCAGTAAAGAACATAAGGATAGAAATAGTAAGAGGCTAGTGTGCTTATGGCTGACTTTTTTTCTTCCCCAAATTGTCTTTGGTGTGCTGTGGTTTTCATAGTGAAAGCATATGGAAGAGAACTAAGGGATTAAGGTTTGCTCGGAGCTGTTGAGACCAGCTTAGGTTTCCCTTTCCACGTTGGATGTTGACAAACTCTAGAAAACGCCCTATACCTTGGGAGCTTTTAGGGCAGGTTCCACAGAGCCTATATCCCACACCTTTTATTATTCTTGTATTCTGAACGCCTCTGGGAAAATCTCCTATGATGTGCATTCGCAGGCAGCATTTTCAGACACTCTGGACGGTTGCTTTTAAGAAACTACCTCCCGCTAATAATCTTTTCACTAAGTTTCCTGCACAAAGTGTGTGTGTGTGTGTGTGTGTGTGTGTGTGTGTGTGTGTGTGTGAGAGAGAGAGAGAGAGAGAGAGAGAGAGAGAGAGAGAGAGAGAGAGAGATGTGTGTGTGGATGTGTGTTGTGTGTCACTCTGTTTTGTGTTTGGAGACTTCAGCCTACCGCTGTTTATTCTTTCAGTCTCAGCTGAGGGATAATGTAGAACAAATTCTTTTGGGGGGTTTCTTGGTCCATGGAGAGCCTTTAGGGAATCCATGAATGCCTTACTACCGAGTAGAAAATTTTATGTGAAATATATGTTTCTGTGGAGAAAGTATCTGTCATTTAATAGTTTTCTCTAAGAGCTCTTTGAGCCTTTAAATTTAAGAGAACGGAACTGGAGTCATCGTGGCGAGGACACAAAGAGCTGCCTAGTCTGGACAAGGAAGGAGATGGAAGTTTAGGAATCACACATCTGGAGCATCTCTGGTTGCTGGTGGTGCGGAAGCGGCATCTGTCCTCCATGTGCTTTCTCCAACTCTTCTCTCATTTTCTTCTTAAACTGGAGGTTGATTTTTATAGCTGAACTTTCTGACTATGAGGGTGACAGCCCAGAAGTTAAAATCATTCTGTGGCTCCCAACACTTGCTGCTCTCTCAACTGTAACAGGATGTAACAGAAGGATGTATAGCTATTACTCCATAGAATATGGCGCATGATGAGGTCATCCTCACATGAGAAAAAAAAAGCCTTCATAATTTCCCTTCAAATCTGGGTTTGAGTGAGTGCTGGGAGGCCTGACTCTGCCATGGTGTGAAATGGATTCCCAGGAAGGGGTATGGCTCAGTTGTCTGACCTTTATGGCATATTTAAATACATATTACTGTGTTCATGGTAGTAAATAATATAGCTAAGGTTATGCACAGAGGAGAGCTGAGGGAAACATTCTCAGCAAAGCTGTGGGCTGCCCTGGCAGGGAGACAGGCACTTGGCTTTGAACTGGAATTTGGGATCTGGGTGGGAGAGTGACAGCAAATATTTTCCACACGGGTGCCAGTTACTTTGGCACTGAAAAATCTAAGACACCCAAGGCAGAAGAAGTTGGTTCTGTCGGTTCAGGGTATGTTCTGCTTTTGTGAGGTGGTGGAGGATGTGAGAGTGGATGTTCATTTATTTATTTATCCATTCAACAAGCATTTACTTAGCACATACTGTGTGCTGGGCACTATTTTAGGTGATGAGGATGTAAAGATATGGCCTCTGCCTTCAACTAGCTAACAGTAAAGTAAAGATGGGTGTAAATGAATAATGATAATGATATGATAATGTGCAATTCAGTAGAAGCATGTATCAAATGCAGAGATAGCATATAAGAGGGACTGATTGGAGGGAGTGACTAACCCTGTACAGGGGGCTCAGGGAGAGCTGGAAAGTATGGAGGTAAAATATGACTTGTTTTTTGTTTTCATTTCAGAAGAATTTATTCTTAAGAAATGTGTGGAATCTCATGAGATAAATGGGAATTTACATATATTTCACATAAGGTTTTCTTTTTTCATTGGGGTATAGTTGTTTTATAGTGTTGTGTTAGTTTATACTGTACAGCGAAGTGGAGCTCCCTGTGCTTTATAATAGGTTCTCATTAGTTATCTGTTTTATACACAGTAGTGTATATGTGTCAATCCCAATCTCCCAATTCATCCCACCTCTCCTTTCCCCCCTTGGTGTCCATACGTTTGTTCTCTACATCTGTGTCTCTATTTCTGCCTTGCAAACAGGTTCATCTGTACCATTTTTCTAGATTCCACATATATGCAGTAATATATGATATTTGTTTTTCTCTTTCTGACTTACTTCACTCTGTATGACAGTCTCTAGGTCCATCCATGTCTCTACAAATAGCCCCATTTCGTACCTTTTTATGGCTGACTAATATTCCATTGTATATGTGTACCACATCTTCTTTATCCATTCGTCTGTCCATGGGCATTTAGGTTGCTTCCATGACCTGGCTATTGTAAATAGTGCTTCAATGAATATTAGGGTGCATGTGTCTTTTTGAGTTATGGTTTTCTCTGGGTATATGTCCAGTAGTAGGATTGCTGGGTCATATGGTAATTCTTTTCAGTTTTTTAAGGAACCTGCATACTGTTCTCCATAGTGGCTGTATCAATTTACATTTCCACCAACAGTGCAAGAAGGTTCCCTTTTCTCCACACCCTTTCCAGCATTTATCGTTTGTAGATTTTTTGATGATGGACATTCTGACTGGTGTGATGTGATACCTCATTGTAGTTTTGATTTACATTTCTCTAATAATTAGTGATATTGAGCATCTTTTCATTGTCCTTCTTGGCCATCTGTATGTCTTCTCAGAGAAATGTCTATTTAGGTCTTCTGCCCATTTTTTGATTGGGTTGGTTTTTTTTTTTTTATATTGAGCTGCATGAGCTGTTTGTATATTTTGGAGATTAATCCTTTGTCCATTGATTCATTTGCAAACATTTTCTCCCATTCCGAGGGTTGTCTTTTCATCTTGTTTATGGTTTCCTTTGCTGTGCAAAAACTTTTAAGTTTCATTAGGTCCCATTTGTTTAGTTTTGTTTTTCTTTCTATTACTGTAGAAGGTGGGTCAAAAAAGATCTTGCTGTGATCTATGTGTGACTTGGGTTTTGAAGGATGAATAGGAGTTCACCTCTAATAGATGGTGGGATAGAACATTCCAGTTGGAGGAAAAAGCATTTGTAAGGCCTGGAGGCAAGAGAGAGAATTAGGCATGGGTGAAGATGGTTTGCTGTTGCCTTCACATAAGCAAAATGGTGGGAACACTCAGTAGATGAAAAGACTGAGGCCCAGCATAAAAGGGCACCACGTGGTGTATTATTAAAGAAAATAAACATTTACTGAACACTTACTTTATACCAGATCTTCTATTAAGCATCTAGCTACATTAGCTCATTTAATCTACACAGCAACTCTCTGAAGCAGGTACTAGCAATATCTTCATTTTACAGTCAAGGAAACAGAGGCTCAGAGAAGTAAAGTGACTTGTCAAAGGTCATACAGCAGAAATGGATTGATGGTAACTTGGAAAAGTGTTTGTGATAAAGACTGAGAGACATAAATGGATTTGAGAAGTATTAGGTGGCAAAATCAACAGAACTTAATGGTGCATTGGATCTAGAAAAATGTGGGGAGGGCAAGGAAGGATTTGAGGATGACTTCTAGATTTTTGTCACATGTAATGGGAAGGATAGTCATGACAATCACAGACTCCTAGAGGTTCTGGGAGAGAGAGTGTCTGAGTTGAGTTTTAACTGTGCTGAGTTTTTATTATCTTTAAGATATACAAATAGAGATTTAAAAGCTGAAATGAAAGTCCATTTGTCGTTCATCTCCCAACACTTAGTGGCTTAAGAGAACATTTAACTGGTTTAGGATTCTGTGAGTTGGCAGGTTGGGCTGGTCAGCTGTTCTGGTCTTGGCCGGGCTTCCTCATGTATCTGCTGTCATGCCTGTGTCAGCTGGGTGGCTCTGCTCCTGGGCAGGCGGCTGGCCATGAGTCTCATGCTGCGACAGGTAACCCAGGGTGTCCTCATGGGGGTTAGCCAACGTTCTAGAGGAGCAAGCAGAAACATGCGATGCCTCTGGAGGCCTGGGCCCAGGACTGGAGTGCCTTTCTTCTGCCATGTTCTTGTTGGGCAGGACAGGTCACAAGCCACCCCAGATGCAGAGGCTGGAGCAGCAGACCCTGACTCTTGATGGGAGAAGCTACAAGTTACGACTGGAAATGAACCTGGGTACAGGGAGGTGTGACAGTTGGGGCCATTGCTGCAGGCAGTTGGCCACACGTATGTTCTCCAAGAAAGCAGGGCTCCTTTACAGTTTCAGAGCACATCCTCACTCCTCCACCTTCCAGCTCTCACTCATGTCTTGCCCATCCTGATGTAATAAGGGTTATCCGGTTATCTGTTGTGGGGCTGCTAGTCTGCTGGCTGCTGGGATACAGAAGTGAATAAAGCACTTGAGGTTGAGGAAAGTGGTGGTCCTGTTAGTGGTGAAGGCGAAGTTACTCTGTGAGTCCCAGAGTCTCCCCGGTGTCCTTTATCTGACGTCCTCCTGATGTACCCGCTGTTGAAGCCTCAGCCCTCTGGGACAGGGGCTGCTTCCCGTAGGTGTGCAGGAAATGTGTCACCCACCAGTGGGATGGGCTATTTCTGAACACGCTTCAGACAGAAAGCATGTTCTCCTATAAGCAGAGCCATATGCCACATCTTGAATGTTAAAATTTAGCCACCACTGAATCATCTAGAGATGAAATAAAGGTTTGAGTTTTCTAAAGCAGAAATAAAAGCCTTTCATCTCTATTTTTATAACTGTCTTCTGATTATAAAAGAAATAGGAGTATCTATCATAAGAAATTTGAAAGTCTGAAAACATATGGAGGAAATAAAAATCGCCTATTGCACACGGATGATTATATCAACATACGTGTACATTAATTTTGTAAAATTAGGTTAATACTTAGTATAAAAATTTTAATTTAACATTGTCATTATGCAGAATATACATATATACATACATATTTTCAAAACATTTGTTAGTATTACGGATACCGTTTTATAGATTGTGTTTTACACTTGACACTGTACAATGACGCATTGTATTCAGTATTATAAAATAAGGGTGTGGAGATACGATTGTATCTTATCATATGGAAGTATCACCATTTAATTAACCATTTCTCTGTTGTGGGGTATATATGTTGTTCTGGAGGGCTTGCTACTATAAATAGTGCTGTTATGTCCTTCCTGGTGCCAAAATCACTGTGGGCATATGATTGTTTACTCTGGATATAGTCTTAGAAGTGGAAATACTGGGCTGGAGGGTATAAGCAGTGTTTTAAAGGTTTCCAGTAGATACTGAGAAATTGCTTTGCAGAAAAATGCTACAGCAGTTATAATCTCATTCTTTGAATTTTCTTTGACTCAAAACCTACCTGGGTGGCTACTGTGGAAACTTTCCCAGCAAGCATTTGTTCATTGTTTCCATCATTCAGTGATTCACTCATTCATTCAGTAAACATTTATAGAGAAATAAAGTACCCAGGGGGAATAAAAATGTCTAAGGTACTTACACAACTTAACGCATTTGTCAAAACTCATAGAACTGTATACAAAATAAGTTAATTATCCTGTATGTAAATTTAAAAAGTAAATTTATTTATTTTATTTTTTTGTTTTTTTTTAACATCTTTATTGGGGTATAATTGCTTTACAATGGTGTGTTAGTTTCTGCTTTATAACAAAGTGAATCAGCTATACATATACATATATCCCCATATCTCTTCCCTCTTGCATCTCCCTCCCTTCCACCCTCCCTATCCCACCCCTCTAGGTGGTCACAAAGCACCGAGCTGATCTCCCTGTGCTATGCGGCTGCTTCCCACTAGCTATCGGTTTTACATTTGGTAGTGTATATATGTCCATGCCACTCTCTCACTTTGTCCCAGCTTACCCTTCCCCCTCCCCGTGTCCTCAAGTCCATTCTCTAGTAGGTCTGTGTCTTAAAAAGTAAATTTAAAAGTGACTAAGGCATGCCCGTAGCTCCAAGTGAACTTAAAATCCAGTGAAAAAGATAAGACATGCACACAATAATTACAACACAAGACAACATATTAAGATACCATATAGGAGGGGAAAATGTGCATTGGTATATTTTGTGCCCTAGGAACTGGGCCAGGTGATTTACACATTCATTCATTTTTTCATTTCCTGGCAATACAAAGATGAAGAGCCAGAATGCCTGTTCTCAGAGAGACCCCCAACAGCACGGGAGTCAGACCTGCAGTTACTACCAACATGATAATTGTAGTAACAGATGCGTATGTAAGAGGAAAGAGTCTGCCTGGGGGAGTTGAGGTTGGTTTCTGAGAAGAGAGAGATTTTGCTATAAGGCATGAAGGAAAAATAATGCTTTGCCTCATTTACTCCTCACAAGTGCCTGGAAAGGCAGGGGCCTCGTGCTTGGTCTACAGAGGAAGAAACTGAGGCTTACAGGGGTTCAGTAACTGGCCCGAGGTCACCCAGCTCAAAAACGGAGTCACAGCATCCACCTAGAGCTGTGCTTGCTGTCCTAGTCGCTGGATCCCTGCAGAGGGACTGCGCGTTAGGCTGAGCCTTATGGAACGGGGAGGAGGGAGACCTGGCATGACCGAAGCGCAGCATCTCCTGGGAAGAGCCTTGGGAGTAGGGAGTCCGGTGGGAGACCAGAGGTTCATTTGGGGAGCAGTGCAGGGAGGTGATGCGGAGCCGGATATCAGAGGGCCTTGCGTTCTAAACTAAGGGCTCTGGACCTTAGTTGGTTGGTAGAGAAGCCATTGATTTCTTGAGAACAAGGGAGTTGCCCACCGAGAGGTGTGCATCAGGAAGGATTAATCTGGCAGTGACACCTTCAGGGGTTGGGTGAGGGGTAGATGGCGACTCCCAGTTTCCCTTGGAGAGTTGTCCTGCTTCCAGAGATAGCATTTACCTGTTAAAGAAAGGAAACCGGTGCAGATAGCCCAGTGCTCAGTTCCTGACTAGTTAGGCCCATCCATAGTTATTCCAGGATTTTATTTGCTTTAGCAGTTCTTTTACTGATTCAGTCAAAATAGTAGAAAAAGCTCTGGCCTAGATTTTGTTATATTATTTCAGTTAAAATAGCAAATAAACAAAACCTCACTGACTCAAATATTATTTCCTTTATACTTTCTGTCTCCACTCCCAGCTTGCAATTCCAAAAATAAAAGCTTTGTTTTCTTAAATAATAACAACATCCAATGTTGAAATACTCCAGTGAGTGATGAGGTGGTACTAATACAGTGGGATGGGAAAGACAGGGACCCGAGAGACCCAGCCTCCAGCAAAGTCTGTTCTGGTTGGAACCAGGTTTCTCTCTCTGATGGTCCAGCTGAAGCTCAGGCCAGTGGGAGGTCTGTGGCAGGGGCTGGGTGAGGGGGTAGCAGGGCAACGCTGCAGTGCTCCCTGGGAATCAGCTGGAAAAGGGGAGCAGGCAGAGCCTCTGATAAGCAGAGCAGTATTTGGAGGAAGTGTGAGCCAGTTCCGCCTCCATTTCCTTGTTGATGAGGGTGTAATAGGTGGGTGGTGGGTATCTGAATTTTATGTATGTATGTATGTATCTACAGAAAGAAGAGCCCGTCTCTTTCTTTTCTATAGAACCATGGTTTCCTCCAGCTCTAACTCTAAGACACCAATCCTTGGTGTTTAGCTCCAAAATCATCCTTATGATAGTTTTCTTTTTCTGGATCCTGCAAGGCCCCTGCCTGCTTCACCACCTTCCCAACTCCATCTCACATTTATCTGCCACCCTCCAGCCTCACTGACTTTCTTTTGGGTTCCTATTCCAAGGTATTTTCAGCCTCAGGGTCTTCACCACTGTTCCCTGTGAGTGCAGTGATTTTCCTTCTTTTCTTCTTCCGATGGCCAGATACTTCTCATGATTCATTCACCATTTAGAAAGAACATTTCTGACCCCTAAGTGTGAAAGATATCCTCTTTACTATTCTCTGATTCAGAGAACATCTTTACAATTTGTAGTTATATATTCATTTCTTTGACAGGGACAGCGTATTTTATGTACTAATATATATGTATATATATTGTATATACATATGCTATATATCATATGTGTATATATTGTACATATAATATATATGTACATATTCTTATTGTACACACCTGGCTCAGTGGCTGGAACAAAGAAGAGGCTTCATTAATATTTATCAAATGATTGAACCTGAGGCATCCCATTTCTGTGGCCTTATCAGCTAATTTCCAGGATCAGTTGGGTGTGACCACACCACACATCCCAGGAGTAGGGAGGCTTTCCTCTCTTCGGGGTTGGGTACATTGGTCCTTTCTATACCCCTTGGTCTCTCGCCATGGGTGGAGCTGATGGCCGTAAATGAGAATATTCCACTGAAGATGCTCTGGGTTGGGAGAAATTTCATTAAAGATGAATAATTCATCTCTGAAGCAAAATTAGTTACCAGGACAACAGCATTTTGATGGGTTTGTTGAGAAGGTATTTTTCTTCTATCATTGTCACGAACATTTTGGAAATTCTAAAAGCTGTTTCTTCTGGCAGGAAAACAGTTGTCTCACTGGTAAGGTACATTTGGGGGAGTCAATTTTTTTTTCTTTCTTGGTTTCTATAAGTAGTTTAGGAAAACTCAAGATGTTTTTTTTCCACTCTATTCCAGAGTAACTTTGCAACTTTACCAGGTAGAAATTGGTGTGTGTTCTCTGCCATCTTGATCATGTAACACTCCACTAGAATCTTTCTTGTCTGAATAGCTTCCAAGTTGCTGGTTCCTCACTGCAGTGGGAGTGGTGGTGTTTTGAGTTTTGTGGTGTCTTGGGGAAGTGGATTCTGCTTTCCTTTTATGTCGGAGATGGTATTCGGAAAGTTACCTCTCTCCCTAGCTGCAGTGAGATGGGTCACTTGCCCTTGCTGTATTCCTTCCCTCTCATCTTCCTGCCCTCCTTTCCCATTCTAAGGATATACACTACCCAAAATAACTGAGTGAGACCCTCCTCAAAAACCAGGCTTTTGTGATGACCCAGCCTCAGCTGCCTCTAACTCAAACCCTGTGTTTGAGATCTGTTTGTTCTTGATCATCATGCCTCTGCTCTTGCAGGTATTCTTCCCTTTGCCTGGAATTCTGCCCTCATCCTATTCCTCTGCCAACCCCTCTCTCCATATCTTCCTCTCCTTAATCATTCTCTGAGACTCAACACAGGTATTACTCCTCCTCCTGGAAGCCTGACCTGACTGTCCTCCTCTGTTCACTGACAGCATCTCCTGCTGAATAACCTCCATCAAAGACACTCTCTTTAGATTACTGTTGTGTGTTCATGTATGTAACTCACTAACTGTGAAACACTCTGGAGGAGGGCAGGATCGGGTCTAATTTATCTATCACTAGGGCATGTACTAGATGCTACTTATTAATTAATGGATATGGAGAACATTTTATTTGCTTCAAGATGTGCCAAAATAAAGCACAGCAAGTTGATTATTTGTACTTGGCTCCTAGTTTTAAGTCTCCCAGCATCACTATAGCCTGTAAATACAGTTGATAATTATGATTCTTCCTTTTCTCTTTCTCTTCATCATCAAATCCTAATTGAGCTCCAGTCCGTGAATGAGAACTTATAAGATACTCTCTGTGGGTACACTTGGAAGAAGAGGGAAGACACAGTCCTTATTCACAAAAAGCTTGCAGTCTGAAAGAGGAGGCAGGACAGACAAACAGTACTCATAGAAGAAGGATATGTGTACCTGATCATTGCTAGTATGTCAGCTAAGCCATAGGGATTAATAATAGCTAACCATAGTAGCAAAGAACAACTGGGAAGTCGGTCACTGGGGATCCTGGAGCATAACATTCTTGGACACACTTAACTATAAATAAATAAAGATTTGAAATTGAGATTCAAAGTAGATTCATCTTGATCCTAATTATTGGTTTAAAAATGTTTTTCTGTCTGATTGTCACTTCTGGCCATATATAAAGGAGAATATGTTGGCATTTCCACAATTACATATTAGACACACATTTTTTTAGGTAGGTCTCAGGCTAAGTCAATACATAAAACAAAAATAATTTTTCATTATGCATATACCTTCATAGGATATAATGTCATTAATACCAAACACCAGCTTATCAGTGGATATACATATTTACATATAGCTATAATCACGAACACACTTTTTGGTCTAATTTATAACTTAAGTATGTTTCTACATTTTCCGCCTGTATTAAAATAGACCATGTAGTTTCAGTTTTTTTAAAATTAATTAATTTACTTATTTTTGGCTGCATTGGGTCTTTGTTGCTGCGTGCGGGCTTTCTCTAGTTGTGTCGAGCGGGGGCTGCTCTTCGTTGCGGTGCGTGGGCTTCTCATTGTGGTGGCCTCTCCTGTTGCGGAGCACAGGTTGTAGGTGCGCCGGCTTCAGTAGTTGTGGCACGGGGGCTCAGTAGTTGTGGCCCGTGGGCTCTAGAGCGCAGGCTCAGTAGTTGTGACGCACGGGCTTCGTTGCTCTGAGGCATGTGGGATCTTCCTGGACCAGGGCTCGAACCTGTGTCCCCTGCATTGGCAGGCGGATTCCCAACCACTGTGCCACCAGGGAAGTCCTCAGTTTTTAATTTGTAGTAACAATGTGGAATCCATCATAGAATATGCTACTTATTGCTTGCATATGTCTGTGCTATTGGGTATTTAGGTTGATTGTTTTTTGTTTTCCTGTGACGGAGAGCACTGAGTGTTATGAACATTTCCATACAAGTAGCTTTTTTCTTTTTTCTTTTTGAATGAGTTCCTTGGAATATAAGAGTATATTACCCAAAGCGGAATTAGCAGGTTTATGGGCATAAATAGCTTCGTCATTTGGCAAGAATGCTCTCTGGCAGGCCTGGGCCAGCATACAGTATTCCCAGGAGGATATGAGGATATCCATTTCTTTAGAATATTCTTACACTTCATAACTTCAAAATTAATTTTCACTAATTCAAATGGTATCCCAGCATTTCAGAAACGAGTTAGTGTGCATTTCTCGAATTCTGCTGAAGATGGTCTGCTGGGCACTTGATGTTCTTCCCTTATACACCACCTGTTGTTTGCTTTCAGGCATCTCTAATTCTCTCTGGTGCCTGTAAGCACGGCTTCTGGTCTTGGACCAACAGTGGTTATCCTTTGCAATACAAGGAAAAACAACGAAGCTTCATTACTTTGCTAGTAGTTTTTCTTGTTCTTGTATTTGCTCTTTCCCTGACAGCATGTTTTCACAGTACAGAAATGACAGCGACCCCAGGTCCACTCATGTGCAGGGAGTTTGTGAGCTTAGTGGATTCTCAGCTGTGCCCATGGGGCCAGGCAGGACCTGGCTTCTGCTCAGGCCACCTTCCAGACCTACCAGAGATTTTTAAACACCACGCTGAGTTGAGGAGAGAGCAGTGGCCTTGAGGTCCTGCGTGGACTTGCATCTTGACTCTGCGCTGGGTGAGCTGGGGAGGTTTCTTAGCCTCTCTGAGCCTGAGCTTCTTCCGCTGGATGACAGGAAGAACAGCACTGAACTTGGAGGGTTTCTCTGGAATAGCTTCTCTCCTCTGCCTTTTTAGAGAACTGGGGCTTTCTGGAGTTAATTCTAATGCCAGCTAACACTGCCCAGCTTCTTTCTATGTGGTAGATGCTGGGTTCTGGGTTGAGAGTTTTCCGCTTTGTTCCACATGGCAGCCCTATGGGGTCCGCATGCCTTTGTGCAGAGGCAGAAAAGGAGGCTCAGGGGACTAAATAACGTGCCCAAGGACATGCTGGACGTGGTGGTGCTGGGATTGGAACCCAGGACTATTTTCTTTCTGTGATTTAGGCTTTGACTACTGTACATTTAGTCTCTGGGATAATTTGTTCTCCGTTAAATAGAATCTATCCCAGGAGCTCATTAACCACCTGTGACTTTGCTCCTGCCTTCATTCAGCCAACACGTGTTTGTTGAATGCCTCTTTCGTGCCAGTCTCCGATTTAGGAGCTGGGGTACAGCTATGTCATGCTGACAGGCTTACCTCCTCCAGACTGGCTGTGGGAGAGCCTAGGACTTCATCCGGAGAACTCCATCCTGCTCAGCATCCAGGGGGGCCTGTGCAGGCATTGGCTGCCTGGTGGAGGTGAGCTCTGCTCGGGAGGGTCCACACTGCAGCACAGGAATGTATGGTCAGCGGTGGCTTGTAGGCCTCCTGTGGCTGCATCCCGCCATACTGGGTATCTGGTGTGACACATCTGTCCCACCCTTGGGTGGGGCCTTATTGGTGCTGCACCTCACGCTGCTCAGAGCTGCATTAACTAGAGGTTACTGGAGAATTTGAGTGAGGCTCATATGTAAAAAGGGAGGCTCCTGGCTGAACCATAGATCTCAGATGCATAAAGGCCGTTAAGGGGGGAGGTTGATCCTCCTTGTTCTGGGTTGGCTGGGAATAAACGTTGCGAGTCATTACAAGAGGCGGTGTAGCGCCCATCACCTTGGCCCTACTCTGGTATTTCCCATGGCCCCGGCCCCCAGTATCTTCTGGAAGGACTGCTCACGTAGTTCTTGATTGTCTTGAGTTACTGGAGTTCAAGAAACAAATCCAGTTTCCCCAGAGGCAGTCGTGCCCTCTGGCCTCCTCTGGAGGCTCCCGCGGATAAGTCAGGTCTGTGTGGGAACAGAGCGCTTGTAACAGCCTACAGCTCCCAGGCAGTTGCCCAGGGAAGGCCACCTCTGGGCACAGGTCCACCCTAGAGGGCACCCAGCTGTCAGAGCTGCAGGGCAGCCGAGCCTTCAGCCCAGGAACGAAGATTTCACGTTGCTCAGATTCCGGCGAGCACTTCGGCACCCACCTTTGTGGACCCAGCTCCCTGTCTTCGGGGGCAGTGTATGTCCTTTGCTCCCAAGCCTGGAGGAGGTTTGTTATTTCTGAAAGACTCAGCCCAGTGCGGCCTTGGCCGTGGGCATGGCCTGTAAGATGCAGATGGCCAGTCCCAGCTCCCAGAGTTCTCACTCTCCGTGTACTAAGAGTGGGGTCCGGAATCTGTGTTTTTCTAAGTTCTTCAGGCGAGTCTGGTTCACGTGGTCCGTGCGCCACATTTAGAGAGGTCCTTCCGTGTTATATGTTGTACACAGGCGCGCACACACACACACACACACACACACACACACACACACACACCTGCATCTGCATCTCTCTGTCTCTCTGACCCACCCCCATACATTCTCCCGCTCCCAGCCGCCTACTCACTCACCTGTCTCAGTGGACTCCCTCCCCCATATGCCTACCATGCCTGAGAAGCACATGACACATTTTAGATACTGGACACATGCCAGCTGGTTGAGTGACCCCTCTGCTATGATTCTGGGTTAACTTCTCCTTGGAGTGGAGCCACATACTCTCCACTTGGACCCTTCAGTGTCCTGGACAGTGATAGCAGGCGTGTCCCTTCCCTTTCCCCAGTTCACCTCCTACCCACACGGAACCTACTCTCTTGAGTCAAAGTTCCAATTTTAGAAGGAAAACCAGAGCCTGAGCCCTGCCAGGTAGGTGGCCTGGAATAAGAAACTGAGGGTGGGGTGTGATGCAAAGCGTGGGTGTGGACCCGGGTTTCGGGACAGCGGGGAGGCGGACAGGGTCTGTGGAAGGAGTGTCCGGTCCTCCGACTGAGCTGAGCTTGCTCGAACAGCTATGGAATCAGACCTGCAGGTTCCTGTGTCTTCCTTGACCTCTGAGCTTGGAATAAAGAGTGGCTTGAGGTTGACTCTGTGGTTCTCTCTTGAGGATTTTGTCGGGTTTGCTTTTAACTTAGCCTTGAGGAGATTCCAGCAGAGGTTCTAGTCCATGCCAAGCTGCCATGGGAACTTCAGTGGTGCTGTTACTGCTGAGTTAATTGACACCCTTAATCAGGAAGGAGGTGGAATATAAAACTTCGGGAGGGAGTAGCCAGATTTTTCAGAGGAAAGAACATACCAGGCGCTGCCATTTATGTGTTGTGGGACTTTGCTTAGTTATTTAATCTTTGTGAGACTCTGGTTCATCCCTGTAAGAAATGACAATAATGGTAGTTACATTTCATAGGATTGTTTGAGGATTAAAGGTGTTAATGGATGTGAATGTTGAGTTCTGTTCCTACTACCATTGTTATTAACTGAAATTTATCAATAGACTTCTATTTATCCTATAAATATTTACTTATTAACAGACATTTGAAGCATCTATTATGTATCAGCTAGGGTTATGTTAGGGTTTAGTTAGCTAGTTATTTTAGTTAGTTTGTTTATTTATAACACAGATCAAGAGGCTCAAGACTTGCTTTCAAATATTTCATAGTGTAGAAAGAAGGTAAGATATCAGTATTACAATTCAGGAAAACATTGATGTAATGTTAGGATGCATGGAGGGACGTATAAAGGAAGGAGTAACAGAGTCTGTCTGGAAGAGCCTTGGTAGGCCTTATGGAGGAGATAAGTTTGATTTGAGGCTTACAAGATGGGAGTAGTATTTCAAGTTTAACAGTTAAGCACATGTATGGGCTGAAACAAAAGATTTATTGGCTGATCTAACGTAAAAGGTTAATAGCTTCATCAGATCAGGCTTGATCCAGCAGCTCAAATGATATTATCGAGGACTTAGGTTCCCTTAGTATTTCTACTGGTTTGTGCAATGTTGGCTGCATCCTCGGTTCCACTTTGTCTTCCTTCAGCAACTTCAGGAGCTCCCTTCAAGAGAGCAAAATGGCTGTAGCCATTCTATAACTCATCTCTATATTCTATATTATTAAAAGAACTGGGTTTGTTATGATGTTTCCTGAGGGAGGAAGAGGTCCTCTTTCCCAGAAGCCCTAGCAAGACTCATGTTGGATTTCTTTGGCTCCAGTTAGGTGACATGTTTTTTTCCCGTGACCAGTCACTGTGCCATAGGGGTGGGATGGGTGATTGGCTTAGGCCACATAGCGCCTACTCCTTAAACTAAGAGGATGGGTCAGTGCATGGTCCATGCCGCCTGAAACACATGGCTCATTATGGGCAGAACTGCTTCCCCAAAGGGACATTGTTCCCAGGGGGAGAGGGCATGGATTCTGGGAAGCATGGAGAATCTAGCTCTCCCCCATACCAGTAATCTGGGTGAGGAAAAAGCAGGGGACAAGTGAGAACAGAGTATGTTTGAAGAACAACTCTTAGCTGAGAATCTCTAGACCAGCACTGTTTACTAGAACTTTGTGCAAAGATGGAGGTGTTCTATAATCTACTCTTTGCAGTATGGTAGCTACTGGCCACCTGTGACTGTTGAGTGCTTGAAATGTGGCTAGCATGACTGAAGAACTGAACTATTAATACTAATTGTACTTAATTTTTTAAATTTAAGTAATCCTGCATAGCTAATGGCTGTAGTGGTAATTGGAAAGCACAGGTCTAGACCCTAGACAGAGTTCTGAAAGAGGACTGAGAGAAAGAGGGAGAGAGAGAAATTAAGCCAGAATGCCCTGTTTATGTATCATTGGGGGAGAGAATTGAAAAAAGTCACTGAAATCATTTTCTCGGTTCTGTGGTTCATATGAATAATACAGAAAGTAGAACCCAAAGTGAAGAGCTAGTGAAAGGAAATGAGGATAGAGACCTAGAGACTTAGGCTGGGGCCAGGTTGAAAGCCCTTGTGCTTTGCCGCTCTCTTCAGATTCTACCCTGTAGGCAATAGGGAGTCACTGAGGATTTGGAGGAATTACATGATCATATTTGCGTGTGAGGAAGGCAACCTGGCCCCTTGTGGAAGATGGCCTTGTGCGACTAGAGGCAGGGAGACCAGTGAGGAGGTAGACGCGACAGAGCTCATGAGAAAGGATGAGAATTTGAACTTGGGAAGGAGTGGTAGCCATGCACGGAAGGGTGAGATACGGACATTAGGGGCAGAGTAACAGGGTGGGTGTGCGTGTGGTGTGGGGAGGAATACAGCAGGATATAGTAGGTTGGTTTGGACAGCCGAATGGATGAGCATGCCCTCTTTGAGATGTGGCGTTCCAAAAGGAGGGGGCAGGTCTGAGTGGTTTCTTGATAAACACTCTTTAGGGCAGGTGGTATTTAGTCTACCTGTAGGAAGATGTCTGATAGGTTCTTAATCTCTTCTCTCAAGGAGTTTACAATCATCTATCTATGGAAATTAGATCTACATAAATTAAGTCGTTAGAAAAATAATTCCACGTGCATCAAGACTGTAAGCCTTAAGTGCTGCACGTGCTTTATGAGTGGTGTCCTGGGTACTTTTTCTGCATAACAAACCACCCCAAAATTTAGCAGTGCAAAAGGAAAACATTTTATTATGTTCATAATTCTGTGTGTTGAGGATTTTGGCTGGGCACTATGTATACCGTGTCTGAAACCTCAGCTGGAAAGATTCAGAGCTGAGGTTGACTCAACAGCTGGGGCTGCAAGGCATCTGAAGCTGTCTTCCCTCGTAGCTGGTGTCTGATGCTCACTCTTCAGTGGGTCCTCAATTGGGCTGTGAGCTGAAACACTGTGGCCCCTGCATGTGGTCTTCCCTACTGTGGTCTGGTTTGGGCATCCTCACACATGGCACTGGCTCCTTGAGAGCAACCAGCCTAAGAGTGCACAGCTAACCATGGAGGTCACTTGGCACTACTTCCCCTATGCACTGTTGGTCAATATAGTAACAAAGATACGCCTGCTTTCAAAGGGAGGGACATGAACTCCATCTACCACTCAATAGGAAGAGTGTCAAGGTCAAACTGTAAGATAAGCATGTGGGATGGGAGATACTGGGAAATAAGTTGGCCATAAATGGAGAGATGAATTTGGACTGGGGTAAGGAGCAATGACTCTCTGCTGGGGATGGGGCTTGAGCTGGTGCTTGAAGGGTGGGTCGGTGGATACTGGCAGGGAAAAAGGACACATGCATGTTGTTGGGGACAGAGGGGAGGATTTGTGTTTCTTTCGGGCTATCTAGTCAATCTCATTAATGCTGAGGACAACTAAATAGGCTAAGGAAGAAATCCTACAATGGGATACAGCAATTTAAAGCAAATGGCTTCCTTCTAGGCATCCATTCAACCCATTCAACATCAAGTTTAAAGTTCCTTGTGCCCACCCAAGTTGATCAGCCTTGTTAAAATGGAAAGCCATTTCTCTTTATTTTTCCCATGATTTGATTTTCTGCTTTATTCTGGAGTGAGAGGAGCTACTACACCATGGAATTACGAGTCACAAAATTTTTGAGTTAGTGCAGTAAGTACACTAGAAATCACGTTAAATAAAATACTTGCTTACTTGCCTTTCCCCCCTTCCATTAGATTGAGAGTCTCTGGAGAAAAAAAACCATGTGCAACCTTTTCCAGCTTCTCCAGCAGAACCAGATACATAGTAGATGCTCAGCACAAGATTATTTGGATGAATAACCTTCATTCAAGGTCAAGGGAAAGCAGTGCTGAACACCTGGGCACTTTTATGCCGTGTTTCTGCTCCTTATTTTGTACTCCTTCTCTTTGTCTCAGAATCCAACCAGCTTCTCTGTGCTCCTTATTCCTCTAGCACAAGAATCTGATCTGTCCCTAATTTCTGTTTCTGTATCTGACAGTCCCTGTCCCAGAACTGAAGCTTTAATGTCCAAGCACACCTTGTCTGTGGTAGGGAGATTGCTTAGACCAGGGTCAACACACGAGGAGGCTGCAGGCTCCCTTTCCCCTTTTCCCTGGCAAGTCTCCCTGACCTGACTCTTTTGCTGAAGCTAAGATATGTGAGGAGCTTATTTTTTACGGGACCATGGCCATGGATTCTTAGCCAAAGGAAGGACAAGTAGATATGATCAAATGTGTACTAGTGAATCAATACAAATAAATTATGTGTTCTTTGTTATGATGTCCTAGGCTACACGAGAGAGGGCTCTTAAATCATCCACCATCAGCCACTGGAGGTTCTCGTTTCCGAGGAGTTACGTGGAGACAAAGTCCAGGCTTATGTTATTTTGGGCAAAATCCAGATAACTTTCTAGTGGGGATATTGGTTTGGCTGCTAGAGTAATGCTAGCAACTGCAGAAGACCAGAGGGGAGCAATTCTTCTCTGGGTCTGGCGTGGCCCTGAACATACGCTAAATATTTTCTGCCTCTAATGTCTGGGATTTATGAGTACTCTCTTGCTTGAGTAGATGATCCTTTTACTCTATGATTCAGAACTCTGGGTTTTTTTTTTTTTTTTTGCGGTACGCGGGCCTCTCACTGCTGTGGCTTCTCCCGCTGCGGAGCACAGGCTCCGGACGCGCAGGCTCAGTGGCCATGGCTCATGGGCCCAGCCGCTCCGCGGCATGTGGGATCTTCCCGGACCGGGCCACGAACCCGTGTCCCCTGCATCGGCAGGCGGACTCTCAACCACTGCGCCACCAGGGAAGCCCCAAAACTCCGGGTTTTGATCAAGTGCTTGTCCATGAGCTTGAGCTTGAGACTAAAATTGACACCCCCTCCCCACTTCCCACCTCATGAACGGATGGCCCTTCATCTGTTTGGTATTGGGATGCGGCTGCCATGGTCATATTCTCTGGGCAACCCACAGGTGAGATCCAAGCAAGCAGTGTGCTAAAGGGGCTCAAGAGGTAACCGGAAATGTGAATGAGGCCAGGAAATGTTAATTGAGGGAAGAAGATTCTCAGAAGTTCAGGCAGTTGGGCAGGAAGTAACAAACAGACCCTTCAAGTCCCCTAGGCAAATGGGCACGAACGAGATGGGGCAGAAGGAGCAATTTGGCCATGAGCATGTTTCCAACAATGGGAGGATGCATAGATGCAGGGAAATAACTTGAAAACCCATTCCACCAAGCTGGGGCATGAAATGAGGGTTAGACTGTGGGAACATATGAGATGGTCCTCCTGCAAGTGTTGGAGCTGGATTTCAAGCCCAAGCCTTCGAATTAAAATGAAGCACATTAACTTCCTTGGAAACCTCAGAGGCATCTTTGACTCTATGCTTTTCTGTTATACACTATTTGCAAATTTTAGCAACAGTTTTCGTAGGGCTCCCACCACCCCCCCTTCTTTCTTTCCTTCTCTACGGCCATTATCTTAGTTCAGATCTCTTATCTCTTATATTGGGACTGTTGTAATATCCTTCTCACCAGACTCCCTGTTTGTCATCTTCACTGATTCACCCTTCATACCCCTGACAGTTTTCTTTCCAAAATGCAGGTGCCAACTGCTTATTCACCTGCTCAAGCACAGTAGACATTTCTATGCTATTTACTGAGTAGAGTTGAAACTCTTTAACCTGATGTGCTAGGCAGAATAGTGTCCTCCCAAAAGATGTCCATGTCCTAATTCCTGGAACCTGTGAATATGTTAGATTGCATAGAAAAGGGGAGATAAGATAGTAGATGGAAATAAGGTTGTAATCAGTTGAGTGTAAGATAAAGTGATTATCCTGGGTTACCTGGCTGGGTCCAGTGTTATCAGAAGGATCCTTAAATGGGAAAAAGGGAGGAAGAAGAGTCGGAGAGATGCAGTGTGAGACTCAACCAATCATTGCTGGCTTTGAAGATGGAAGGGGACCAGGAACTAAGGAATGCACGCAGCCTCTAGAAGCTTGAAAAGGCAAGAAGCGGATCCTCCCCTAGAGCCTTCAGGAGGAATGTAGGAATACAGCCCTGCCGACACCTTGATTTTAGCCTTTGAAACCCATTTTGGACTTCTGATCTCCAAAGCTGTAAGATAATACATTTGTGTTGTTTCAAGCCACTTTATTTGCAGTAATCCATTACATCAGCAATAGAAACTTACACACCTAGTAGTTAAAATCATCATTGTCTTACCCCAGCCTGGGTCTCCATCTCCTTCTCCATGTACCTGAAGCTCTAACCTCTGCAGACCCCAGCCCCACCCCCGACCCCCGCCCCAGGCCTGGAACGTGACAGGCAATTTCAACCTAATTGTGTCTTCTCATGCTGCATCCTTAGCCTGAAAAGGTCGTTTCCTTCTTCACCTACTAAAGATAAGCCAGTTCAAATAGTACCTCTTATAAAAATTTTCATGGAGAGTAATCCTCTACTTCATCCCTGTTAGGGAATCACTCATTTCTGTCATATGTCAACCTTGCTGGGTTACTGTGAGATTCCCATGAGACAATAGGTGAAATGACTTACAACCTGGCGTAAGTCAGAGCGATTCCAGCTTTCACTGAAGGTAGTCGTATAAATGTGTATCTGTCGGGTTGCACCGGAAGTGTCAGGAACATTGTGTCCTTCATGCCTCCATCCTCCACAGCAATGAGCATGGTGCATCGACCATAAGAGACACTGTGTAGTCATTTGTAGCGTTGAATAGGAGACAGGTTGTGAGAAATGCCAGATCACGGGATTAGATGATGGGTCATTCACTCCACCCTTGTATACAGGGAATCTGGGACATGCTGGGTACTGTCCCAGGTGCTGAAGATACAGTAGTGAAAAATAGGACAGACCGTTGTGTGGCCCTGAGGCATCTTACAGTCCAGTCGAATCCCTGCTCTTGGTCTCTTGCACTGGTAGCTAGCTCCAATCTGGGGATATCTGCTTATCCCTCGAAAATCCACTTGGTTCGGCAGCTACGATGGTTGGGCTGAGAGCTCTTTCAGCTCCTGAGACCTAAGAGGGAATGATGCCCCTTGGCAGGAGTGGCGGAAGGAAGGGGGGTATGCGTACCTACAGGCAGGTCCAGTGGAGACGGACCCTGAAATGAAAAGTGGCAAGTGGGTAGGATTGCACACCAGGCAACATGGGCTTGATGAGCCTGTGATCTTCCCGTTGCTGAGGCTGTCAAGGCATGTCCACACAAAGCAAGCACCAGCGCTCAGGGAGTGCTCTAGGCTTTCATCTCTACATCAGTGAGAGGCCTTGTGAGGCTGCTCTGTATTTTCTGAGCTGCCAGTTGTCGTCGCTAAAGAAGTGACGTGCTCCCTCTTGGGACATGGCATTTTCCTACTTGGGTGGGCAAATGACCTGGTTTGCTCAGAGATAAAGCAGGATGGCAGGAACCTAATATATGACGAGGCCTGAGAATGTGCCTGGCACATAAGCCTAATCCTCACAGCAGTGCAGTGAAGGGAACGATACTGGTCTCATTTTCCAGATAAGGACACGGAGGCTCCATGGGGTTAGCCACTTGCCGCAGGTTACGCAGAGAGTAAGTGGCAGAGCCTGGATTCCACAGCAAGACTGTCTGCGTTAGAGCTTTTGATCTATTACCAAGGAAACAGATAGCTTATATTTGCCTCTCTGTTGATGAGTATCTCTGGAAGCTTCACACTAGTGGCTTTGGAGCCATGGTTTCATCTTTCATCTGCTCACACCTGTTTCTGTCCTTGGCCTCCTCATGAGGGTGGTGCTGATGGTGGTTGGATGGAAGGAATGATGGACATATAGGAGGGTATGAGCTCAGACTCCTAGTTAATGGTATACTTTGAGCTAATTAACTCTGGTTCTGGTGAGCTCTCATCGTGTAGTACAGACACTGGCAGGGAATTCTGAGCAATTTGACACCCCCTCCCCCCTTACTGGGCTGCATGCTACCTAAGTCATTTCCAAGAGATGGCTGTCTCTTTCATTTTCAGTCCCTTAGGGAATGAGAGTGAATGGAGTTTTAATTCATTTTTAATGGCTCGTTACACAAAACCAGAACAACCTCCCACCATTCAACAGCCATTTTTCACAAGCTCCTTGTTTCAGCAACACTGCGTTTTCATTTCCTTGGTCTGCACTTGCCTTGTTCGGCTACCACATTCTGCAAAGTACTTTCTTAACAATGGCTGCATTTTAAATAGAGCTACTAAACCTGTTAAATTCTGTATCTCTGATCCCTTCCTTGGATCATGGGGGAACAGACGTGCCCGTGTTTGGGTTCTGACTCCTACCTCTCCCTAGCTGCATGGCCTGGACGGTTTGCTCGTCTGGACAATGTGGGTAATGCTATCTACCCTTCACTGTGCTTATGCCCATTACCTATGTAATGCACATAGAGCACCAAGCACAGTGCTGGGCACTTTGTAGGTGCTCAGCATCTATTAGCATCCCCACCTCTGCCCTTTCTATGTTCTTCTCTTGTCTAAATTACTTAATCAAGTCGTGCTTTTGTCTATAGGTGTAATGTTTTCTTTAGTCTCCGTCCCATCAGATATAGGTACATATCTTTGTCCTCTCTAGACGTCCCTAGAGAATACCAACTCTTGAAAACTTAATGCAGTCATACAAGAAGGTTGCTTTCACCATCTTCCCTCCCTGCCCGTGTGTTCCCTTTATCTTACCCTCTTGTGGACATTCTTGAAGTTCTTTCATACCCATTTTGAATTCTTTCTTCCCAATTTACCTAAAAAAAAGATACCCTTGAAAAACTGTATAAGATATTCCAGAAAGAAGAGGGCTGGGAATTTCCATTCCCCACCCATCTCTTATGACCTTACTTATGCCTCTCATCCTTTATGAGGACAACTTGATCACCCCAGCCCAGACCCATCTTCTCCTCCTTTGAACGCCTATGGCAACACTTTCAGTTCATCGAATGTGTCATATCTCTGTTAGTTAATAGGCAGCATGTTAATGAAGAGTGTGATAATACTCTTGGATAATAATGAGAAAAACAAGGTCTGTCCTGAAGGAGCACATCCCCTAATGGTGGAGATGCATATGCAAAGAGAAAATTATAGTGTAATCTAGTGAGTAGTATACTTGGATGTATGGGCAGCAAGGTAGGGGAGCATGGATTACGGGGGATCCATTCTGTCTTGGAGGACAGGTAAGACACCAGAGTGTTGATGGTATTTGAGCTGGACCTTAAAGAATGAGATCCTCAGGTGGAGATTCAGAGGAGGGAAAAGAGCTTGTGTGAAAGTGTGGGAGCATGGAACAAGGAGAAACGTGGGTATTCTGGTGTGGCTAGAATTTAGATGTTATTTTGGGAAAGTAGCTCTAGAAGAGGGTTAAAATGTCATCTGGGGCCAGGTTGAGAAAGATCTTTTATGCTATGCTGAGGAATTTTTTTTTTTTTTACATCTTTATTGGAGTATAATTGCTTTACAATGGTGTGTTAGTTTCTGCTTTATAACAAAGTGAATCAGTTATACATATACATATGTTCCCATATCTCTTCCCTCTTGCGTCTCCCTCCCTCCCACCCTCCCTATCCCACCCCTCCAGGCGGTCACAAAGCACCGAGCTGATCTCCGTGTTATGCTGAGGAATTTGATCTTAAAGGCAGCCCGAAGCCACTAGAGATTGTTTGGCAGTAGGCAATGGGATTCCGCCTCTGCTTTAGAAAGGTCATTCTGGTGTAAGGATGGAAGAGGGGTGAACGCCAGAAATTAAGTCAGCTAGTTATTTTGAAGGTCTCTGCAGTCATCTAGTAGCTAAATCTGATGGTCCATTCTTCATCTTTTTTGTCCATGAACTGCCTGCAGCATTTCACACAGCCAATCACTCCTTCCTCCTTGAAATCCATACTCTTCTCGGCTTCCAGAACACATGCTCTCCTGAATTTCCTCTAACCTCACAGATCATTCTGTGTCAGTGAGGGTCCCTGACTCGAGGTATTTCTCAAGAAAAGACGTTGAATGCAGGAACTGATTTACAAGAGTGCCGGCAAGGCTGGAGGAACAAGGAGGAGAAAATATAGTTGCTCAAATTTGGTAACTGCAGAAACTGTTACCCCCTGCCCAGGAGGAGGAAGGGCAGTACAAGAGGCCAAGGGTCTCTCCCACCCAGATTCCTGGGGCTGTGCTGAGCTGCACAAGCCCTTCATTTCACTGAGACCCAGCACCGCTGCGGTTGGTACCACTGGCTCTGTTGCTGCTGTTGTCTTGTCACTCAAAAACAAAGTGTGAGGAGAGGAGCTTTTCCCTTGTCCACATGTCCCCCGAGTGACCCCACCCCAACTGGCAGAATTGGAAGCCAGATGACAGGAGAGTCTTAGAAATACGCTTCTCAGGGTCCTGGTTACCTATGATACTTAGGCAGGAAAGTGGGCTGAGAGTAAACAGCACAGTCTACCCTTTTAGCTACTCTGAGTGTCCATTTCCATCCCCTATTCATAAGTAGCCTCCTCTCTTCCTGTTGGTTCAGTGGTAGCATGTGAAGCTCAAAATAGCTGGGTATTAGTTTCAGCTTCCAGTTCAATGGAACAGGTGTTTTTTCTCCTTAGGAACCAAGATTTATCAACAGAGCCGAAAGTTGTGTGGATGTGAAGAAAATACTCTGTGATGGCTTATTGCGAGGAATAATTAGAGGAGCGCTCCCGCTTGCCCCTTGGTTCCCAGACCTTTGTATTTTGGCCATTTACTAGTCGAATTCACATCCTAGAAGACAGCACCACAACCTCATGCAGTGCTGGCTTCTAGCTAGTTGTGTCATTGAATCTTCGGAAGTCCATTCAATCATTGTATCAGGTCATCTGCTTCTGGCGGATGTAGTTTGTGGGAAGACCAGTGAATTCCATGGACAGGCCCATGACAACACTTCATTTGCTGTGAAATGAGTTTCTTTGTTAGAAGCAATTGTGTGGGATATCATGACGGTGAATAAGGCACTCTGAAATGGAAAGATTTTGATTCTAGCGTATTTACCGCAGGCAAGGAAAGCAAGTCCGAGGAGAAGAAATTGCTTCCTCTATGTGATGGGAGGGGGACAGTGCAATCAACTTGCCACCAGGTGCCATGTTGAGGCTCAGCACTGATTTCTGAGGTTGGCACATTGGGAACTGCAGTGACGATGCCCATGTCAGCCTTGGCGAGGGGAAGTCCATGGCAAACATAGGCAAAGCCTCCATCTCTGCCACAGTAGCCACTATACACAGGAGCCCACAGAGCAAACGGGGATCTGGGGAGAAAGGCTTACCGGCCTCAACAGAAGGCCATCGTGTTCATATGCTTATTGAGAGACTCCTCCGTAGTAAGTACCATTTGGTGAGTGTTCGCACAGGACACAGACATTCACTGTGCTAGTTCTGAGAGCTTGAAGCACATACTGGTTTCTTCTCATTCCCCGATCTCTCAGTGCAGAAACGCCCCAGCTTTCGATCCTTATCTCTCTACTCTATCCACACTCCATCTCCTGGTGACCTAACCTAGTCTCATGTCTTTAAATACCATCTAATCACTGACGACTCCCCAGTTGAGATTTTTTAGCCTAGACTCTCTGCGCTGAACTCCAGACTCGTTTATTCAGCTATTTGACTTCTCCGCTTGAATTCTCTTAGGATCTCAAACTTAATGTCCAAAGCTAAACTTCTCAGCTTTCCTCCCAACCTCCTTCTCCTACAGTCTCCGTCTCATAAAATGGCAACTCTATGCTTCTAATTACTTAGTCCCAAACTCTGAGGGTCATTTTGGACTATTCTCTTTCCTTCACGCCCTATATCCAATTTGTCAGCAAATCTTCTTGACTCTACCTTCAAAATATCTTCAGATCATGTTTCTTCTCCTGTCCGCGGCTGTTGCTCTGGTCCACCCCGTACCATGTTTCACCTGGATGATTACAACAGGATCCTAATTCACTTTTGTCTCCTCGATGCCTCTCTCAACACAGTGACCAGAAGCACCCTGTGAAAACTTAAGTCCTCTAGTAAAATCCTCTAGTAGCTTCTCATCTCACTCAGTAAGAGCCAGTCCTTCACAAGTCCCAGCAAGATCTAAGCCTCCCCGAATTTCCCGGACCTCATCTCCTACTACTCTCCCTGTCTCTCCGCTCCATCCTCATTGGGCTCCTTGCTGTTTCTTGAATATGTCAGGCACGTTCCTGCCTCAGGATCTTTGCATTTGCCTTTTTCTCTGCCTGTAATGTTTATGACCCAGATAGCCACATGGCTTCATCCCTTACCTCATTCAGGGTTTTGCTTGAGTGTCAGTTTTTCACAGAGAACTTTCCTGGGCTCCTTCTATACTGCTTCAGCCTGCACAGCCCTGGACCACGCCTGCATACGAGCACTTGCTCTAAGTGCTGATATGTCCATCATCTAACCCACCATCCTCTGACTACTGTGTCACTTACCTACTTATGTGTTCGTTTATCTCCCTTGCCGGAATATAAACTCTATGGGGGCAGAGAAGCTGGTTTGTTGTCTTCACTCCTGAACCCATAGCGCTTGGCCACGAGGAAGCATTCCATACATATTTGCTTCGTGAATGAATGAAAACATTGTGAGGACGATCCAGTGGACTGCAACACATTTCAGAGGACTTGATGTTTGTCTTGCTAAGTGTGGGATGAGGGTGGACTCAGGGCTCATGCTGAGGTTCTATCTTGAACCACAGAGTTGATGATCTGCCCTTTAAAAAAAACAGGGAACGGGATAACCGGTTTGTGAAATTGCATGCAATGGAACAAGATGACAAAGGTGATATTTCTTGTACAATTCCTTGTCCTCTCAGCTAGACTGTAAACTCACGGTGGGCAGGGAGCACCATTTATGTTATTCTGAACTTGGCATATACCTAGCACAGTTCTGGATACCCAGTTGGTGCCCAGACATTGTTAGACTGGGGGTCAGTTGGGCTGTGGACTGTAAATATTCAGTTTCTGTTCCGGGGGTGGGGTGCCTCATGAAGCGGGAGGAGGGCTCCAGAATTCAGACTCTGCTGAGACTGAAAAATGCACTTTTGTGTACACTCCCCGAGGAGTAGGTTTTAGCATCCTTACTGCTTACCACTGTGAATCACTTTCGGTAAAGAAGGCCACCGTCCATATTCCAATTGGCTGCAAACAAAGAACTATCCGGTAGGGGCAGGAAGGAGGTGGTGAGAGGTGAGGGGGACCCGGAGGGGACATGCATAGAACCCCATGGATTGAAAGGTACCAAGGTTTCAGGAAGGTTTAATGAACTAAAGTCATTTTCCTTCAGAGTAAAATTTTTACAGGCACTAAAGGTCCTCATTTCACTGAATGTGCTCACGGGCGAGAGCGTCCCAGTGATTTATGAATTTTCAGATTATGCGTTATCCTTTCAGAGGACAGGAATCCCCCAGGGCTTTCTGCTTTGCTTCTAAAGCGGAAGCTGAGTGCGGGAGCCCAGGGAACATACCGGGTCTGATTTGCAGCCTGCTGTGTTGCAGCTGGGGTCTAGGATGGGTGGGTATTTTTCAGAAGGAGCTTAGCAACGCTAGGATCCGAATCCCCCTCACCCCATCAGATAAGGATGACTTGCAACCCTTGTCTCCTGAAGGGTAATTATCATACTAATCACTCACATTTGCATAGTACAGCTTCTAAAGCAGGTCAGCTTTCCTTATTTGATTCAAATCAAAAATCCTGTGAGGCTGGCAGGGGAAGGAGAATCATTATCCCCATTTTAGGAAACTGGAACAGATACTGAAAATGTTAGTAAGTTGATCAGGCTCACCCAGTAGCATATGGTGATATTGGGTCTTGAGTGCAGCCCTCTAGTTGCAAGTGCTCCGTTCTTTCCATGCTGCCGGGCGAGCCCCATCCAGGAGGCAGACGGCTGGACCCAATGGGTCCTGTCTTCATGAAATGTAAAATCTTCCTAAAGAAGATTATACATTAAGGGAGAGTATACATTTTATGAAGACAGGAGCCATTTCTCTTGATCACTTTATCACCACGGATCCTGTGCTGTGTTTGGCATAAGGCAGGAATAGAAGAATGAACGGGAGAGGGGATGTGACAAATAAAGACATTGGTTACTGGCATTGTGTGTGTCTAAAGATCAGGCAGGTAGCTGAGGGCTGGCCTGAGCATCTGGGGGCAGCAGAAGAAGACATTAGATGCCTGGGGACAAGAAGATTGGAGCTGGGTGGTCAGCAAGGGCAGCACCAATGGATTTTGTAAGAGGCCAGCCATGTCCCTTATTGTCACCTAATTATATGAGTCGCTTATTACAATACAGTCCCTTAATATATATATATAATACATAAAATATGTGTGTATAGATATATATATGAACACACAGTAAGCCTTTTATTATAATATAGTCATCTAATATACAATATATTGATATTATATATGTAATATATAGTAATATTATATGGTATATGTTTATACATAGTAAGGCTCTTGTTATAATATAGTCCCTCATTATCACCCTCTTCATGCTTATAAAACTTTTTGTCAGTCCATAGTTGACTACAGGCTGGGCTTCCTCTGTCCTGCCTGCACGATTCCATTGTCCTTTGTGCCTTCTTTCTCATCCTGGCACAGCCTGACCGTGTCTCCAAGTGGTTGGTGTCCCCATGTGTTGACACTGCACTCAACACATGACTGTTCTAGCCCCTAATGGCCCATTCTGCCCTACCTCTGTGCTGTTTCTTGTAACTGAAATGGCACCCTTCTGCCCTTTTTTCTATCTGTTTTTGTCCAGCTAAAATATGAAGGAAAGAAAGAAAGACAGGGAGGGAGGGAGGGATAAAGAGAGAGGCCAGACAGGCAAGGGAGTAGAGCTCCATTTCTCTGTTTCCAGATTCTTCATACTTCAAGTTTTGCCTCATGTAATCTTTCCTTCATGAAGACTTTGCCGACCACATTTTCTGGACTTAATTGCTTCCTCCTTTCAACTCTTATCTCACATTATCTGCACCTCTCAGATACACTTATCATCTCATCCCTTCTTTTACGGTCATTCATTTATAATTCATTCAGTGGACCTTATATAGCACCTGCCGTGTGTCAGGTGTTGTGCTAGGCATTGGGGATGCAGAGTTGAATGAGACCTGATTTTTTAGCTCAAAGAGGTCACAATCTAACAGACAAGACAGACATATGGAGAAGTCACGTTAATCCAGTTTGATAAGAGCTATAAGAGATGTATGAACAAATGCTCTTCCAGAGAATATGTCTGATGCCAGTTTACAGTTATAGGTGCCTATACAGAGGAGCTCTTATATATGTGGCTTTACTCTGTGTGTACACCTGTATGTGTATAGCTTATATTAAGAGAGAACTGCTATTTACTCATGAATAATTCCAATTTATTTTCATTTCTCCTGCTGTCTAAAATCCCCCTAGGATTTGTAGCCTGTTGGTCAAAGAGAAACTTTTTGACAAAGCTTATTTGACAAACCTGGATCTCCCAACAGTTTGTCTAGTTATTTCCTCATTACACATCTCTGTTTCCTATTTCTTTCTCCAAGAACAAAGAAAACAAAAGTTACCTTCACCCCTGGGCCTTGAGCTCTGTATCTTTCCCCGATTCCCAGAGTTTAGCGGATGTCTTTCTAATTCACATAAGAGGAGCTCAGTAAATATTTGTGGAATTCATGACTGAGTGATAAACTCCTTGAGAGCAAGGATGTGCCCACCTCTCAGTCTGCCTGCTCATTGCCTTGCACACAAAAAGCTCACATAAACATTTGCCGAATGGAGGAGCATTGCGTCAGAGCGGAACAAGCATGGTGGAGTCTCGTAGCCCCGGGTGGGAATGCTGGCTCTGTCTCCTGCTAGTTGTGTGCTTTGGGGAGCAAATTGCTTAACTCTTAGGGCTCACTTTCCTCATCTGTAAAATGCAGATGCTATATGACATCTGCTCAATGTCAGAAGTGTGTTGTGAGGACTGAGAAGCACCCAGTGTAGTATTTAGCACATAGGAAGGGTTCAATTAATGTTTGGTCCCTGCTTTTCCTTCTTTGAATTTGACTGCCAACCCTCATCTGGGGGTATCTGCTGGAGAGGAGTCAAGTCAGGCTTTGCTGTGGCTCCCAGGGTAGCTCCTCCATCCTTCCTGCATCCTTCCTGCATCCTTCCTGCATCCTTCCTGCATCCTTCCTGCATCCTTCCTCCATCCTTCCTGCATCCTTCCTGCATCCTTCCTGCATCCTTCCTGCAGGCCTCATCTATCCACTGGTGATTCTTTGGTCACACTCACATCTTCTCATTCTGATATGAGTCCTTGCCCAGCAGCCCAGGGCTTGTTAGTGGGTTTAGTGCATCTGCTTTCAGTTTTCTGCCCTGGTAATCCCTTCTTCCTGGTGGCCTTTGGAAGGCTCTGAATGGTGAGAGAAGCCAGAGGTTGACAGGCTTTCTTTCAATCTTGGTTTTCTTTGCTAGGCACAGAATATCTTAAGGCTAAAGGTTACATGATCGTGTCTTCATAACTTTATTATTGTCCTTCTATGCTGGCTCCAGGGGAAAGGTAGCTTCCAGCCCCAATTCTCAGTGTTTGGACCTTTCCTCTGGGGAATGTTGGGGTGATTTTGTGGAGACATCTTCCTTATGCATCTCCTATGGCCTGCTTTCTTTGTAAAGTCCGCTCAATTTAAAGGCAAAGATGCTTTTAGAGATCAGGATTCCACCATAGTGGAGGGGTGGTGTCACTGCCGCATGGAGTCGGGAGAGGAATCATGGTGTGGTGGAGTCTTTCTCAAAGCGTGATCCTCTGATAGCTACAGGAAGGTTTCTGGACCCTCCCCAGGGTCCACCAAGTCAAACTTGCTGGGAATGGGACCAGGGAATCTGCATGTAGCAGGCTCCCCAGTGACTGTTAGTCTCCAACTTTGCTCATGGAATGGGAAGAACTGTGCCCTGGGCACTTGGTCAAGGCCACACATTGTTGGGACTTGAACTTGAGTTGTCTCCTCTCTCTGTGTCTCAGTTTCCTCATCTGTAAAATGAAGGTAATAGACTAGATTAACACCATCCCCTTCTGAAGACTATGCTTTACTGCTGAAACACCATTATCTTTCATTGACTCAAAAATGATGATTTGATTTGAGAAGATAGAAGGAAGGAGAGTGATCCAAGCCCTGGAGACACAGACACGTGAGAAGGGCTCTGCATTTTTGAGGGGTTTTCCAGACCCAGTTGTTTGTTAGGCAATCAGTTAAGTGACCGCTAACCCCCAACATCTCTTGCTTCTTTCTTTGTGGGCTTTGCACTTTTTTGAGATTGTTTGATGTCCCTGAAGGCTTGATGTTGGGAGACAGTGAAGTCGTCTTAGTTGCTCCTGCAGATTCTAGATGGGTGTTCCCATCTGTTTCTAGAAGAGCATAGCTTTGAGTTTCTTTGTCTAGATTTTGGGATGGTCTGCACATAGGCACCCATGTTTTTACATAGGGATTGTGAAAGAATGACTTCGTCAATGAAAGAAGTAAAATGAAGAGAAGTCTGGTGTGTATGTATGTGTATGTGTTTGTATTAATTTAACAAATAGGAATTATCAGCACATTGCTATTTGGTTGGAGAAGGTTTGGATAAGTCTTGTCTTCATTAGCCCCTGAATTTTACAAGTGAGGAAACTCGCTATTAATGGGAAAGGCATGGACCATTGAGTGACCATGGAGAACAATGCTTTGCAAAGGATACACGCTCCTTGCAGCTGTGCTATGCTAATAGGACAGGTAGCTTGGTGCCTTGGTACCTATTCTCCTGTTCTACAAATAGCCACGTCATTGATGTTCTTCTTTGCTTGGCTGTTTCTTGCCAACCTACTACTCCCCATCACAGGACACAATCTGAGACAAGACGTAAGAATCATCCAGTCATGGCCCTGCAGAGAAGTTGAATGTTGCAAGTCAGCTTTTCCAGGGATTCTCTTTGACCCATAATGGATCATATCCTGGCCTCTAATTTTTTCTTAGTTTACGTAAAAGAGGTGGAAATGGTACTGACTGACCCCATGGGGTGCTGGATGAGAATAAATCTCAAAGTGAGTGTTTTGTCGTCGGTTAAATGCCACAAAAACGTTCAATATAATGGCTGATTATTTTTCTTTAATCTTAAATGGTTACCTAGAATGGGAAAGTCCCATCTTGGTAGCAGAAATTCATTATCTCGGAAAGAGTTTAATGGGTGCTGTGCAAATGAACTGGAGGAAGTTAAATTGTGGAAGGCGAAGGAGCTGAGAAAAGTGAAATGAGTTGTGCATTAAATTTAGATAAACACAATTATGTGTAACTGGATTATCATGCGTGCAGGCAGACACTGTATATTAGGCACCTGTGTTTTGATTAAAATCGATTCAGGTGCATGCGCTTGGCATCCTGGTAGATATGGGGTTGTTCCTAAGCCACTGTCTGGGCGCACGAGGCATAGGCAGGGAAACGTTTGAGGTCCAGGTTCCCAGCTGGAGAAGTTAAAAGGGCCTGGGACCAGCCTGGCCAATGGAAGATCATTTCAGAAAACTGCTAACCCTATTACAGGCTGTCCAGCTCTTTGACACATACAGCTTTCCTTCTGGGTTTCTTAGTTTCAACTGGAGTCACGAAAGTGGTCCTGGAGTCCAGTGGAGTCTAATGACCTGCTTACTCCATGGGTGGGACATGGTGGAGGGCAGGTGGCATCAGAGACTGTTGGGGGCTGGGCTTGCCTGTCATTCAAGCTGTTATGGCTCTGAGGCCCTGTGATGGGAACACAAAATCTCTTTGAACCTCTCTGTAGACACAGAATCAGGCCCAGTTCTTTCTTAGCCTCTTAGGTCTACATCTGTAAGTCAAAGTCATCTCCAGATCAAAAGCAAGCCCATCCTCTGATCTCTGGGTGGCCACACGTGTGAACAGAGCCAGCTGGCCTGTGCCTGACCTTGAAGGAGGACAGATGTGGAGAAACAGCTGTCAGTACCCAGTTAATTCCTGTTGACATGTTTTATTTCAAATGCAAAGCATTGTCGGGATTAAAATAAATGCTACCAGTTACAGGGGAGCATTAAATTAATAATTTTTTTCCCCTTGCTTGGTCCTATAATACCCCTCAACTCCACAGATAAATTCTAAGCCCTCCACTGGGTGATTTGAGATGAACTGTACATTGCTACGCAAACTAAAGCCGGCTTCCTTTTTCTTCTTCTCCTCTGCCCTCCTCCTCACCCCCTCTCAGGTTATACTTATCCTGACGAAGCTGTATGACTTCAACCTGGGAAGCGTGACAGAGAGCTCACTTTGGAGGTAAGTGGGTTAGAGATTCTTACCTGGCTACTCGGGTTCAGCTCACGTGAGGAATGCCAGCTAAGCAGTTGGAGAGCTTGTTTTGAAAGGAGCAGAAGATGGTCCTCCTCCTGGATGCCCCCTTTAATGCCCTGGGTGGCACTGATGGCCTCCATCTGCAGATTCCTTAGCACTCTGCTATCTCCCGTGGGGTCTGTCACATATTCTCCCTGGCACTGTGGTTGTTTCTGCGTTCCTGCAGCATCTCCTTTGACTGGATAAACACAAATGTGGGTAGAGAGATCAGAGCATGCCTGGGGAAAGTGGAGGCCGTGGATAAGGGAGCGTGCCGTAGGAGGGATGCTGGCCTTGGCATGAGTCTAGGCCCAAGGACTGTTTCTTGTCCTTTGTGCCTGTAAGATGCTGTGATTCTTGAGAAGCCCATGAATCTGGGAATAGACACGTGTGGGAATCAGGCCCGTGTGATGACGTTTGTGGTCCCAAGCCTTCGTGGGCTTCTTCATCCATAAAATAATATTAAAAAATATATTTTACAACTGTACTGGGGTAAAGACAAATATATTAATACTGTATGTTAAAACTTGTTTTCAGCCTAAAATATTCATTTTTTTTGTTTGTGGCTTTAAAAGAAATGACAGCATTTTTGTGAACCCTAGGCTCTGTGTCCATGTGTCTGCAGGATAAATCAGCCCTGACGGAAGGCTGGGACGGGGAGAAGGATGTGGGTGGATTAAGTCAGAGAGGGCTTTCACGATGCCGTGAACCCCGCAGTCTCTCTGGCTAGGGGACGCCGCACACTCGCTCTTCCATATACCTCCTCACATGCAAGTTCACGGTCGCCGCCACGCTGCTGGCAGTCACACAGGGCACCAGCAAGTTTCATCAGCCACTCTGAGTCAGCGCTTCATGCTCTGTGCTTATTACCTCCATGGGCCTCAAGAGGGCTGCGTATCCATTCCATTTGCTCTGCCACTTGTAGACACTGGGGAGAACACTGTCACAAAAGGCCATTCACTCGGCTGTGTCTTCATCCCAGCGCCAGTCCTGAGGGTCTGCTGGGGTTTTGGAGCAGGGGGGTCTGGGGCGTGAGTATCAGCACGGCTGGCTGCTTCTTCATCTGATCTGTTTGCGGAGAATCAGCCAGAGCCTCTCTCCCAGGGAGGGGAGCAGTCACAGCATCTATTAAATATTTAGGGTTAATTGCTCATATCGATGGAGGCCTGCCTCCATTTGCACAGGATGTCCAAAAGCTAATTTTGCTGCTCAGTGAAAACCGGCAGAGGTATAAGTAACCAGGTGCCTTCCGTAGATGAAAGCATGCCTGTTTCCGCTCACGTGGGTCTCCTGGGGACTTAGAGCCTCAGAAACCATCCTCTGAGGCCCTGTCACAGGGATGTGGTGGTGAGCCTTTAAGCCTGACTCCAGTGCTGTCTGCTTGGTGCAAATAATGAAACCAGAAAAGCCCACGCTTACAATGGGAAACAGCTGTACCTAGCAGCCCATGTTATAGGAAAGGTTTGCTAGTTTTAAAGGTGGACCAGGCAAAACCATGGGGCCGAAGCCAGGTGCTTAATGCCCGTAAGTGACAGAGTGTGTGCCCCACAGTCGTAAGAGCCAGTGTATTCACTAGTGTGTGTCAAGGACAGCAGATGGCCAAGTGGCCCTAAGGGCACCCTGATGTCCCGTTGCCGGGTTTCAAATCACAGCTTGTCCACCCAAAGAGCTCTGTGGCTTTGGGCACTTTACCTAACCTCTCTGGTTCAGCTTCCCAGGGCTGCCGTAATCAAGGACCACAGGCTGGGTGGCTTCAAACAGCGGAAATGTATTCTCTCCCAGTCTGGAGGCCACAAGTCTGAAATCAAGGCATCTTTAGGGCCACCCTCCTTCTGGGGGCTCTAAGGAGAACCCTTCATTGCCTCTTCCTGCTTCTGGTGTCTGTCGGTGTTCCTTGGGGCTGCACTACTCCACTCTCTGCCTTTATCATCTTCTCTGTGTCTGTGTCTTCTCCCCTTCCGTCCCTTAGAAGAACACTTGCCATTGGAGTTAGGGCCCAGCCGGATAATCCAGGATGTTCTCATTTCCAGATCCTTACATCTGCAAAGACACTTTTTCGAAGATGGTCCCATTGCAGGTTTTGGGGGTTAGGACATATTTGGAACGGGGGCTGCCATTCAACCTACTTCACTCTCTTAAGTCTCAATTTCCCTGAATGTAAATTGGAGATAGTACAGACCCTACCTTTGCTCCAGACACAGTGTCCTTGCTGTTACTTGAACCAGCCAGCCTCTTCCCCGGAGCCCTTACCCTCAGCTCTTTCCTGGGTCTGAGCTCTCTTCTTGCAGGGAGCAGGGCACACCCTCACTTCCCTCCTCTCTGCTCACCTCATCAGTGAGGCCTTTGCCTGAGGACTTGGCATTCCATCACTTGGCTGCATTTTCCTCCTTAGTACCTGTCACCCTCTAGCTGCTAAATATTTACTTATTGATTTATTTATATTCTACTTACACCCAGTAGCATCTAAGCTTGTAGTGAGAGATAATTTTTCCATTTTAACTCAGTGCTGTATCCTCAACACCTAGGACGGCACCTGGCACACAGGAGGTACTTGATAAGTGTTCGCTTGATGAATAAATTCATGGATGGGTTGCAAGGATTAAATGAAATAGTAAATGTACAAACATTTAGGACATGTGGGAAGTGCTCAGTTAATTATAATAATTAATGACTGTTATAACCCTGTGTGTTTGTATAGTTTAGTTTGTAAGGATCCAGTAATGCAGGGATCCATGGGCTGGAAATTGTAGGGCACCAAAGGGATGTGTTCTGCGCCATCTGGGAATTAGCACAGATCTTTGGGGGGATGGCAGGGGATAGGGAGGGGAGAAGAGTGATTTATAATGTTGTTCCTTCTGCTGATTGGGGGGAATTGGAATGGCAATGGCTACCTAGTCAAAAACATCCTTTTGTAGAAAAAATCCTCTGAGCTGGGTGCTGGAATGATGGGCAGGATGCGATTTGGCAAACGGAAAGTGGAAAAATGCCCCTTGCGCAGGGCAAAGTCCAGGCAAGGCTGGGCTGCAGGAGATAACGTGGCCCGGGAAGGAGGCAGGGGAAGCAGCTGGGTGTTGGACCAGGTAGGGAGGGTGGGGGGACTCATCGAGTTCACAGAAGGGGTCAAATCAAAGGCAGTTACTCAGAGCGTAGATTATCGATAACAGAGTATGTATGGTGTGACCTTTCAGGGATTTGAAAACAACTGGTGGCTATTATAGGCTTTCCCTCTGGATAAATGTTATGTGGATGTATTTTTGTGTCGTGATTCAGAGGGTTCACAGGTCTGATAAAGCCCAGCTTAGGAACCCCTGCAGAGGGTGTGATTGAGGAAAGGGACTGCTCCTAAACTTTGTGGGAATTATCCAACTTCCTGGGGCCTCACAGGGTGACTTCTTACTTTCTATTGTCTTCCCTACTCATCCCCTAAAGATCTGTGCCCTTGTCCTCTTTTCTATATTGCTAATGATGTATTTTACAGGTAGAGCCTAGAGCGCTATGGTCTTCCTTACTAATACAGTGAGCAGAGAAAAGAAGCTAAATTAAACACACACCCTTTCATTTTTGTCATTCAGTCCAACATGCCTAGCCAAGTTGAAATTGAATTTGGTGATTCTTCTTCAATTTTCTGTACAGCAGAGGCGCCTGGAGCAACAGCTGTCATGACAAGATGATGCTCCCTGCCAGGTTACAGTATGACATAATTATTTGTCTCACTGAATTAAGAATTGAAAAGCCATCTACTTCTAAATAGACAAAAGACTGTTTAAAGGCATTCTATGGTGTAGCAGTAGCGTGTGCCCTTGTGACCCTCTTTCTGGAACTCCTAGGTGCCAGTATACTGGGGGTGGTCAAAATTTTTTCTCTCCACCCACACAAGGATGGTTGCGTAAATTGGTCACCTAGCACAACCGTCTGTTGGCATCCGTTAGTCAAAGGACATTTTACATATAGGATGTCAAGCTTGTAGAATTAATGAGGTTGGGGACTGACTTTTTAAAAAGACCCAGGGCTTCGCTTTCAGGGTGTTTTCAGTCCATAGTGTGTCAAGCCTGGAGGCTGTCCATCCATCAGGAGTGATACTGGAGACCGACTCTGTTAGATTTTCTAGAAGCCTGACCCCAGGAGGAGAGATGGGTCAAGGTCGGGAGGCTCAGCATCAACCAGTTGCCTCCTATTCAAAGTATTGAAAAGTGAAAGTTCTGGGACTGATGTCCTGGGTTCAAGTCCACACTCCTCCACGGAGCCACTAAGTGACCTTGAACATGTTTCTTCGCCTCTCTGTGCCTCCATTTCCTTATCTGTACAGTGAGGGTGATACTCGCACCTACCACGTAAAGTTGTGAGTCTTCATTGAAATAAAATATGTAAACTGCCTAGAAGAGTACCTGACATGCAGCGCCCATGTGGGAGATGCTCAAGGAGAGTTAGTTGTCATCATATGATCCATGAGTCATTGAGCTGCTTCTCTCTGCTAGTTCCTTTACCTGAGCTGTCTTGTTCTATCTTTTGCAAGAAACTTGAGAGTCGAATATCACTGGCCCCAATTTACAGATGGGAACATTAGCATTACAGAGGTTAAACAACTTGCCCTGGATCATGGAGCTAACAAGTAGGGGGATCCTACTGACTCCCGAGTCTGTGCTCATTCCACCCTGTGTGCTGTGTCTGATGTTGGGTGAGAGTGGATATATGAACTCCTTCAGAATAAGAGATCTTTTTTTTTTTGATGGGTAGGAGAATGGGATGACATGGAAAGTGGGAGAGGGAGAAATTCCCAGAGTGGGAAAATTGCTCTAGAGTGGTTGGGCTGGGATTTCGACTTCTAGGTTAAAACATTCCTTCTGCAATTGAGATGGATGCTGTGTGGAAATCTGTCCACAGAAATAGAAGAGGCACCACAAGAGGCTTCTACCAGCCTCCTGAGGACAGTTGTGCTGATATCTTTAGGAGGGTGGGGTGCAGAGCATACCTAGGGTCCTTAGCACGTGGTGCCTGGAAATGATACATTTCTATTGAGAGAATGTTCCGGAGTCTTCTCCTTTTTGTTTTGTTTTTAATTAATTTTTATTGGAGTATAGTTGCTTTACAATGTTGTGTTAGTTTCTCCTTTACAGCAAAGTGAATCAGCTATACGTAAACATATATCCTCTCTTTTTTGGATTTCTTTTAGTCCAGCACTGTCTGATTAGAAATATATGGGAGCCACATACTTTTCCAGCAGTCAATAATGTGAAAAGAGACAGTGGAGATTAATTTTATTAATAAATTTTCTTTAACTGGGTTAAATAGAACTATCATTTCAATAGACAATAAAAATAATTAATGGCTATTTTGTCTTAGGTTTTTTTTTTTGTAGTAAGTCTTTGAAATCCAATGTGTATTTCACACTTAAGGGCATATCTCAGTTTGGACCAGCCACATTTTGAGTGTTTAATGTTAGTTAAATATGGCTAGTGGATACCATAGTGCCCAGTGGAGGTCTCGTAACCTGTCTCTCACATATTTTCAGTTCATTTGGGGGGGATGGTAACTTTTTTCACCATAGAAATGCATATCTGTTTTATCAAAGGACAAGAGGGAAAAAATTCCACCGGTTCTGGAAGCCAATTATTTTATAATGTTATGGTACTGGGAATGTGTGTGGTGTCAAAGGCTGACCTGATCCATATTAAAACTCTGATAGTCTAAAAGGAAAGGAGGACTGTGGAAATCTGTCCACAGAAATAGAAGAGGCACCACAAGAACTTTTAGGTCTTTGAACTGTGATTCTTGGTTAATCTGAAATAATCATGGCTGTTGAGTCAAAGAGACTTAGGGTGAGAAAGGATCATAGCAAACATTCTCTTTGAGCCCCAGAACCTTATTGTTTCAGAGATAAGGTTGTGAGTTCAGGGAGAGGAAGACACTTCGCCTGAGTTTCCTGGATCAGAAGTCTGAGATTAAGAGTGCGCCCTGGCTCCTGCTGGTTCCTGATCTCCTTCCGTAAACTCACATATCCCCTAAATGGGAACCCTGGAACTGGATAGAGACAGCCCTCTTCTTTTTAAAAATTGAATTATAGTTGATTTATGATGTTGTGTTAAATTCTAATGTACAGCAAAGTGACTCAGTTATACATATATATGCATCCTTTTTCATATTCTTTTCTATTATGGTTAATCACAGGATATTGAATATAGTTACCTGTGCTCTACGGTAGGTCCTTGTTGTTCATCTGTTCTATATATAATAGTTTGCATCTGCTGATCCCAAATCCCACCCCACGCCTCTCCCACCCCTCCTCGCCCTTGGCAACCACAAGTCTGTTCTCTAAGTCTGTGAGTCTGTTTAGAGATAGCCCTCTTCTTCACGCCTCCTCCATTCCCAGCTGCAAATAGGCCATTGGTGTATGGTGTACAGGCACCATGGGGCTCAATGGCTGGGTCACGCTCTCTCTCATTTCTGCGACAACAGCATGGGGCACATGCTTTGGGGCCATCTTCATGTCCCTTTGCACATGTGGTGTGTGCATCTCTGCCGAGTTTGGCAGCATTCGTGGTCCTCAATTTGGGAGCAAGGGCGCCACTTTTCTTTGAATGTGGTACCTATGAAAAGGTTGATTAATCCACTGCTTGAGGTTTTTGAGTCTTTAGTTTAGGACATAAGTCACGGTGGGGACTGGCAGATCACTTCTTGGACTCGGTTCTATATGTCTTAAACATTAACACTTAGACTGATAAACAAACACATTGCCCTCCCCTAAAAAATTGTTTTTGGGCTTCCCTGGTGGCACAGTGGTTGAGAATCTGCCTGCTAATGCAGGGGACACGGGTTCGAGCCCTGGTCTGGGAGGATCCCACATGCCGGGGAGCAACTAGGCCCGTGAGCCATAACTACTGAGCCTGCACGTCTGGAGCCTGTGCTCCGCAACAAGAGGCCGCGATAGTGAGAGGCCCGCGCACCGCGATGAAGAGTGGCCCCCGCTTGCCGCAACTAGAGAAAGCCCTCGCACAGAAACGAAGACCCAACGCAGCAAAAATAAATAAATAAATTGATAAACTCCTACCCCCAACATCTTCTTTAAAAAAAAAAAATTGTTTTTAAGGTCTCATTTTCTGGAGGTAGATGAGCTGGCAAGCAATCCCCAGCTTCCATCTGCCCATCTCAAGCACTAGTCTTTAGTAAAGGTCCGTGAGAGGCCAGCTTCTGATCGGGTGCGATGTCTCCACGTGAGCTTTCCCCTGGAATTTCTATTGGATTGGGGTCCTCACAGAGCTAAATGAATTTGCAGTTGTCTTGGTGTAAGAGGAACCAGGAATCCTTTACAGTGGGTGGTACCCCTGCATTGCTACATTACCTCAGTTCCCTCCCCCCACCTTACTCCATTTCACCCACCCGCAGCCTGGCAGTGTGGGAGACATTCTGCTCTTGGAAAAGCAGCGAGGCTTCTCAGACACTGCTCCTGTATGCCTGGCCTCAGGACCTGCAGCGCAAGGGGGCTTCAGGTCGAGGGGTTGCTGGTTAGGGTCCCACTTCCTGGTCACATCCTCCTGGATACCTTCCCTGACCCTCCTCCCTGGATTGGGTGCCTCTCCTCTGCTTACCACTGCTGTCTCATCCTTACACTGTGTTGTTCATTTGTTCCCAGCCTGGGAGCCTCTCGAGAGCAGGGACCACGTGCTCCTCCTGTTTCTGTATCTACACTGCCCGGCACTCGGGCTGCACTAAATAAAGGCTAAAAGAACTGAACTGAAGTACGAATAGCCCCGAAGCAGTCCCAGCCCCAGCCCCGTCTTGTCCTGTTGCTTTCCATGTATTGAGTTGTCTATCCCCCTGCCACTGGGGAATTCTGTAACTTTTCATCTAGTTTGCAAGCTGTTGTCTGGACCGTTTATTTCCTCCTCTAATTGTTCTGTCAGTGACCTTTCTGGGAAACCTTTGGATTTATTAATTTTTTTGTTTGCCAAGAAAACCCTGATAATAATTGCTAAGACTTCCCAGGAGTTACTAGTTTACAAATTTTAATGACATTCATGATTTATTTATGTGCTTCCCTCCCTCTACAGCTGTTCACCCCAATTCCTTAGTGGAATTCCTGCTGAATCTGAGTGAATTAATGGAAACAAAACTGCAGATTGGAATGACATTTTTTTTTTCTAGGCTGTTAATTAAAAGCTTTCCATCCTATTCGCTAGGCTCTTCATATGTGAGGTCCCGAAGGCTGGGCAGGTACAGGCTGTGAAATCCTCCCTCTAGAACTGGGGCCTCTGTCTGTTTGCTTTCAGTGGTAATAAATCTGGTGAAAACTCCTGAATTGGTCACAGAGCATTCAGTTGAACAGATATTAACTGAGCATTCATTATGTAAGCAGTCCTGTGCTCATTGCTGGGTGATGCCAAATAAGTATGTCATGATTGCTATCCTCGAGGAATGTTTAATTCAGTTGAAAGGTAAGATTAATGCATATAGGAAACAATGTCAGGCATATGCAAGTATATATATATATGTATATGCAAAACACATCGCGCTCTGTGGTGAGTGGCCCGACTGTAGAAATACTTACATTTTTATTATTATCACACCTCATTCCGTGAGGATGCAGAGCAATTCTAGGAATGAATTAGAGAAATGATCAATTTGTCTCATGTGTTTTGTTTTGCTGTTTAATAGAAAACATCTTATTTCTCCATTAGGGTGTGAAACTTTTCAGAGGAAAGACTGTTTCATATGAGAACTAGTAGTTTCCATAGTTCTCAGAAACACCTGGTAACAGATGGGATTGAGTATGTGTAGTGGTTGAAGAAGTGGGTCCTGAATTCAGATTGCCTGGATGTGAATCCCAGATCTACTGCTTGCTAACTGTACCACCTTAAGCAGTGTTTTCATTTCTGTAAGCTTTGGTTTACCTATCCATATAGTGGGATGATAGTAAGACCCATCTCATGGAAGCTTTGTGAGGTTTCAGTGAGATAATGCGTGGAATGCAAAATGCCTACTATCTAGTTAGTACTTAATGTAATAATTAGTATTTGTTCGTAGGCTCATATCCTCCTAGCCCAGCAGCTTCTACCAGCCTCCTGAGGACAGTTGTGCCGATATCTTTAGGAGGGTGGGGTGCAGAGCATACCTAGAGTCCTAAGCACGTGGTGCCTGGAAATGACACATTCCTTTTGAGAGAATGTTCCGGAGTCTTCTCCTTTTTTTTTTTTTAATTAAGTTTTATTGGAGTATAGTTGCTTTACAATGTTGTGTTAGTTTCTACTGTACAGCAAAGTGAGTCAGCTATACATAAACATATATCCTCTCTTTTTTGGATTTCTTTCCCATTCAGGTCACCACAGAGCATTGAGTAGAGTTCCCTGTGCTATACAGTAGGTTCTTATTAGTTATCTATTTTATACATAGTATCAATAGTGTGTATATGTCAATCGCAATCTCCCAGTTCATCCCACCCGCCCCTTCCTCCTGGGATCCATACGTTTGTTCTCTACGTCTGTGTCTCTGTTTCTGCTTTGCAAGTAAAATGACCTACACCATTTTTCTAGATTCCACATATATGCGTTAATATACGATATTTGTTTTTCTCTTTCTGACTTACTTCACTCTGTATGACAGTCTCTCGGTTCATCCACGTCTCTACAGATGACTTAATATTATTCCTTTATATGGCTGAGTAATATTCCATTGTATATATGTACCACATCTTCTTTATCCATTCCTCTGTTGATGGACATTTAGGTTGCTTCCATGTCCTGGCTATTGTAAATAGTGCTGCATTGAACATTGGGGTGCATGTGTCTTTTGGAATTATGGTTTTCTCTGGGTATATGCCCAGTAGTGGGATTGCTGTGTCATATGGTAATTCTATTTTTAGTTTTTTAAGGAACCTCCATACTATTCTCCATAGTGGCTGTATCAATTTACATTCCTACCCACAGTGCAAGAGGGTTCCCTTTTCTCCACACCCTCTCCAGCATTTATTGTTTGTAGATTTTGTGATGATGGCCATTCTGACCGGTGTGAGGTGATATCTCATTGTAGTTTTGATTTGCATTTCTCTAATGATTGGTGATGTTGAGCATCCTGTCATGTGTTTGTTGGCCATCTGTTTGTCTTCTCCTTTAGACACTCATCTGTGCTTGGCAAAAGGGAAAGGTTAATATATTTCTTGGTTTTTCTACATCAGCTGCAGCTGCTGCTGATTTTGGGCATAGGATGCCAAGCACAATCTGATTTAAGTTCCCCTAACACAGTGTTGAGTTAACGCATCCATTGCTGGAAATTTTCTTTTTAATGCAAGTATTGGGGGAGGTAAGCCCATTGAAGAGCTTTGTCCTTCCCAAGTAATTAACATGGAAGGCAGGGTGGGGTCATCCATGTTTCTCAGATTTGGTGTAGCCTCAGAATTACTTGTGGATTTTGTTAAAAAATCTAGATTCCTGGCCCCTAACCAAGAGATTCCAATTTGGTAAGGCTGGGTGTTGCTCAGGATGTATACTTTTAAAAGCTCTGTGGTTGGTTCTGATTTTCAGGTAAGATTGGGAGCCACTGAGCTCAGAGGAATCTTGGGTTCTAGGCCCATCTCAGTTGCTAATTAATCGAATTACTCATGCCATCCTTCTGTTTCCTCATAAAGGTTTTCGATGAAGTGATCTCAAATCCCTTTCAACTCCAAGTCCACAGACGCTACCAACCTGGGAAATCAAACGGGGAACACACACAGGATTTATGGTGCCCAACAGATAACCTTTTATGAGCTAACAGCCCCACTTGTGAGAACGTCCACCTTCCTTAAGGAAAACTAACGTGCTGTTTGTTCACGGATGGATAGTAGCCAATGGGCAGGTGTCAGCCAGTAGTAGTGTCCTAACTCCTTAATTTCAATTCATTAAACATAAAGAGCAGCATTCAGTCTATGAAACCCTTTGCTCCTCCAAAAAATAGAATGAGAAAGGAGTTTGCGCGAAATATCGAGACCTCAGACATCTTACTTTGCTGGAGAATAGAGCAACGTGAACACTGGAGAAACAGATCTGGTTTACAGATTTAATGTTTTCCTATTTATTATGGGAAAGAGGTTTCTTTTTTATGGCCTAGTCTTTTTTCTTCCACCCTGACATGTATAAACCTTGATTTTTGTCCAGTGGCTGAGAGAACACAATCCTTTCGTATGGATTGTGTCTGTTGATTGTTATTTTATGTTGTTTTCCCTTCCTTCCAAATGCTGTGCCATTTTATCACAATGACAGACAACCCCACCATTTGGAGAAGGGGTGTGAGATTCTGCCCATCCCCCTCCACACCCTGAGTTCCCTCCCATTTTCTCAGTAGCAGATTCATTAGCCTTGTAATGAAGTTAATAAGTAAACAGGATCAGACAGTTCCTTCTAAAATAACATTTATAAATGGATGCATTTCCTGACTCTCTAAGGTAAAGCCTTAATTTAATTCCCTTCCAGATGTCCACATGTGTAAAACTATGATAGGTGGGCCCCTGGACTGTGGTTTGAAGCCAAAAAAAAAAGGGAAAAATTTCAATTCACACAGAACCTACTATCTATTTCCAAGTTTATAGGAGAGTGGATTTTTACATACTCCATTCCTGCTTATATATATATAATGACTCTAAAGATTGGGTAGTCAAGCTTTCATAGTTACTTTATCATCCTTTGGTGGCCAATTACTTTATTGGACATAGACTGTAAATGTCATTAGAAGGCTTCTGGCAACTTCCCCATGAAGACCACTATCTGGACTTTATTTGGGGAGCCATAAACTGGTAAAAAGGCCTCTTCTTAATGTTACATGTCTGTGACGTTTCTTTTCAGAAATCGCTGAACTTATAAAGGAAATATTTCACAGCTTACTTTTGCTTCCAGATGGTTTGTGCCCAAGTTAAAGCTAAAGTCAAGTATTAAAAGGCAATACATAGAGTTTATCTTTTAAAAGATTTTCCTTTCAGTGGCACAAATGTCTTAAATTGGTATAATATTTGTAGTCATTGCCCACATGAAGTATGGCATGTCTCATATTTCTAGGAGGAATGGGAGGCCTGTGTCATTAAACATTCCATTTTACAGATGGATAAACTGACTTCTTGAGTAGGTTGGTGGTTGGTGATTTCAGATCTGGTGCCCAGATCCAGGTATCCCAGTTCTCATCAGCTTCATGCTCTTGCGCTTACATTAGTAATCAGTCTTTCCTGACCTTTCCAGCTCAGCAACCATTTATATTTCATAAGAGATCTATGGCCAAGGGACTCCTTTGGGGACCAGGAATGGATTTCCTTGGGTATTTATCTAAGTGATTTTCAATTGTGGTGGGTCATGAGACTCATCAGGGAAATATAAGAAAAGTGAGTTTCCTGGGCCTTACTCCAAACCTACTGAATCAACTTCTGGGATCAAGATCTAGGAACTTATGGTTTTAAAGAGCTCCCCACTTGATGTTGATATAACCACTGACCTAAGAGACTTCATGGCCATTTTTATTTCTGAAAGGTCCATGAAAGCTTATCTGGGGGAGTCTTCCCCTCAGTATAGCACCTGGCCCTCTTACCCATTTTCCCTATGGCTGGCTCAGAATGACAAGCACAGTCATTCATGCAAAAATACATAGTTGCACCCTCGTCTTCTTAAATGATAACCATAAACGTTAGGAATTGGAATGAGCTCTGGCACTAATTAATTAGCTTACATTCTGTCAGCATCAGGCTTGGTAATTGGGCAATTAACATTGATTTTAGATAATGGTGCCACAGGAGAATGGTCATAAGGTTCTGGTCTCCATGGAGTTGTGTTGAGATAAACTCTATGAAGTTGAGTTTTTAGCTGGAAAGCTAGGCTTCCTGAAGATCAAAGAGCACAACAAATGGGGAATGGTTTTCAGGTGACTTTGGAACTCTTTCTGTTCGTAATTTTTGGTTGCTAGCAACAGAAATCATCACTAACTTGGGCACCATATAGGATTCATTGGAAGGATACTGGTATAACTCAACATTTGGAGGAAGAGATAATAAAAAAAAATTCCCTCTTACTGCTGCTTTTGCTTCATTCCATAAGTTTTGGTATGTTTTGTTTTCATTTGTCTTGAGATGTGTTCTAATCTCTCTTTTGCTTTATTCATTGACCCATTGGTTGTTTAAATGTGTATTGTTTAATTTTCATGTATTTGCAAATTTTTCAGCTTTCCTTTTGTTACTGATTTCTTGTTTCATTCCATTGGTGTAGGGTGGAATGTTCTGTGTATGTCTGTTGGGTTCATTTGGTCTATAGTGTAGTTCAAGTACGCTGTTTCATTACTGATTTTGTCTGGATAACTGATCAGTTATTGAAAGTAGGTTTTGGAAATTGTGTCCTATTTTTGCATTACTATCTATTTATCCCTTCAGACCTGTTCATGTGGCTTTATATATTTAGGCACTCTGATGTTGAGTGCATATATATTTATAATTTTTATACCTTCCTATTGAATTGACTCTTTTATGTAATTATGTAATGATCTTCTTTTTCTCTTGTGACAGTTTTGACTGATATAAATTTAGCCACCCCTGCTCTGTTGTTGTTATCATTTGCATGGAATACCTTTTTCCATACCTTCACATTCACCTTATATGTGTCCTTAAATCTAAAGTCAATCTCTTGTAGATAGTATATGGTTAGATCTTGTTTCTTTACTTTAAAAAAAAATTTATTCAGCTACTGCATATCTTTTTGTTGGTGAGTTTAATCCATTTAAATTTAAAGTTAACTATTGATAAGTAAAGAGTCACTTCTGCCATTTTGTTAATGGTTTTCTGTCTGTTTTGTAGTTCTTTTGTTCTTCTCTTCCTCTCTTGCTGTCTTCTTTTCTTATTTGATAATTATTTGTAGTGATATACTTTGATTATTTTGTCTTTATCTTTTTGTTTCCATTCTAGGTTTTTTCCTTTGTGGTTACCATGAAGTTTGCATTAAACTTTTTATAGTTCTAACAGCCTATTTTTAGCTGATAACAACTTAACAATCACATACAAAAACTCTACACTTTTACTTTCTTCCCCAACACTTTGTCTTCGATGTCAGAATTTACTTGTTTGTATATCATGTAGCCATTACCAAATTTTTGGGTTATAGCTGTGTTTTGGAAAGATGTGTTTAGAAGGGGTGATTTAGTGTGGGAAAAAAATTGTAGGCAGGGAGGATCAGTTCTGAGACTTGTGACATTCTTATTGCTTTTTACCTCTACCCTCTATCTATCTATCTATCCATCCGTCTATCCATATGTGTCTTTGCTTCTATATTTGTTTACCTACCTTTGTAGAAAGTCCAATGATCTAATGTTATTTAACGGGTCAGGAATGAGGAAGGCAGGAAGCTGAAATTCAAACCTGCCTGAGGGAAACCAGAAACTTCCTTGCCATCCCCCTGAATCTCTGACTGGCTCTCAGGTATATAAACATGAATTCTCTACCACTGAAGTTAAGGTGTGATGACTAGCTCATCAAGTCAGACCTGGTGAAGGGCCGTCAGGAACCAGGCATGCGCTACTGGCTTACTGTACTCAGAGGTCAACCTTCAGCATTCTGGAAGCGTGGGGCAGAGGACAAAGGAAGTGATCGACTTCCTAAGATTATTCCATTTCATTCCTTGCTGTGGGGATATGGAAGACAGGATTGTAACAATGCAAACTGGAAAGAATTTGGAATTGGAGCAAATTCTGATTTACTCTGATACTATGATACCTTCTGTTGGCATTCCCTTTAAACACACCTGCCTGAATTCTCTAGGACATCAGAATTGAGATGTTGTATAGGATTTTGTCTGGCCAGCAAGGAAGAAACAATAAGCTTCCTAAGCTTCTAAGTTTTTTTCTTTTTTTGCATATTTAAATTTTTATGCAATAATTTCACTAATAAAAAATGAAGAGTACTATAAAAAAGTAGCCACCATCTTAATCCTGTTTAAAACCATTGTTAAGTTTCAATATATATATATGCCTATACATTTTTTACCTCTACAATTTGACATAATTGTGACTCTCGTATAAACAATTTTGTTTCTTATTTTCATATAACATTTAAGCATTTTTCTATGTTATTCAAAATATTTTACAAACATAATTTTAATGTTTGCATAATCGTGTATTGTATTGCTATTCTGTAATTTACTTAACTATAGTCATTCCTCTATTTTTAGAGATTTAGATTGTCTTACCGTTCTTCACTATTTAAAAATGTTGCCATGAATATCTAGATACATAAATCTTTGTTTTTGTCTGAATTTTAGATTATTTTCTTAGGATAGACTTCTAGAGGAGAAATTTTAAGACTCAGCATACTTGTTCAGTTGGTTATGAAAAGGTGCGTTTCTGTAACTCTTATGCTGGGAAAGAAATCTCTGAAATTTAAAGAGAAAAGTTATCACAGTTTCCACTGTGTATATATGTGTGTGGTATATGAATACTGCACACATGCATTTATATGCTTTAGGGTCACTAGTGTACCTAAAATTATCGTAAAATTATTGGGATAAGACTTGGGTAATGAGATTCTGGAAAATGAGGTATCCCCAGTCTCCAAGAAGAACGTACATGTCCCCTGCTGAGTAAGCATACGCAGGCCCATCTGAACTGATAAAATGTAAACAATAGCAATCACATCAATAATAGTAGCTAACACCATTGTAAAGCAATTATACTCCAATAAAGATGTTAAAAAAAATAAGAGTAGCTGCTCACACTTACTGAGCACTAACTGTGTGTCAGGCACTGATTGAAGTGCTTTACATATGTTTTTACTCAGCCTTATGAAAAATCAGTTAGGTAAAGACTGCTGTCATCCCCATTTTACAGCTGAGGAACCTCAGGGCCAGAGGGTTTAAATGACTTTCCAAAGGCCATGCGCTCAGTAGGTAGTACAGCTGGAATTTGGATCCAGACGCTTGGGTACTAGAGCCTGTGCACTTAATCCTACTCTAGACAGTCACTGAGGAAGACCTGACTGAGGTTGGAAGTTGTTATCGGAGTTTCAGCCAGTCTAAGATTTATAATGCTCTTCGTGCAAGACCTTGGTGCAAGACTCATGTGGAGGAGGGAGACGACAGGAAATTCCTACTGCATGATACCCATGGCTCCTCCAACCCAGGGCATGATCTGTGATGGAAGCTTCAAGGGTAGGAACATGGGAGGGTCTAGTCTCTTCCTTTCTGTAAAGGTTTGGAATAGGGCTTATCTCCTCCACAATTCTCTTAATGACCCCCGAGGGACTTGTCGAGCAGAAGCTTACCTGTTCTGTACCTGTCTTACCTGTTACCTGTACCTGCTTGCCTATAGGTTCTTGAGAATCACTGTACAGAGAGGTTAAAAGCACAGACTCTAGTGTATACTGCCTGGGTTCGAATTTTAGCTCTGCCACTTCCCAGCTGTGAGCTTTGGGCAGGGACTTCTATGGGCCCCACTTCGTCATTTCTGGAGTAGGAGTGATGACAGTACCTACCTCACTGGGAGGCTGAGAGACGCCCGGAGTTACTGGCGGTAACGTGTTTGGAAGAGTGCTGGCGCACAGCACATGTGCTTTGTGAGTGTTTGCTTCAGTTTCTGGACTGCTCTGCCTCTTGCCCTAATCCCTCAAGGCTCCAGTCCAGTCTCCTGCCTGCCAGGACTTATTCCTATGTTTCCCAGACACAGCCAGCAGATACTTGTGGAGCGCTCCCACATGCTAGATCCCACGGGTGAAGGGGGAGCAAGCAGACCACTGCCTGCTCCTTTCCTGCTTCCCTGCAGTGTGGAGACTCAGGGACCCAGGACTCTCCACAGTGGGTGAGAGAAAGTGTGGGCTCCACGAGGCAGTGAGAGGGCAGGAGCTCCCCCAGCGGGAGGATTGTGGAGGGCTTTCCTGGGTGTATTCGTTTCCTAGGGCCTCTGTAACAAATGTCACAGACTAGGTGGTTGAAACCACAGAACTTTATTGCCTCGCAGTTCTGGAGGCTGGAGGTCTAAGATCAAGGTGTTGGCAGGGTTGGTTCCTGCTGAGGGCTGTGAGGGAGAATCTGTTCCATGCCTCTCCCCTAGTTTCTGGGATTGGCTGGCAATCTTTGATGCTCCTTGGCTTGTGGAAGCGTCACCCCATCCCTGCCTTCCTGCCCACAGGGCCTTCTGCCTGTGTATCTGCATCCAAATGTCCCCTTTTTATAAGATTATAAATTGGATTATTTTATTTTATAAATTGGGTTATATTGGATTAGCTCACCCCACCCCATTCACGTATGACCTCATCTTAACTAATTACATCTGCGACAAACTTGTTTCCAAATAAGGTCGCATTCTGAGGACTTGAAGGTGTGAATCTTTGTGGGAGATGCGAGGCAATCCGTACCAGCTGGGAAGTGCCCATAGCTGGGGCTGAAGGATGAGGCTGAATTAACCGGGAGCTGAGGGGCTGGAGAGGAGAGAGGGGGAAGTATTCCAGGCAGCCCTGTGCAAAGGTCCTGTGGTGGGTGGGAGCTTCCCTTTTCAAGGGGCCAGAGTAAGCCAGTGGGTGAGGGGGAGCGGTCTGTGAGATGTGGGAGACGGCAAGAGGCACGCCTGTGGTGTCTGGTCAGCCCTTTAAAAGACGTTGGGTATTACTTTGGGCACGTAGGACACACCTAAAAGGCTTTAAGCAGGAGCGTGCCATCGTTCAATGGATGCTTTAAAGATCTGTGATCATTGACATTTTGTTTAATTTTTTTATTACTGGTTTTGTATTATTGTGAACGGAACATTTTTTTTCTTTGTTTTGTTGCCTACGTGTAATTCCTTACATGTATTTTTCTTTTCATGCGTTCTGTATGTTTATATGCTGGTGGCTTGTTTTCCTTATCATGTATGCATTTTTTAGTATAATATATAAACTGAAAGCACTGTTGAATCTGATACCAATATTTCCCCCATTCTGTTTTTTCCTATTATCATAGTTTGGCTTTTCATATAGTAGGAGTTTTACATTTTGTAAATAATCAAATCTGCTAATCTTTATTTTTAAAAAACCACATTCCTTCTTAGTTTTATTTAAGATTGAAGAGCTCTCACCTTTTTAATCTATTCTTACAAAGCAGCACATCATCCCTTAGATGGGAAACATGTGCTAAAAATTGTTGGATAAGCTGTGACATTCATTTTGGGGAAACATCTGCTTGTTTTCTGCCCAATTATCTCATCCAGTCCTCCCCCAAAACTTACGAAGTAGATACTATTATGCTTTTCGTATTTGAAGATGGGGAAACTGAGTTTTTTAATAAAATGAGTAATCTGCTAAAGTTCACACAGGTAGATTTGGGCTCTTAACCCAGATGAACAGCTCATGACTTATTCATAATCAAGGAATTTCTCCACTGGAAGTTTCGAGTGGTTTCTTGGGTGGCCTCCACCCTGTCTCTTCAGAGCTTAGTACCCATTTCACAGATGAAAACTAGGAGATTCCCGGCAGAGCAGATGCTTCCATAGATTTTTGTTCTAGCCAGGCCACTGCCTCACTTCCCGACAGCCTTTACTTATGCCACGTGCCATTCTGGAATTCCTTCTTCTCTCCTCCTAACCGCTTTCAGGACATATGTTCTACTTTCTTCCGGAGACTTTCTTGAGCACCCTAGCCCAGAATTCTCTCTCTTCCTTCTTTTGAGTCTCTTAGAATCTCCTCTTCTACCCACTTACCTGCTACTTGGTTGTACCACGTGTGGCTTCTTGAGATCACCCACAGCACATGGCTGTGTGCTCTGAGTGTCATATGTGCTGAATAAATGTCTTTTGGGTAGCCAGGTCCACCTGGGTTTCCTTGGTCTTGATACGGGGAGTCTATTGAAAGCCTGGCTGGATCCAGCAGCCTCAGGTCCTGCAGGGACTCCGAGTGCCAGGCAGCCCCCAATGGACACTTAGTACTTGGTGCCCCTTCTGCTCCTGTCGCCGGCTTTGCGGTAGCAGTGTTTTCTGCTCTGTAGCCTGTCCTCTGTCACAGTTAGATGGTGTAGGATGGGATAAATGCATATTTTGGAGTGACAGCAATGTGTTGAAAGCCAGCCAGCTGAAAACTGAGAATGCACACGCAGAATGCCACAGTTATCAAAATTCACTGGCCATTTTGAGGCAGTTGCCAGATTGTTTCCTCAGGGTTGACAAAATGAAGATTTCCAAGAGATTGGGGGGTAAGTGGGGGTGGTATGTGCTTGGGGGCAGTTTTCATACTCGTTAGGGTATACTGAATGGCTGCTCTGCGCCAGGAATAGGTACTTTCTCATATTATCTCTAATGTAAACGTGCTGATGGCAAGATGTGTAGAGAAGTGCTGGGTATAGTATGAGCTGAGCAAGACGCTACATGTGTATGGAAATGTTACGTGGAGTTCTGGCTTTGCTATCTTGTTCAGGGATGTCAGAAATTATTACATGTCTATGAAAGATGAAGATTAAAAAAATTAAGATGAAAAAATTTTTTTTTAAAGATTTTCCTCTGCTAGGGATCTGTAGGAGTTGGGGAGAGCTTAGTGTTACTGCACCCACAGCCCCAGAGCCCTAGCGAGCATGGCCTCCCTGGCATCACGGGATGGGTGCAGCCACAGAGGGACCTGTCCAGCCTCGGGCAGCTAAGTAAACCTCGTTGATCTTTTCATACAGACTGGCACCAAAGCCAAAGTCAGTCCTTTCAGGGTCCAGCTAAGGATCTCACTGGGTGGCACTATCTTTCTTTCATGGCCCTTTGGTGTGTGCTGGGGTGGACGGCATCAGCCAGTGAGGGCTGGACCAGGGTGCTCCCAACATCTTTGCATCAGAAATATCACTGGACCCATCAGTTCGCTCCGCACTGTCCACGATTAAAGCATCAGTGACGAGGCGAATGCACCAAGTTCATCTAGACTCATAAGAGCAAATGGTGGAGTGATAGTGCGTGCCGCCCCAAATCACCAAAGGCAATCTGGTATTCTCTCAGTCTCTTTAGAACAAAGCAAGCTTTTTCCTGCCTGGGGACTTCACATCTGTCTGGAACACTCTCATTCTCCTCCTTCCCCTAGTCACATTTTTCACAAGCCTAGTTCTTCTTTACCTTTTATTTCTTCAGTCTAAGCATCTCTTCTCCGGAGAGGTGTTACCCAGCCATCCTCTCTAAGAGAGGTTTCCAAGGTGGTCCCTCTCTCATTGTCTGATGGCACTAATTATCGTACAGCTTAAAGTCATTTCATTTTATGGCTTATGTAAGGGTTAGTTATTTCACTCCTGTGCCACCTTCCCCACTAAACAGAGATCCACTGAGAGCAGGGGTGTGTTTGTCTTATACAACATTCTTTCTCACCACCAAGCGCTGTGCTTGGCACGCGATAGGAGCCATGCGACGAGAGGGAAGCAGGAAGTGGGCAGCGGGAATCCACAGGCAGAAGCCAGGGCAGGCGGGTAGACATGAGATTCCCAACTCCCTGGAAAGCAGTTCTTGACTGAACCCCTTGTAGAGCTCTTCCTTCGCACATTCTCTCAAGTAGATTGCTGACATTTTAAGTAGGAGAAACGTGTATCATCAAGCCTTCCCTCCAGGTTGTAAGATGAGGAAAGTGAGATTCAGAGAAGGGAAGTGACTTTCTTCATGTCACTTGGTTGGGGCAAGATACTGGACCAAAACTGAAACCATCACACTTTCAGATGGAAAGCAGGCAGCCCTGAAAGGTCTTGGGAGTCCCGTCCTTAGGGGCTTGTGACGAAACCCTTTGCCTTTGAACCAGAGAAGAAGTGGGAAACTGAAGACATGGAGGTGATCAAATTCCGGGCTCTCACCCAGGAGAAATCTGGCTGAGTCTGAAAAGCCTCTCTCCAAGAGGCCCTTGAAAGAACACGGCTTTTTTCTTTTCCCTAAAGTGAAGCCACAAGCTGAACACAGTGCACCTGACAGCGGAAGTCGGGCTCTGGTTCAGAACACACCAGGGAGGGAAGGCTCACGCATCTTTCACCTTCCCTGCACGGCCGAGCTTCACACACACAGGCTGACTGCAGTGCTTCTGTCCTTGGTCACGAGGCTTCATGGGAGGCAGATGTGTAGGGATCAGACAGTAGTTCTCTGTTCACGTCCCACGTTCATCAGCTTGTGGTTGACACCTCATATGCCTTATCCCTGAAATTTGAAAAGGAAGGGAGCAAGGAAGTACATTTAAGATACAGCCAAAACAGTGAACAGTGCGTTTAAAGAAAGGTCTGAGAGGGAAAAGGGACACAGTTGTGGTAGTCTCTTTTGAGGAAGTGACCTAACGTTTGACTCAATGTTCAAGGTCAGGTACTTGAGGCAGAGAGGTCTGATCAAGAAGAATAGACACAGATTAAGTAAGGTAAGGGAGCTGTTAGGTGTTTATGTAACAGGAGTTAGTAAGTCTACGTCACCTCACTGTACAGTAGAAACTAACACAATATTGTAAAACAACTGTACCCCATTAAAAAAAACACCTCCCCAAAAACCTATTATGGTGGGAAAGTAACAGGATGGATATTTAAAATATGTAAAAAGATATATATTTCCAAAAAAAATTATTTAATTGTGTTGACGACTCTGACTTATTGGATTTATTGATCCAGGAATTCTTTAGAGTAATCAGAGTTGGGAAGAGTCATGACCGTCAGTAATTGTTATGTTTATAACCTTGAGTCCTTGAAGTTAACTCAGTCTAGATGCTTTGTTAGGCCACGTGAAAGAGTAGTTGTGTTTGCAGAAAGCTGAATTTGAACACTGGCTGCCTCAGTTATTCTCTGTAAAGTCATGGACAGAGTATGTAACCTCTTTAATCTTCACATTAATGTCCTCATCTGGAAAGTGCAAACAGGGTTTATTTCAGAGTGTTAATGTGAGCATTAATTGAAATAATCTAGAAGTGCCTATTATAAGCGGGTGTTCATTCATTATTTCCATTTTTTTCTGTCAACAGTTTGGGAAAATGTGGCTCTAATGCTTGTGGAGTTCACATTTTTTGAATATCTCTTTACTAACTCAGGTGCTTCCCCCCCCCCAAGTCTCGTTTGGAGTAGTTCAGTTTTGAACATGCACCCACAAGACTGGTTCTTTCTGTAAAGTTTAATATCAGGAGGAAGAATAAGGGTTTAGGAGGATTTTGTTGGTTGTTTATAGAGTCATTGCATACCATTCTCTTCGGAGGTTTTCACATCCTTGTTTTATTCCCATTTAACACATACATTCCTGGAAGCCTCCTTACTGTGTGCTGAACACCATATGGGGCAGTAGGGACCCCAGGCAGGGGTGGGGAAGGTAGATAGACCATGTCCCTGCTCTCATGGAGTGGACACAAGAGTGGGGACAACAGGAAGCAGATGAGTAACAGTGATAGCTGAATACGTATGGCGAGTGCCACCGGGGGGTATGATCGGTGGGCACGGGGGAGGGGCGGTGAGGGGGGCCAGCGAAAGAGTGTCGCTCGCCATCGGTTTCTACAAGAATGAAGTCACTAGCCACTGCGTTAGCTGACCTTTAACACACCCTGAAAGGAGTTCAGGGTGGAGATCAGGAATGGGGCACTCTGTGCTCTGGGAAAAACCGGCAGAACAGGCCTTCAGATAGTTAGATATTATCAGGAGAAAATTTTATGAACCCAGTTTCTTGCATCTTCTCATACCTAGAGAAGCACTAAAATCCTTCACAGAGACACCTGCTCCTCGTGACTGGCAGCAACCTTCTGCCAAGATGTGTGCTTGGCTGCGTGTACCCCCATCACCAAAACCACATATATATCCTGGATTCCCCCGTTACCTCTTTGGAGCAGTTCCGCAGAGCCATCTGAGAGGCTGTCTCCCAGGCTATAGTCCTCAGTAAGCCCCAAATAAAACGAAACTCACAGCTCTTTTGTTGTGGGTTTTTTTGTTTTTTTTTTCAGTCAACAGGGGGCACTTTTTTTTTTTTTTGCGGTACGCGGGCCTCTCACTGTTGCGGCCTCTCCCGCTGCGGAGCACAGGCTCCGGACGCGCAGGCTCAGCGGCCATGGCTCACGGGCCCAGCCGCTCTGCGGCATGTGGGATCTTCCTGGACCAGGGCACGAACCTGCGTCCCCCGCATCGGCAGGCGGACTCTCAACCACTGTGCCACCAGGGAAGCCCTAGGTGGCACTTTTCTTAGAATGGTCAGGGGTCACCTCACCTACGAGCAGGGCTGGGACTAGGGTGGGACAGAGGAGGCAGGTGAGCTGCCCAGGGTGCATTATTTAAGGAGGCCCCCCTCCTTAGGGCCCTGCATGGGCCTCCTTACATTTCGTGCCTTAGACACTCTGCTTGCCTATCTCCTGCTGGTCCCAGCCCTGCCTAGGAGTTGACCTCTGAGCTGAGACCTAAAGCATCATGAGGACGCAAGCCTTCATAGAGCTGCATGGTCGTCAGCTAAGCAAGTGAGTGAGGATCGCTGTTGCCGGGGCTCATTTCAATGTGGTGCAAAGATAGCCGCGTAAGTCCTGTAATTGCCAAAACTGACCCATCGATGTTAAAGACCCTTTTTAAGTGGATCGTTTTCCTCCTTTTCCACAGCCGTCAAGTGCAGCACTAATGAAGGGTGGTATTCCGTGGTTATACAACCCGAGCTTCCCTGCGTTCATTAGCACGCAGGGCTCTGGCTCCGTGTGATTCTTAGAAACACGCCCCCCCCATCCTTGCTTCATCTTTTCATATAGGGTTGTTTTTAATTGCTGAGGAGCCTCGTGGCTCAGCCCAGGTGATTCCATCCATTTCTTCCTTTACTCTGACTTCAGAGTGCTTTAGGGGTTTTGTTCCCTGACTGAGGGAAAATGTCTTGGCTGCCTTCTTGGGGAAATGTCTCTTTATAAATAACATGTGCAGCTAGAGACCATTAATTAAAAGCATCCCAGTGATATTAACACATCATTGAGAAATGCCACATCGCAAAGTTCCAAAATTATGAGCAAAATTCTAATTCCTGAGCCGTGTCTGATATTCTTACTCTTTCTAATGTAGACTCTGTAGGAGCAGAATCTCATGCTGTTGCAAAGCTGTGTTCCCGTGGGACCTCCCCATCTCCCGTGCTTCGTGTAGTTTGCCAGGGATGCTCACTTGTGTCTTTCACTTCAGATATAGGCCCCTTTAATCTAGCTAGTCCATGGCCATGGCTTCTAGGACAGGCTTTCCCCAGCCAGTCCAGCCATCTTTCCTCCTGGCTCTGATTTCCTGATGGCATCTCTCAGAAGGACCCCTCTAGGCAATGCCAGCAGACATCTCTTCCCAAACTCGAAGCAGAACACACCATGTGTCGTGTTTGAATGTGTTAGATTAAATGTTTGAACTCAGGACTAGGAATTTCAGGAAGCGTGATCACTGCACATATTGTGTCGTGCTGACTGCCTTGGTTCTCTTGCTGACCTCATCACTATTAGCTGCAAAACATTTCCCGTTGTTGTACCTTGGTGTCCTCATCTGCAGAATGGGCATAATGATGATGGCAACCACTACATAGAGTTGTTTTCTGGAGTAAAGAGGAAGTTCTTGGAACAGTGCCTGGCATATCACAAGAGCTCTAGTAATGCTTTAGATGGTTGTCATTACTCTTGTTGTTGTTAGTATTTCTGTTATCATTATGGTTGATGCACGGTAGATGCATGTTCTAAGTTGTCGTTGCTATTGTTGTTGTTAGTATTTCTGTTATCATTATGGTTGATGCACAGTAGATGCGGGTTCTAAGTCTCAACAGATCTCACAGGCTGGTGCACACTTTACCCTATGTTTGTCTTTCAGATAAAACATATGGAAACAAAAGCACTCGATTCAGTTAATATTTATTTTTTCCATACTGATGCTATCATCTGGAACTGTCCTTCTTGGCCAGTCTAAGGCCTTGGGAAAGGGAAGCATCGAGCCACCTTTAGTAAGAGGCAATGAGTGGGAGCCATGTATTCATTCATTCGTCTGTGCACACATTCATTCAACACGTATTTGTTAAGGCCCACCGTGTGCTAGCCCCTGATGAAACTGATGGATCATTATTATATTGAATAAATACTTTTGTTCTCATTAAAAACTGTATTTCAAACACAAGTAACACCTACAACGGCTGACATCTCCTGGCACCTCAGTGTGAGGGAAAGTTTTGAGAGAGACTTTGATGGGGTACTGGGGAAAGCATGAGGGTTTAGGTTGCCTTGGTCCTGGGGACAGCAAAGGGTATAGGGCGGCCGGCCAAGAGTGACTGGAGGAGTGGAGGGAGGGAGGGAGAAACGAGTTCAACGTGAAGGAGAGGCTGGCCGTAGTGAAGATGGCCTCTGCCATGTTGAGAGTGACCCCGTGGGCTTTGCCAGCTTGATTTACATGAGGCAGGCCCGTCCCACACCCGTCTCCTCTAACCACTGCCCCTCTCACCTCCCCTGGTTGTCTGTCTAGGAAGGGCTCTTGCAATGAGGCATCATTCTGACTCTGTTGCCGGCCTGTCTTCTGAGCATCTTTTTAGTGAGAGGCCGAAGGATTTAAGGCTGTCGGCCCTCAAGGAACCTAGAGACCGACACAAAGCACAGGAGTGAGCAGAGGTCACGGTGGGAGAAACAGCCCTACGTGCGCACGGGGACCCTGTGTAGTCGAGGGGAGGAGCAACTGGAGAAGAAACAGGCCGGTGTTGGCCAGAGGGGCCAGAGGATAAAGCAACAGTCGTATCTACTGAGAGATTACTGGGCGCCATGCACTGTTCGAAAATTAATACACTTATTTTACACATAGTATCAATAGTGTGTATATGTCAATCCCAATCTCCCAATTCATCCCACCCACCTCTTTCCCCCGTGGTATCCATACGTTTGTTCTCTACGTCTGTGACTCTGTTTCTGCTAATGAGAACCTACTGTATAGCACAGGGAACTCTACTCAATGCTCTGTGGTGACCTAAATGGGAAGGAAATCCGTAAAAGAGGGGATTTATGTATACACACAGCTGATTCACTTTGCTGTAGAGTAGAAACTAACACAACATTGTAAAGCAACTATACTCCAATAAAAAATTTGAAAAAAAACAAAGAAAATGACTTGTAGATTAAAATTCTCACACCAATCTGAAGAGGTGACTGCTCTCCTCATCCCCATTTTGAAGATGAAGAAATGAAGGCACAGAGAACTCAGCTCCATTATGGATTTGGCCTTGCAGCAGGGCTAGGATTTAATTAGGCAAAGAGACAGGGGAGAGCTTTCCAGGAAGGGAGGAGGAAAGGCATGCGGTCTACGTAGGGGGTCCCCTTCACTAAATTGGGGGTGCAAGCTGATGTTTAGAGCTGAGACCCATCGGAAGTGCCTCATTAGAGTCCGGCCACTTCAGAGACGTGAGGCCCCTGCTCTTTGACCCTGCTCTGCACGTTGGCTCCGGGCTTCTGGCAATCCAGGTGGACCCTCAAATGCAAATCGCCAGAAAGATGAATGAGAACTGGCAGCTGTATTTAATTATGCAGCCTTCTGCAACGTGTCTACAACAGACATTTTTCTTACAGAGGGTAATTATTCTTAGCATGCCCATCTGAGTGAGATGATACTTTGGTAATTGGTTTTGAATCCTCGATCCATTTGTATTGGAGCCGTCTTGCTGGGATCCTTTCTATCAGTGTTTGTGAGCTGAGGCCCAGGTGATCCTACCCCTAAGACACAGCTCTGTGATTCCAGCAGTGACTCCCGTGTGACCTCTGGCAGGTTGGTTTTCCTTCCTGGACTTCAGCTTCATTGTCTGGAAAATGAGGGGAGTGTGTCTGATGATACTCCTGATTAAGCGTTTTTGAGAATCTCTGTGCATGTTGGGGTCTTTGGCTTGGACAAGAAAATAGAGGACTGGTTCTCAAACTGAGTGCCCATCAGCATCACCTCGCCACGACAGGCCACAATCCTGCTAGATGCCAGCTTCCAGCTCCCATCCTCCGGGGACCCTGTTCCAGTAAGTGTGAAACTGGACCTAGGGATCCTCATACTTCTGCAAATGTCCCAGGGGATTAGTCCGCAAGTCATGGTTTGGGAACCGCTGCAACAGGGGAAGAATAACAGAGGAGATGCAGGTAAAAGCTTCTTGCGTTGACATCTCCTTTTGGGTTTCTGATGAGCTTCCTTTCTTTAGCTCCGTTTCCTTGTGTGGGTCTCATGTGCTCGCCCATATGTGCACGCGCACGCCCATTCCCATGCACCATTACAAACAATATGGGTTGAAAAGTTTGTTTTCTGAAAAGCACAGTATGCTGGAGTCTTGGCAGAAGGAAAATTGTGTTATGTGCTGAAAGCATCATCATTTGCCATGACTGAGAGCTTATGGCTCGAAGGATTGATACTCTGTTTGCAGAATGTGATTACGATCACATGCGCGCACACACAGACACATACTTGAGTATCCTCCCACACGATAAATGTGGTAAGAAAAGAGCAAAGAAAGATCTGAAGAACCCGTGCCCTCTTCAGCAGGGAGCAGGGGATGCCAACGTGTCAGTCATTTTCACAAGAAGGGCTTTTGCTTCCTGTTTTCAAAACTAGAAGAAAATGGAAGCGTAGCGAGGGCTTCTGAGGCAGAAATGCAGTAACGTGGAATGCAGGATGTCTTTGTCCTCTGGACTACTTTCCCTCAGTGATAGAAGACCCCTGGTTTTCTGCTCTTCCTTAGTTGCTGGGCATCTGTTCATTCCTAAGTGAACTTGACAACCTTCATTCACTCCAGAGTGCTCCCCACCGAAATGTGTAGGTTCTGAGCAGTGGGACCCAGTTCTGAGCACAGAGCAGAGGCGGTCAACAGCCCCATGTGACTTTTACCTGACTGTCTTTAGAAGAAGTACTGTTCTGCCTATTTAGAAGGAGAGTGTGCGTGAAAGGGAATTTCCTCCTTTTTTCTTTTTTTATAGCAGAAACATTTGCCTTTTGGAGGTAGGGCCCCAGTGCTCTCCTTTGGATGCAGTAGTCATACAATCACCGTTTGCAGATGCACAGTCTTTCTCTTTTTTTTTTTTTTTTGCGTTACACGGGCCTCTCACTGTTGTGGCCCCTCCCGTTGCGGAGCACAGGCTCAGCGGCCATGGCTCACGGGCCCAGCCGCTCCGCGGCATGTGGGATCTTCCCGGACCGGGGCACGAACCCGCGTCCCCTGCATCGGCAGGCGGACTCCCAACCACTGCGCCACCAGGGAAGCCCAATCTCTCATTTTTATTATAATTGTGGCATGTCTTTAATTTGTGTGGCTTAATGCACTTAATCCATAATTATAAAATATGCGACTAGCCCTTGGCCTTATCCTGCTCTCCCACCACAGAGGCAGCTTGGTGTTTTTATTAATTTAACTTTATACAAGCTAACAGATTGCCATAAAGGAAAACAGAATTTCTCAACCAGTTCGGCTAATAGCTGTGCTCCGGCAAAGGGCCCAATGGTACGTGTTGAACAATAACCGCCTCTCTCCAGCTCCACTTGCAGCTTCTAATTGAATTTCTATCCCGTGGATATTGCGTTGCAGCTATTCATCTATCTGTTCCACTAAGTCTTCCGATATTAAACAAGTTCTTGCAGGTTATTATTGTAAGACAAATACTGTTAGACAGTTGATTTGCATTAAAAATTCACTGCTGGGCTTGCCTGGTGGCGCAGTGGTTGAGAGTCCGCCTGCCGATGCAGGGGACACGGGTTCGTGCCCCGGTCCGGGAAGATCCCACATGCCGTGGAGTGGCTGGGCCCGTGAGCCATGGCCACTGGGCCTGCGTGTCCGGAGCCTGTGTTCCGCAACGGGAGGGGCCACAACAGTGAGAGGCCCGTGTAACGCAAAAAAAAAAAAAAAAAAAAATTCACTGCCGTGGTGACGTGAACACAGTGATGGGAGTTTGTCCTGAACAAGGCCATGCAAAGAAATCACATTAATACGGGTGAGAATGCTGTGTGCTTATCTTGTTTGCTTCCTTCACACCCTCCTTCTTTGTTTGAGAGAGAGGATTTGGTCATGCTGACAAATTCCGATAAATGACAAAATACCAGGCATTTTCATGGAGTCCTTGGTTTGGCCGTAGGTAGCTGCCATTCTGATCTGCCACTGAGAAGCGCGTACATTCCGCTGAGTTTCTCTTGACCTCCGTTTCCCTTTGCTATCTCGTCTCTAGCACACATTGCTGTTTTGGTCAGCGTTGGGAATATCTGCCACTGAGGGCTATTCTGTTATGAGAAACATGTTAAAGGTCTTATTGCCCCCGGATTGTGTATACTGGTCCCTTTCGAATATTCGTCACCTATAATTTTTGATTTTTGTAGACTGGCTAGTTCACCAAAGTTTTGGGGCATCAAAACTGTAGAGACCTTCTGAAAACTCCCAAGAGGTAGTTTTCTTAATAAATGAAAGCCAACCTTATATGTAATTGGGATGGGTGAAATTAGGAGTGGCTACGTCTATGCCAACTCTGAGGGTGTCATAACGGAGGGCAACTACTGTCCTGCCTACTATTCCTTTAGGTTGTAAGCTAACCTCAAGTCTACCTAGCTGTGTTCCTTCCCACGTCCCTGGCTTACAACTCTCCTCCTAATCATGTCCTTTAATAACCTCTGTGGTGATTTCTCCATTCATATCAGAAGCCTTCAGTACTCTGACTTCATAGTCTGAGCTCTCTTTTTCAACCATGCAGCAGCATTACCAAATCTTGGTCCTCATCACCGTTTGGAACTGCCTTACTTAAAATAATATGAACCCTGAAATTCCCCTCTCTGACCACATTGTCTTCTTTCTCCAGTTTCCTCACACTCTTACGTCTGCTGAATTTGAGTTTTTGTTCGAGTACATGATGCCTTCCATCTTCTTGATTCCTCCTTAACCTTAAGCCCTCAAGTCACATGTCTTATCATCCTTAAAAGACTGTTTTCTTCAAAGGCAAGAATCAAGCTTTCTACATACACAGTGCTTTGCTTGGAATAGATGCTCAATGAATGTTTGCCAATAGGTAGATTTTTTTTCAAGTCAAGAGTGTTTGACCAATCAAGAAAATTATACCCTGTCTTCTATTTTGGGATGTGCATTGGGTCACGGGTGCCATCTTGGCAGATAAACCATTATTCGCGCTTTGCTTTCACAACAGTGGTTTACGTGAATACTCAATCTTGAATTTAAGTCCTGGCTCTGCCACTAAATATCAGTGTGACCTTGGGCAAGTTACCCCTCTTACCTTCAACTTCCCCATCTTCAAAACGGGGCATGATGATAGGGTCCACCTTATAAATTAATTGTGATAATTACATTAATAAATGTTTGTAAAGTGTTTAGCATAGTTCCTGAAACTTAGTAAATGCTTTAAAAAGTGATAATTATTATTAATTAGAAGTCATTGACCTGCTAAAGTTTCAAATCAGTGTTTGCCTCCAGTGAACCTCTGAAATTTCAGGTTCAGCTCTGAAGTGTTGAAGACATTTGAGTCTATAAATTGTGGCTGAGACCCAGCTGCTCTAATGCAGTTCCTAGTTAGTTACTGTCACTGGCCTGCCCATGTCCATGAAAAAAATAGATGATCTCATGAGCTCAATGGTGTATATTAGAAATGTTTCTGAATTGTAAAACCTGCATGCCTGTCTGATTAAGTTCCAGGCTGACGGTCAATGCAGAGCTTCAGAATGGACATAATAGTGTTTTTGAATCTCTAGACACCATATCACTGATGGGAAAGCTTTAGAATGGCTAAATAGACTCACGTGGCAAAAGGAAACTGGCTGTTTTTCACCTAACACTGCCAAACATAAGCCCACAGGCTCCTCAAGTTTATTTGGGAGTTTTCGAACCATGTCTTTTATTTCTAGTTAGTATTACTCCACGCATCAAGGTCAAATGCCAGTAAGTAGCAAATCATATTTCTCACTTTGGCGTGGTTGTTAAACCTGACATTTTTTTAAAAAATTTTACTTTTATTTATGTTTTTATAGAGCAGGTTCTTATTAGTTATCCATTTTATACATATTAGTGTATATATGTCAGTCTCAATCTCCCAGTTCATCACACACCCCTGCACCTCACCACTTTCCCCCTTGGTGTCCACACGTTTGTTCTCTACATCTGTGTCTCAACTTCTGCCCTGCAAACCAGTTCATGTGTACCATTTTGCTAGGCTCCACATATATGCATTAATATACAGTATTTTTTTTTCTTTTTCTGACTACTTCACTTTGTATGACAGTCTCTAGATTCATCCACGTCTCTACAAATGACCCAATTTTGTTCATTTCTATGGCTGAGTAATATTCCACTGTATATATGTACCACATCTTCTTTATCCATTCGTCTGTCAATGGGCATTTAGGTTGCTTCCATGACCTGGCTATTGTAAATAGTGCTTCAATGAATATTAGGGCGCATATGTCTTTTTGAATTATGGTTTTCTCTGGGTATATGCCCAGTAGTGGGATTGCTGGGTCATATGGTAATTCTACTTTTAGTTTTTTAAGGAACCTCCATACTGTTCTCCATAGTGGCTGTATCAATTTACATACCCACCAACAGTGCAAGAGGGTTCCCTTTTCTCCACACCCTCTCCAGCATTTGTTGTTTGTAGATTTTCTGATGATGCCCATTCTAACTGGTGTGAGGTGATACGTCATTGTAGTTTTGATTTGCATTTCTCTAATAATTAGTGATGTTGAGCAGCTTTTCATGTGCTTCTTGGCCATCTGTATGTCTTCTTTGGAGAAATGTCTATTTAGGTCTTCTGCCCATTTTTTAATTGGATTGTTTGTTTTTTTAATATTGAGCTGCATGAGCTGTTTATATATTTTGGAAATTAATCCTTTGTCCATTGATTCATTTGCAAATATTTTCTCCCATTCTGAGGGTTGTCTTTTCATCCTGTTTGTTTCCTTTGCTTTGTAAAAGCTTTTAAGTTTCATTAGGTCCCATTTGTTTATTTTTGTTTTTATTTCCATTACTCTAGGAGGTAACGATCTTGCATAAAATACCTTGCTGTGATTTATGTCAAAGAGTGTTCTTCCTATATATTACTCAAAGAGTTTCATAGTGTCTGGTCTTACATTTAGGTCTCAAATCCATTTTGAGTTTATTTTTGTGTATGGTGTTAGGGAGTGTTCTAATTTCATTCTTTTACATGTAGCTGTCCAGTTTTCCCAGCACCACTTATTGAAGAGACTGTCTTTTCTCCATTGTATATCCTTGCCTCCTTTGTCATAGATTAGTTGACCATAGGTGTGTGGGTTTATCTCTGGGCTTTCCATCCTGTTCCATTGATCTATGTTTCTGTTTTTGTGCCAGTACCATACTGTCTTGATTACTGTAGCTTTGTAGTATAGTCTGAAGTCAGGGAGTCTGATTCCTCCAGCTCCGTTTTTTTCCCTCAAGACTGCTTTGGCTATTTGGGGTCTTTGGTGTCTCCATACAAATTTTAAGATTTTTTGTTCTAGTTCTATAAAAAATGCCATTGGTGATTTGATAGGGATTGCATTGAATCTGTAGATTGCTTTGGGTAGTATACTCATTTTCACAATATTGATTCTTCCAATCCAAGAACATGGTATATCTCTCCATCTGTTTGTATCATCTTTAATTTCTTTCATCAGCGTCTTATAGTTTTGTGCATACAAGTCTTTTGTCTCCCTAGGTAGGTTTATTCCTAGGTATTTTATTCTTTTTGTTGCATTGGTAAATGGGAGTGTTTCCTTAGTTTCTCTTTCAGATTTTTCATCATTAGTGTATAGGAATACAAGAGATTTCTGTGTATTAATTTTATATCCTTCAACTTTACGAAATTCATTGATTCTCTATAGAATCATAGAGAAGACAATAGAGAAATGTCTTTTAGGTCTTCTGCCCATTTTTGGATTGGTTTTTTTTTTTTAATATTGAGCTGCATGAGCTGTTTATATATTTTGGAGATTAATCCTGTGTCCGTTGATTTGTTTGCAAATATTTTCTCCCATCTGAGGGTTGTCTTTTCATCCTGTGTGTAGTTTCCTTTGCTTTGCAAAAGCCTTTAAGTTTCATTAGGTCCCATTTGTTTATTTTAGTTTTCATTTCAGTTATTGTATTGTTCATCTCTGTTTGTTTGTTCTTTAATTCTTCTAGGTCTTTGTTAAACATTTCTTGCAAATCTCGATCTTTGCCTCCATTCTTTTTCTGAGGTCCTGGATCATCTTCACTATCATTATTCTGAATTCTTTTTCTGGAAGGTTACCTATCTCCACTTCATTTAGTTGTTTTTCTGGGGTTTTATCTTGTTCCTTCATCTGGTACATAGCCCTCTGCCTTTTCATCTTGTCTGTCTTTCTGTGAATGTGGCTTTTGTTCCATAGGCTGCAGGATTGTAGTTCTTCTTGCTTCTGCTGTCTGTCCTCTTGTTGGATGAGGCTATCTAAGAAGCCTGTACACATTCCGTGATGGGAGGGACTGGTGGTGGGTAGAGCTGGCTGTGCGTTGGTGGGCAGAGCTCAGTGAAACTTTAATCCACTTGTCTGCTGATGGGTGGGGCTGGGCTCCCTCCCTGTTGGTTGTTTGGCCTGAGGCTACCCAACACTGGAGCCTACCTGGGCTCTTTGGTGGGGCTAATGGCAGACTCTGGGAGGGCTCACTCCAAAGAGTACTTCCCAGAACTTCTGCTGCCAGTGTCCTTGTCCTCATGGTGAGACACAACACCCGCCCACCCCCCCAGCCTTTGCAGATGACCCTCCAACACTAGCAGGTAAGACCTGATATTTCTTAAGAAAAACAGCAAAGCCTGCTGACCAAGGGGGACTGGACTTCAACTGCCATAAGTCACTAAGGGCAGGAAGCATTCCAGAAAGGCATTGAATTCTAAGGACTGTAGTCATCTCCTATTGTAACCAGTTTGTCCTGGATAATGTTACCATCAGATGTTAATTACTTGCTTTGATTTTTCTATCTATTGGAGAGTGGTGCTTGTTTTCATAAGGTTATCCTTTCTCTTTGAGTTTCTGCATTTTCTTGCAGCTAACTAACAAAGCAAGTCAGGTTTCAAAATACTTTATAGTTATGCACCCTTCAAATCCATCTGTAGAGGCATAGAAATTGTATGTCAATTAAACATCTGTTTCTATGAGCACGATACCAGAGACCCCAAAAGACCTTTAGATCCTTTTACAAAGTAATAATATCTCAGTTTGATATAAAAGAAAGAGCCTGAGTTGGAGGTTAGGAGGCTTGGATAGAGCTTTTCATGGCTCTGATCCTCAGTGACTGTAGAATGAAAAGGATGCCTTTTCCACATGCCACACAACTCTGCATGGTGGTTGAGTGCTGCCATATAACATGCACACCACACCCTGGTCCAGGTCTAGCTGTTCTAATCATAACATCTACTATTTCTCAGTAACTCTAACTTCTGCTTCAGCTAGTCCACTCCCCCACTATCCAGCATGCCCTGTAGGTTCCCCCATTATTATTGACCCTAAAATGTCTCTCTCCTCATTCCTTTCTTTGTCTTTTTCACTTTCTGCATCTTTCAATGCCCACCCACACTTCTTTCCAAACCACAGTGATCTATGTGACCTTGGACAATCTTATTGATCCCTCAGAACCTATTTCCTCATCTGTAAAAGGGAAGCAATCTTGTCATACCTTTCATGAGGATTAAGTCAGTAGTCAGTGCACAGGCATTTGACCCATAAAGATGTTCAATATATATAATTTCCCACCACTATTAATTTAGCTTATTGTCATTTATTCCTTCAAGCCTTGTGTGTAGGGACCTGGCCTGGGCACTGGGGATAAATAAGTTAGAAGCTGGCCACAGTTTCCAGGGGCTCAGGATCAAATAAAGAAAGGTGTATACAAATAATTTCAAGGCAAGGCCTTATAAAAGAATGCCACATGAGGGACAGAAAACAGGCCAAGAGTGGAAAGGAAGGCTAATTATACCGGGAGATAGGAAGAAAATCTCCTGGGAAGGAATCAGATACCACACAGGATGTCCTTGCTCTATCGTTACCTACAGTTTTCCAGTTTCAAAACGTAATTGTGTCATTCACATTATGACTTCGAGAGTTTTCTATAGCCTCTGTGTTATAAAGTTAGTTTTCTTAAAAAGAGGTCTCTTTGGTAATAACATTTATATTTAAAAAAATGTTTACTTGTGTATGCATATATAATTACCATTTTTCAGAAAGGACTTCAGGTGACTTGACAGTATCTCGTAAAAATTTCTCCCTTCCACTGAACAGGCTCACAGCCTGCCTAGCGGAGTGCAGACTGGGTCCACTCTCTCCCTTGACACAATGTCCTGAATCTGCCCAGCACTCTACAGAGACCCTGGGCAAGGTCAAGGGGTGGAAACATCTAGAAAAGAGTGTTGAAGTCCAGTGACTTTTACCTGCCACCTCTTTCTGGGGATAGTAATGGCTGTGGTGGTAAATCTGGGTGATGCCATGTCACTTGGGGCAGGTGAGGGGTCCACAGCTCAAATCCTTCTCCCCAGGGCCCAAGCCACCCTGGATTCACTTCCTCATACTTTCCTCTCTACTTTTAAATAATTATATATCACCTCCCCAGCCAGGCTGTAAGTTCCTGGAAGGACAGCAAGCCTGCATTCTCTTCTTACATTCTTTGTAGCCCAACTTCATTATTAGATACTTAATGACACGGGTGGCCTAAGTGAACCCATGGCTGAGATAAAATGTGGTGGGAATTGTAAAAGACCTTTGAGACTTACCAACGCATGCTGTCATTATCTTTTTCTTACGGCCACCCAGTGCACAAGTATCAGACAGCAAAGTTTATCTTCCTTCCCTGAGCACTCCTTTTCTCTGCGGGACCTCTCGTCCTCCCCTCCGGCTGCTGTGTGCTCTCAGCCTTCCCTTTCCTCTGTCAAAATCTGCTGGCGGGTATTGAGTTTATCACTGTAGTCTGCCTTTCAGGGATACATGCCTTTGATGCCTAATTACAGGATTAAAGCCTTTGCTTTGTGTTAAAAGAATTGTCAGAGCAGGTGGGAAAAGCACTTTGGAGTCAGGGGCTTCCTCCTCCCGGGGACGCCTATCCCATTGGTTGTTGCCTCTTCCACCAATGCCTCTAACAGCCTTCCCCCTTCTACCGCCGCCCACCACCCACTGTGGGGAGAAGGCCTTGCTCCAAAACATTTAAGCACATTCTCCAGCCCCTTATGAGAAATCCTGCTTTCCCCCAGCCTGGCCTCCCTGCTTTGCTCTGTAATATTATAGTGCAGATAAGCAGGGAGATGCCTCGTGTTGACGGGGTCATTACTAAGCGGATCTCCCATTACATGCTGTCCATTTTTCAGTGGGAGTGTCAGGATGTGAGCCACAGTTGGATTTCGAAACCACGTGTTTGTCACTCTCCATACAGGGGAGAAAGAGATCAGTATTCTAAGATTCCTGACATGGTTCTTTGTATCTGACTTGTTAAAATATATAATCTCTGTAGTCTGAGGTTTAATGCCTTGAAGTTGAAACTGTGATTATTTGCTCCAACTTCAGCATCATTTATGCAGCAAAGAATGAAAAAAGAGTTACACTTCTTAATCACATCAGGAAAACCATTTTTAATGCAGATTTAGAAGGATAGCTGCTAGTTTGCTGGTCCTCCTTGATCATCAAACACACACAAAGGTTTAGCAACTGTGCCGTAGCTGTGTGCAGAGTACAAAAGTGATTTGAATGTGGGTGGGTGCATATAGATTGTAGTTTAATCTGCGGAAATATTTCTACTCATCAGTTACTGTAGCACTGTGGTATGTAAATTGTCCCCTTTTAAACCAAAATGACCTGCCTATTTGTGAACTCCAGCTCTGTGCTTTGCTGGGGGAAAGAAGTGGGAAGAAAAATGTTAAAAATGCAGAGAGCAGTACTTTGTAATCAGAATATTAACGTTTTGATTGAATTGATGGTGCATTTAAATGGAAATATTCAGTTGCAAAGACCAAGCTTGGGAGGGAACCTACAACATGCAGACAGAGTCTGAGCCTTTTTGCTTGATTAAAGAGAGTTCTTTTAATAGAAAAAAACCTAACAAACTAAAGAACTTCATATTAAGAATGGAAGGGTGGGCAGTGTTCACTTTTCCAATTGCTTATATTTAAATATAGCTAAGTACACACATTGACAGCTATAAAGGCAGAAGCTTTGCTCTACTGAAGAAGAGTGTAGTAGTTTTATTGTGGTAAAAGTGACATGATATAAAACATACTATTTTAACCATATTTAACTGTACAGTTCAGTGGTACTAAGTACATTCACATTGTTGTGGAGCTCTCACCGTCATCCATCTCCCAAATTTTTCACCTTCCTAAACTGAAACTCTGTCCCCATTAAACACTAAGTCCCTAGTCCCCCTCCCCACCCCCGCAGCCCACCCCCCGACCCCTGGCATCTACCATGTAGTTTCTGACTCTATGAATCTGACTATTCTAGGTACCTCGTATAAGTGGAATCAAACAGTGTTTGTCTGCACCTAATGTATATTGGAATGCATTTTTTAAGGTTAACTTAATATATATCCTGCAAATAGATTGTACCTTCTTTTTTTTTTCCCCTGTGCTATACAGTAGGGCCTCACCAGCCACCTACTTCATACATAGTAGTGTGCATACGTCAATCCCAATCTCCCAGTCCATCCCACTCCCCCCGACCCTTGGTGTCCATATGTTTGTTCTCTATGCCTGTGTCTCTATTTCTGCTTTGCAGGTGGGTTCATCTGTACCATTTTTCTAAATTCAACATGTATGTGTTAATGTACTATACTTGTTTTTCTCTTTCTGACTCCAAAAACCTAGCATAGTAGCATAGCAGAAAGGCCACGGAATGCAGTATGTCCGCAGGCTTGGATACCAGATCCACCTCCATCCCTAACTCACCACATGACCTTGGCCAAGCTCAGGCCAAGTCTGACCTTGGCCAAGTCTGGGCTCAGTTTTTCTCACTGGTAAAATGGGAGCGTCATTACTTAGCTTAAGGAATTCATATGGTTTTCATGTATATTGAATGGGATAAAAGCTCTTTCCATCTTCAGCAGTTAGCAGGCATCTCTGTTTCCCACTGGGAAAAAAGTAAGTTTCCAAATGGGATCTGAAGGCAGAGGTGATGCACAACAGATGCACAGTGAAATTTGGAAGGTAGATTCCCCTTTAAAAATTGTAGATTCTCGGGCTTCCCTGGTGGCGCAGTGGTTGAGAGTCCACCTGCTGATGAAGGGGACAGGGTTCGTGCCCCGGTCCGGGAAGATCCCACATGTCACGGAGCGGCTGGGCCCGTGAGCCATGGCCGCTGAGCCTGCGCATCCGGAGCCTGTGCTCTGCAACGGGAGAGGCCACAACAGTGAGAGGCCTGCGTACCGCCAAAAAAAAAAAAAAAAAAAATTGTAGATTCTCCTTTGAAGAGTTTTAGCAGATCACTGTCACTGATCAGTACTCTAGTTTGGAGAGTTGAGGGAAAAGTATGAATTTTCTTTCACAACAAATTGTGCACAGAGATCCACCTGACTCGCTTTCTGCCTCTGCGTATAGCGGAGATTTATCGAGAGATTTATTCTCAATCTGACTGCTTGTGAAATGCCCAGATTTATTATAAATGTGGCTCCCAAGTCACTTTTTTTGGTTTGGCTTTGATGCACAATTGAAAGGGTGACTACGTCCTTGGTCAAAAGAAACCTCCTGGCTTCAGACACTTTTGGAGCAGAACTTAGTATTTGGAATGAGAAAGGAGAAATGACTATCAGAGCATCAGTTTATGAAGCACGTATCCTCAGAATGCTAGTTTTGAAGGGAAATCCTGATAGATACCGCCTCACTGTTTGTGATGGGAGAAGAGCATGGCCTCCTAGAGCTGTAGAATTCTACAGAACCATTTTACAAATCGATACACCGAAGCCTGAAGAGAGAAAGCCCACTGCGAAATGTGTTCATGGGTTTGACCCAACCCACCTATCTAGGGAAGAAGCATCCCGATGGCCACTCCCTTGTCTGTAACATATTGATACATTGTGATTTGTATATTTCCTTGGACAATTTTCGAATTTGGTGCTGCCGAGTCCCATACTATAGCTGCCTGGAATTGCTGCCTATTCCAAACTCCCCATCCACTGCCCCCTCCCAGCCACAGCCTGGGATGAGAGAATCTTTGCAGATAACACGAAGGCTGGTGAACATTTGGAGTAGAAAAAGAAAGCATATTCACCATTTCACTGTCACACAATGTTTCCCCTCTTGCCCCCCCGCCTTCCACTTCAAAGAGAATGCCGCTGATGGACAGTGAGGGTAGAAGAAAGCATCCTGGTCCCCAGGAAAGCAACATCACAGAATCACGGGGAGGAAGGGCACACATTTTAAGGTTACAGGTTGCTGCACCGTCGGCTTGTTCATTCTCAGTAGACAAAGTAGGAGCTTCATTTTTCTACTCCAGAGCAGAGCAGTGGGTGTGAGGAAGTTTCCTGGACCTCATTTAAGCTGGTTGCCACACGGTCTGGGGAGCCCAGGAGTCTCCGCCTTGGGGTGAGCGGGTTTGACAGCAGAGGCAGGGAGGGAGTCTATGGGAAAGAGAGACCTAATTAATCACAGTCTATCAGAGCCCATCGCAGACAGAGTGTCCGAGGTTTTAATGACACCCCTCAGTAATGTTAAAAACCAGCTTGGTATGACTTCACTTTCGTAGAGACACATGATTCATCTGGTTATTGGTGAATGGAGACACGGTGGCTTCTCTCTGTAGACAGTGTCATTAGGTGAGAAGATTAACTGCCTTTGCACAAAGGCCACGAGAAGACTGTGAGGGGTTCATCGTAAATGAAGGGAAGATAAAGAAAACTCTGAAATATGTACTTTAAAAGGCAAAACCTTAGATTTTACCTCATTTATTAGCATCATAAAAAGCTTGGTGGAGAGGCTGAGCTAAGAAAAATGGTTCTTTGGGTCACGTCTTGCAGGGATGTTGCAGAAAACAGCCGACTGGGGCTGGAATCTACGGGGAATGTCTTATTTCTTACTGGTGATCCTGCTACGCATTTCAAGGCTCTGAAAGGAGGTGGGCATCCTTGTCTCGGAGCTTCTTAAGTCCTAGGGAGCCAGGCTGGGGCAACTCAACTTTTTTTTCCTCTGAGGAAGGTGGGAGGTGGGTTTGTTAGCATGGCCCCTGAGACCAATGCTCCACCTTTCCCAAGCTTTCCTGAACTTCTTAAAGAAGGCATGGAGTCTTTCCTTTGGGCAGCCAGTAACTACAGCTTCATTTCCTTCTGTGTGTGAACCATGGAGGGGACCAGCCTCTCTACTTCTGTAGATCGAACCGTCCAGTTGGGGATAACGCTAACACCACTGAAGGTTAAGTGCATAACACCAGGCCCTTACTGTTGACCATCAGATTGTGTAGACGTCAGTAGAGTGTAAAGCGCCCCTAGAACAAGTTCTGGCACAAGTGAATAGCCAGCAGCATTCAGTTATTGTCATGATTCATTTGTGTATAAACGTGAAATCAAGGATTGCAGAATCAAAAATTCAGAGGAGAGGGCTTCCCTGGTGGCGCAGTGGTTGAGAGTCCGCCTGCCGATGCAGGGGACGCGGGTTCGCGCCCCGGTCCGGGAAGATCCCACGTGCCGCGGAGCGGCTGGGCCCGTGAGCCATGGCCGCTGAGCCTGCGCGTCCGGAGCCTGTGCTCCGCAGCGGGAGAGGCCACAACGGTGAGAGGCCCGCGTACCGCAAAAAAAAAAAAAAAAAAATTCAGAGGAGAACAAATGGGTAAATCAGGACAGGTAATAGAGAGGGGTGGGGCCTGTGGTCAACAGGAATATTTGTATTCCCTCTGAAGTTACTCAAGTTCAGATTTTTAAATACTTCTTGGCAGGCCAAATCAAACATGTTCAGGAGGACTTAGCCCACAAGCTTCCAGTTTGCAATTCTACAAGTGTTACAGATCTTTAGAAAAGAGAAGAGATATTTAGCACAAGTGTGCTTTGATCACTTAATTATTTAATTCATTCCTCAGACATGGAGGGACTACCACCTGCTAGGTTACCCTGGAGGGGATGAAAAGATAAATAAGATGTAACAAGTGATATAAAGCAATCCAACATCTGGGATCTGTGATATAAAAATCAATATGTTCTATCAGAGACCTTTAAATAAAATACTGTAAAGTTCAGGGAGGAGATAGGACAGTGGACTTTGGATAGCTGGTTAAGGAAGCAGTCAGCAGATTTTGGGGAGCTGTTGAAGGTCTGAGCTGGGTGTGGGCAGATTAGAAATAGAAGTTAGGAAGAATAATCAGGTGATAGTGTATGAGATGTATGTGACAGGTTGGTCGTAGAAAAGAAGGACCAGGTTCTATTGGTATAGACAGGAGGTGACCTTTTTGAGAAGTAGCATGGATACAAAGTCCATCACACTTCATGGACGATTTGGGTGTAAGGAAAATAAGACATTTCCACGAAGAAGTATTGAACTCCTATAGGTAGCAATTTGGGGGAAAAAGAAGGTGCTCATCAGCAAAGCTCTCCAGAACCTGGTTCCATATACCTTTCTAGCTTTTCTTTCTTCCATATCCCTTCACAATGCTTGCTACTAATCATAGTAGACCTGCACTAGTTACTTTGCCCAGAGCATCCCTTGCATTTCCTGTCTGTAGATTGCTTTCTCATTCCATTTCTTCTGCTTCATCAAAGTTGGTAGGAAGTCAGGAAATTGTGGGTGGACGAGTAGGAAATTTCCAAGTCAGTATTTTAACACAGAGTTCCCGAGAATCCACCAAGCGCCAGGAGCCATGCCAGGGGCTGGGAATACAGTGAACATGCTAATCTCTCTAAAGCCAGGACGGTGAAAGGAGCCTGAACTGCTGCTCACCCATGCAGGAAGCATCGTCTCCACGTCACCTTATGGGTGCTCATAGGCAAAGCCAAGTGCACTGCTGCCTCCTGTCAACAATGTCTCTCTACTGGATGTTCTGGAACCAAAAATGTTACCTTTATCAGGGTCAGGTAAACAAAGACCTCAAGGATAGCAGATTTCAGTTTACACTGCCAGGGAGACTTAGATTTCTGAGGGCACACACACTTTTGTGTTTCCAGTGCCCAAGAAGCACTTCAAAACTGTTCAATAGACATTCCTTTCTGTTCCAGAGGCACTGCTGTGTAGGTGGTCCTGGTGGTAATACGGTCTTCAGTACTCTGCAGGACTTTTAAAGTATATCTTAATGCATTTTAATTTTGTTAGAAAAAAAAGTTAACGGTCATTATCTTTTAAAATGCTTGCAGGGTATTAAGGCTTAGGAGAAAAAGGTTCTCCCTCAAATATAAAATGCATAACCAAGAAATTATTTTTTAGCTTGTTTGTTTCTACTTCTCTTCCACTCCCATGTCAGTCTACTTACATGAAGTGTATGACGTAAAGCAGATACTGCATCAGACTAGACAGAACATACCCAGGATGGATATCCCAGTATCCTGGGCAAGTTCTGAGTGCACCTTAGTGCAAAATAACCTCCATTTTTAGGATTTCTACTTTTCTCTTAATATTGCCAAGAATTTCTCTTAATTCACGTGATCTGAAGTGGAACAGCAAAGGCCGCAATGTCAACAGAATAGTTAGGAAAGAGAAAAAAGAGAAAACATAGTTGTATCTAGTCTCGGTGACAGGTGATTTGGTAATGTTCAAAGTAAAGCAAGAACCTCTGAGTCAGAAATGCCATCATAGCCATTCCTCCTGTTTAACAGACTGGCAAACTGAGAGTCCAGAAATATTAGGTGATGATCTCACAGATTCCCAGCTAGATATTGGATTGGCCGAATAGTTTGTTCAGGTTTTTAATGACGTTGCCTTAAAACCCGAATGAACTTTTTGGCCAACCCAACAGTAGTTGTGTGAGGACATTTACGTCTCTTGACTCCCTGTTCCGTAGTCTTTAAATACATCTTTATTTTTTTCTAGTAAGAGTTACTTGATCCAGGGCTTTATATAATGGAGTGGGGGTGGAGGCTTTTATTTTGGGGATTCTGATGCATAATGATTGGTCATCCCTGTATGGAGGCAGCAAAATCTATTTGGATCCCCTTATTCACATCAGCGGTCCCGAAATGCTTATTCAAGTGCTACCTCTCTCTTTTCAGTATTCTGAAAATAATTGAATTTGAATATCTTTGTCACAAGGATAAATGATGAATTCATTCCATTTACTTTATGGACTTAATTTTATATATATTTCTGTTTGTTCAGAATAGGCACCTACACAGAATGTGCCCTGACGCCATATAAGTAATAAATTACATGTACTTATGTATATGTATAGCATACATTATATACAATAATGTATAAAGTACACAAAATACTACATATATATATGTGTATGTATGTGTGTGTGTGTGTGTGTGTGTGTATATATATATATATATATATATATTTTTTTTTTTTTTTTTCCCCTAGACATAGATTTGGAATTATAATCTTTCTTTAGGTGAGAGCCCAGGACAGTAACTAGGTATCAGCCGGAAATGGCATGTGAAATAGAACCTGTTTACCTTTGTGCTATATGTTTAAATTTATATGTAAAATTTGTAAGATAGTGGAGAAAATATTTCTCTTTAGATTACCTGAATTAAAAACTAAAATGTTTACTCTTTTATCTATAGTGACAGCTTTCAGGCTTGCTTTGTTTTTTTTTCTTCTTCTTCCCAGTTTTCCCCATCATCTTCATGGTCCAACTTTTTGAGTAATCTGATCGGAATTTCTAATATATGACTTCCTTTTACTTTCCTGTCTGTGAGCTCAGTTGCAGTGCAGGTTGACAGCAGAGTTTTCCAAAAGTAATATTTAGGTGGGAACACGTGGGTAATCCTAGAGATTAAAATTTCTTCATTCAGCAAGTAATTTAATGAATACCTCCCTAAGCATAGTAGGGAAAAGAGTTTGTTTTAGAGTGTCTGTTTTATAGGAATTTATGATTTAGTTGGGGAGATAAAAGATTCACGTAAGTGTTAATTATAAGAAAATTTAAAACCCTCTATGAACAAATGTCATAGATACTTTTCTGTTTGTAAATGCTAAAGTACTCCAGAATAAGAAGCAATCATTATGGGCTGGAGTGGTTGGGAAAGGGAATTTGGGTGGGAGCAGCTTGAGCTAAGGCTGAAGGATGAATAGGAAAGAGCTGGGCAGAGAGGAGTCATGGAGAATATTCTAGAAAGAGGTTTGGCATGAGCAAAAGCTTGGGTCAGAAATGAACATGGCTTTGTGGGACACTTGGACTCATTCATTCCTTCTGGTGTGGAGAGGGAGTGCAGAGGAATAATCAGAGTCATAGTTACACAGGGAGGTGGGAAGATATAGATGTTAGAGGGCTTTAAAAGCTCCGCTGAGGAGTTTAACTTGCTCCTGTGGGCTTGTGACGTAGAATGCAGCTCTTAGACAAGAGTCCAGTGACAGGAAGGACTAGACTTGCCACTCCCGGTCAGGTGATTGGGTGCTTACCCCAGCATCCTCTCTGCCCCAGGATTTCCAAGTGGTGATGTTGATGGCGTGCAGCTCTCATCCATAAAGTTACCTAGATCCCGTCTGAACTGGATTGTTTTCAAATGGTGCCACTTTTGAGAGTCGTGCTTACGTCTTCTGAATCTCTGTTACTTTGTTTTACTCCTGCTTCTGTAGATGTATTAAGCTTTACTGCATCTGTCATGGTGTACAGTGGCCAGATCTGCAAGGGGTGTGCAGGTACAGATGCTTGCACATTTAGTGCAAGCCAGGTGACCTCTCTTATCTCCTGTACCTTCCCAGCAACACGGGGAGAGGCGAGTCCATGGAGACAGCCTGAGACCAATGAGAGTTCTAGTAAGAGTTTGGGGTTTATGGTCTTCTTTTCAAAGGTGGCCTGGAAGCTGTGCTTTCCCCCAGGATCTCTTTTCCTCTTGCTTGCAACATTGAGACATCATAGATTTCTTTTAGAGAGCATTATAAAACCGTTCCCCTTCCTTTCGCTTTTTAGAGTCTCATACAATTGTAACACTTAACCTCTTTTAAACGATTTTACTCTTTTATTCCCCTGCTACTGAGAATAAAACTGAGAATTAAATGTTGAAATCAGTCCCATAAATCCCTAGCTACCACCAGAGCAAAGTGACAGGTAGAATGGCTGGGCCAAGAGACTGATACGCCGGTTGATCCCAAGGGTTGAGCTGAATTGTATTTTCCTGCAGAGCATCAGACCTTGTGGTGTTCAGTGAGAAATGTGAAATGGAAGAGGCCCTTGTTTCCATGTTTCTACAAACACGTGTTCTACACATACCACCAATGCAAATTAAGGCCACTGTCCATTCTTTCTTTGCTCCAACCACCCCTCCAGCCCTCAGTCTTTTCTCTGTGTTGAGTCAACTTAAATACATGAAACGGTAAAACCTTAGGCCTGGCGGAAAATTTGGATATTACCTTCATCTAAGCTCAGAGGTTATATTTAAAATACTAAGTAGTAGGTATCAATCAATCAGAGTAGACTGAGGCAACAGGGCTGGAACAGGGTAACGAAACTCCGTGCTGTACAGATGTTACTCTTTTAGTTTCTGAATTGTGGGAAGAACCTGGGGGAAAAGCAGGGGTGGTTGGGGGATATTTAGGGGCTTTGGGGAAACAGCAATTTACCAAATTCCATTATTTTAACATTATTAATGTTTGAATATTAGCCTTGCTTGTGCTTTATTATGCTCCATGTATTTTGAAATTCCATTAGGAGGTGCATAAACATTAGGATTGTTATGTCTTCTGGACAGATTGACTACTTTTTCATGACGTAACTGTCCTCTTAATCCATGGTAATATTCTTTGCTCTGAAACCTACTTTTCCTGATAATAGTATAGCCACTCCAGCTTTCTTTTGACTGGTACATCTTTTCCCATCATTTTCCCCATCATTTGCTTTTAACCTATTTGTGTCTTTATATTTAGAGTACTGTAGATGCTATATACTTGGATCTTGCTTTTTTTTTAATCCAATCTGACGATCTTTGCCTTTGACCACTTACATTGAATGTGGTTATTGATGTGTTTGGATTTAAGTCTGTCATCTTACTCTTTGTTTTCTATTGTCCCATTTTTCCTCTTTTTCTTCCTCCTTTGGATTGAATATTTTTTTATTCCATTTTACCTTCTTTTTTTGGCTTATTAAGATATGACTCCTTAATTGTGTTATTTTAGTTGTTGCTTTTGCATTTATAGCACACATCTTAAAACTTATCACAGACTAGATCCAAAGTGACATTTTGCGACCTCACATACGTGTAAGAACCTTACACCAGTGCACTTCCATTTCTGCTTCCCAGCCCTTGGGCCACTGTAGCCATGCATTTCATTTCTACGTATGTTGTAAACCTTACAATACATTGCTATTGTTTTTGCTTTAAACAATCAGTGATCTATTAAAGATATTTAAATAAGAAGAACATATTTATCCATGTAGTTACCATTTCCATACTCTTCACTCCTTTGTGTAGATCCAGATTTCCATGTGGTATCAATTGTTGTTATTTTTCTATGCAGTAGTTTTAAAATGTTGCTTAACTTTCTTGTCATTTATGTTGTTTCTAACAAAATATCTGCTGACATCCGTATCTTTGTTCCACTCTGTGTGCCATACCCTTTTTCTCTCTTTCCTTATGTCTTTATGACTTGTGTTAAGCAATTTGATTATGATGTACTTTGATGTTGTTTTATTCATGACTCTTCGGGTTTTTTGTGCTTCTTGGATGTCGCTTTATAGTTTTCATCAAATTTTGAAAATATTCAGCCATTGTTTCTTCAAATATGTTTTCTCCCCTCCCTCTTCAGGAACTCTTAATTACACATGATGTCCTGCAGCACACTGACGTGCTATTCCTTTTTTCCATTTTTTTCTTGTGTTTCATGTGTACAGTTTCTGTTGTTATGGTTTTAATTTCACTCGCCTTTTCTTCTGCAGTGTCTCATTTGCCGTGAGTCCCATTTAGTGTACTTTTTAGCTCAGCCATTATAGTTTTTCTCTCTGAAAGTTTGGCTTGTAACCCCTTTTTATTTTTTTCATGTATATAATTAACATATACGCTTTTCCCTCTAGCTTCTTGAACATACAGAATACAGTTGTATTAACTGTTTTAATGTCCTTGTTTATTAATCCTATCACTTGTATCATTTCTGAGATGGTTTTGAATATGATTTCCAACAGTGGTAATAGTGACATCTTGGATCGGCTAATGTTTTGCTGTGGGGAGGATTTCCTGTGTATTGTAGCATAACCCCTGTCCTCCCCCAACTAGATGCCAGTAGCAGCTTCAGTCTTGACAATTAGAAATTTCTCCAGTCATTGACTAATGTTCCCAGATTGCCAGATTGGAGAGGGTGGAAAATCACCTGTAGTTAAGAACTAGTAGTTAAATTGGTTAATTTTTCTCCTCATTATGGGCGTGATTTTTCTGCTTCCGTCAATGCCAAATAATTTTTTTTTTTTTTTTTTTTTTTTGCGGTACGCAGGCCTCTCACTGTTGTGGCCTCTCCCGTTGCGGAGCACAGGCTCCGGGCGCACAGGCTCAGCGGCCATGGCTCACGGGCCCAACCGCTCCGCGGCATGTGGGATCTTCCTGGACCGGGGCACGAACCCGTGTCCCCTGCATCGGCAGGCGGACTCTCAACCACTGCGCCACCAGGGAAGCCCCAATGCCAAATAATTGTTCATTTGCTGCCAGATACTAAGATTTTTATCTTCTTGGCTGCTAGATATTTTTAAATTCCTATGAGTATTGTTGAGCCTTGCTCTGGGACACACTTAAGTTACTTGGGAATGTTTGAATTCTTTCACGTGTTAATGTTAAGCTTGATAAGGTGGGACTGGAAGAGCATTTTGTTTAGGATTGATGTTGCCCCACTACTGAGGCAGAACTTTTCTGACGTATTCTACCAGATATCCCATGATGTATGAGGGTTGCCACTGTGGCTGATGGGCACAGTGATGCTTACTGACCTTGTGTGAGCTTCTGGGATTGCTCCCTCTAATCCTTTCAGGGGATTCTTTCTCCAGCCTTCGGTAGTTTCTTCACTTGCATGAACTGATTAACACTCAGCTGAAGACTTGAGGGGGACCCTCTGCGTTTCTGTAGAGTTCTCTCTGTTTCTGCAGCTTCTCCAGTACTGTTTCTTGCAAATTCTAGGCACCTTTGCCTGCCCAGATTCCCCATTCCATCACCTCAACTCAGGGAGGTCACTGGGCTCTGTATAAATATCTTACCCTGCGTGTAGCCTGGAGACTCTCTCTGTGCAGTGATCTGGGGCAATTGTAATGCTTATCTCATTTGTTCCCTATCTCTCAGGGATCCCTGTTTTTTGTTGCCTGTTGTCCAATGACTTGAAATTGAAATGGAAATTGTTTGATATAATTAATTAATTAATTAGTCATTTCATGTGAAAGGTTAGATTCAGTCCTGGTTACTCCATCATGTCCAGAATCAGAAGTACCTATTCCTTATTTTTATACCTGATAAACTGAGGTCCAAAGAGGTGAATGTTTACCTAAGGTTAATTCAACTGGTCTAGAGGCAAAGCTGACATTAGATCCCAGATTTCTTTCTTCCATGTTTGTGCTCTTCTAGTCATTTTACACACTACAACCGTCCCCCCAAAGGTAATGATTGGCTACTGGATCTTCTAGGACAAGATTTAAATCCCAGACACACAGAAGCTCATGGAATTCCTGCATCTTCTTTGATTCTTATTTGTCAAACACGTGCTTCTGTAGACAGGGTTGTGACCCCCGGAAAGAAGAGGCAGACTGTGTGTCAGCGTGAATATATTGTGCAGATTCTTGATTTAAGTTTTACAACTTTATATTGTTCGACGTTGTAAAAATATGTACTGGGTTGTTGATGTGTCCCTTTAAAAAATTCCCTTTTGATGTTTAATATATCCATTCAGGTTTCTGTCCATCACTGTTGCTAAGAAAGCTAGATTTTAAGTGTACAAAAAAAGCTTAGTAATAGTGCACCAGCTCAGTGCTGTGTTTAGGAAGAGGCATCAGACTAGTTGAGAATTGTTATTTTGGCTGAAGGTGCAAAATGAGATTGTTTTACCCACAAAGTCTTACCAAACCAAGACCAGTAAAAACACCTCCAGCATGACTGACTGTATTCTCTCTGTAAGCGTCTACAGGTTGAAAAATACCTCTCCCATATAGAAGACATAGAAGGCAGGCAAGATATGTTCGTTACTTTCTCCCATCTTGTGTCATCCCAGTGTGAAACATGAGGCTGGGCCACAAGTGTATTCCCCTTGCGTGCCTCTCTCTCCCTTGCTCACCATACCCTAGCCTTACTGCCTCTTTAATTCCTTAAGCTGGCCAGCCTCTTTCCTGCCACAGGACCTTTACAAAGCACTGTAGTGCTTTTTATTTCACATTTTGCATATGCTTTGATACTTCAGGTCCAGCGTAAGTGGCATCTCCTCTTAGAATACATCGCCCCCTGCCTGTCTCTCTCCTAGTCCCCCTTTATTTCCTTCAGCATGGTTCATGATTTCAGGTTTTGAATTTACTTATTATTACACTGGTTCATTGTTTATCTCCTACTTTAGATAGTGAGATTCATGAGAGCTGGGATTTTATTTGCTTTATCACCCCTGCTGTGGTTGATTTGGGCAGTGGGACAACAGTTCACACTTGGATTTGTGTTTATACAACAGCATCATAATGCAGGGCACTCAGTAGGCACTTGTGGAGTAGAATCTCCAAAAGCAATGAGTAAGTTTTCTGGGCATCGCTGTGTACAAAGCATACCCTCATTCTGGGTATAGAGTGACGGATGGCAAGGACCTCGTCCATCTGATCCCCACACCGTCTGCCTTGTCAGCTTTGGCAGTCAGAACATGGTAGCGCACAGTTCACTCCAGTTTGATGTCACTTGTAGTGTGATTCCCTGGCTTTGGAACTCTAGCAGTGATACGTACTGGTTGTTTTCAGTGCCTCTGACATGTGACAAACCTTTTGTCCCTCTTGTCCGCTTTTATGCCTTGTCCCATTTTGGCCGCCTGGTCTCCTGGTGGGAGACCTTTAACAGGTGCTTCTGTAGATTCTGTTTGTTTGAATTAGGGCTCGTTTCCTTCCAGATATTCACGACTCCTTGCCGTACCTGCTCTGCCTGCTGAGAGGAAGCTGGCGGTCTCCATGCCAGGATGAACGGCTCTGTGCTTCTCCAGTTATTTCCTCCTCAGGCAAACCCTGTCACATGTACTAATCTGGTCAGCCTTCTTCTATTCTGAGATGCTCCTTCACCCATTCTGATATGGACCTGGGGTTTTTCTCCTTTGGCAAATGTATGCCTCTCTCCAGCACCTGTTCCCTCCCCCTTTCCTGCAACACTCCTCCCCCACAAATTCATTTCCTTGTTTAGCTATATCTACGCCTCATCAATAAATTACTTCTCCCTCACTCGCCCAGGCCCTGCAGTTTTATTCCCAGACCTTTCTGGGCCTTGCCCTTAATTATTTGGGCTGCTTACCGACTAGGCTACCTCCCTGTTATTTGTCATGAAGCCTGGTGTAATCGCCTTTCTTCTTTCCTCCCTTTGCTTTCTTATCATTGTTTTACACACTTGTAACTGTCAAATCAGTTCAGTTTTATAAGCCCACAGGTCCTCTCGACAGCAGCGTCTCTCCCAAGTAGCCATAGAGGAAAAGAGAAAAAGCGTCGCTCTCCTCCATATTCTTCATTCATCAGCCATTTCATCATCAGGCAATTACTGAGATTCAACTGTGTACTGCCCCCGGCGTTGGGGTGAGCAGTGGTGGTAGAAGGCGCAGACGGGTATTGAACCAGAATTATATTTTGTGGTAAACATGGAACCATGAAGGTTCTTGAGCTGGAAAATGACTGCTTATAGCTATGCCTTAGGAAGGTAGATCTGACACCACTGTGAACCCTGGGCTGAGGAGAAGGATGTCCAGAGGTGGGGCAGCAAGCTAGGGGAGTATTACAGCAGCCCAGGCAGCCCATCATGTTAAACTTGGGTTGTTCAGAAGGACAGAGAGAAGGGTCAGTGCAAAAGGGATTTCTGAGGCACAGTTAACATGACTTGATGGTGATTAGAGGTGAGGGACGAGGCGAAATAGTCATGATGATTATAAGATTTCAGACCTGGGAGGGTGGGAGGGTTTGGTTCCGTTACAGAGTGAGGGAATGGAAGAGGAGAGGGGGGAGGATGTGGGGAGGAGAAACATTGTTATGGGGGAGGGTTGATGAGCTCGGTTTCAGCATCCTGGAAGTGCAGTGCCAATGGCTCGCTGCACAACATTGGGAAATGTGAGACTGGAGCTCACAGGAGAGGCTGGAGCAGGATAAATTTGGGGAGTCATCCAATTAGAAATGGGAGACATACCAGAGGAGCAGTTGTATGCATATTAAAAGGTAGCTAATACTGCGGCCAGTGGGTGTGGAACCCTAGTGTGGTGTGGGCCGGTCCTCTGGGCTGTGGACACTCAGTGGATGGAGCCCCATGGACAGAAGTGTCAGGGGCGATTTTCTTGAAGAGGTGGACTTCCCTTTGCCCCATCGTGTCATTTGTATTTTTTTTTTCATGCTTTTCAATCCCTTTTCATATCTGGACACTATTTTCATTTGCATTAATTGTCTTTAACTTCAGTGTTTTCCTTCCTTTCTGTTTATCATCAGTCTGAAAATGGAGAGTAGATCACAGAGGAAATAAAAGCAACCAGTGCAAACTGTGAGTGATTGCCTTTCTGTAAAGCACGCTGGGCAGCAGAGATGGAATCAGAAATTCCTGCTTATTTCCCACTAACGCCAAGGAGGAAAATGATTAAACAAAAGTGTTGTAGAGACCTGTGTGCACTTTGCCTTCCTGAGAACCCCCGTGCGCTGTGCATCCTCTTTACTTGTCCAGAAGACTGGTTGCTCCCACGTCTTTTAGCCCTCACTCTCCTTTACAGCTATTTCTCGGTTTCTGTGTCTCTGTCCTGTGCTAGAATAGAGAAATGAGTCCAGCTTCCTCCGTTGGGCTCATCAGCTGCTCTCATTCCCACTACACTGCGTTATGGCTTTGCTGGCAAGGAAAGGGCTCACTCTGCTCTCTGCATGCATGCCGCCACGTCTATACAAGCTTACGCATGTGTCAGAGGAAGAGTTTGGGAAGCTCTCTCTGCCTGCTAGCTTTGCCAAGACCATTGAATTAAGCAGGCAATTTCCTCTCGCTTTGCCTTTCTGTAAATTTCCCAACCATATGGTATGAGGGGAGTTTTTGGATTATAAATAAACAACTGCTCATAAATCTCAGAGTTTTTGTTTTTCCCTCCAATGGGAATAAATAGAAACCATTGACTTGTAACTTCAGAAAAATGTGTTGGAGAAGAAGATAATGTCTCTCTCTCTTTCTCTGGATATAAATATCCCCCCCCCCCATTTCTCCTTATGCAGTATGTCTTTTTTGCTGAGAATCATCTCTCTGGCTGGGTTCCACTGATTTTTTATTGCTGCCATTTTCCAACCTGGATGTAGACTGTTGCTTTAGGCAACATGAGTTTAGCCACATGGGCCTGGCCAGATTGCACTGGCCAGATGGGTTTGGTGCACAATTTCCCCTGCTGGAGTTGTCAGTTCCCCCCGTTTACAGGACACATGCTTCCTCACTGGGCTTGTGGCAAAGAAAGTGAAGCGGTGGATGCTTCCCATTCTTTTTTGGAAGAAGCCCAGCTTGGGCCTCGTGCATGTTGGTCCGTGGGGTAGGCTGCAGCTTGGCCTCCCTTAAAGTGCAGATCTGTTGAAGGCACGAAGATGCCCAACGTTTGGCAGCCCTTTTGTTTCCTTTCCCACTACTAACTCTACTGTGAATCGGATGAGCATGTCAGCCGCCTAGGACAAAGGCCAGGATGGCATCCTGGGACTGGGGTGGTTCAGGCAAGGCACAGCTCAAAGAAGGCATGAGTCATAGTGTGAATGCAGATTTTGGCCTAGGAGGTAAGCTGAGTGTCGGTGCTGCTAGGTCAGCATGGAGTAAGGGAGCTCATAGTGGGGAGGGGGCAGGAAGGCAGGGGCCAAGGGCAGAGGTCAGCAGATGGGGCCCATGGGCCAAATCCAGCCTGCCTCCTGTTTTTGTATAGCCTGTGTGCTAAGCACAGCTTTCACATTTTTCAATGGTTGAAAAACAAATCAAAAGGATACCATGTTTTGAGTGGGGTAGTTCAACTCATGCTTGCCAGCCAGCCTTTGGGAGCACACATCCAGATATCCGCAGTCCATCCTGACTTCTCACGCTCAGTCCAGCCTCTTTATTCTCACGGAGGCGGAAAATAGAGGGCTAAATCTCCCTGGTTAAACATCTGTTCCTTAGCACCATTGAGAAGCTGATTTTAGGACTGGGTTGCGATGGCCTCTCTTTAAGGCATCTGCCAGTTTCTTTGGCTCAGAGAAGTATGACTTGCATTCTGAAGTCAGGCAGACATGATTTCAGACACCCACTGCGCTACTTAGCAGATGTGAACTTGAGCAAGCCGCTTGGTCTCTTTGAGAGTAGTTTCTTCCTCCCTCCCTCCCTCCCTCCCTCCCTCCCTCCCTCCCTCCCTCCCCCTCCCTCCCCCTCTCCCCCTCCCCTCCCTCCCCCTCCCTCCCCCTCCCCCTCCCTCCCCCCTCCCTCCCCCCTTCCTTTTCTCTCTCTCTCCCTTGCTCCCTCCTTCCCTCCTTCCTTCTTTCCTTCCTTCCTTCAACATTAAGGTCTTTCAGTCTTGGAACTGAAAATGTGTGTCCTTTTGCAAGCCTCTCGCTATTTCCTCCACCACACAGCCCCTGGCAACCACTATTCTACTCTCTGTTTCTGTGAGTTTGAGTCTTTTTAATTTTTTAGATTCCGCATATTAAGCGATACCATGCAATATTTATCTTTCTCTGACTGGTTTATTTCATTTAGCATAATACCCTCCAGCTTCATCCATGTTGTCACAATTGGCAGGATTTCTTTCTTATTTAAAGCTAAATATTATTTCATTGTATATGTGTGAATATATGTATAAATGTATATATATATATATATACACACACATATACACACATATATATGTATGTATGTCACATTTTCTTTATTCATTCATCCGTTGACAGACACTTAGGTTGTTTCTATACCTTGGCTATTGTGAATTATGCTGCAGTGAACGTGGGAGTACAGATATCTCTTTGAGATCCTCTATTACCTTTGGATATATACCTAGAAGTGGAATTGCTGGATATGGTATTTCTAGTTTTAATTTTTATTTATTTATTTATTTTTTGTGGTACGCGGGCCTCTCACTGTTGTGGCCTCTCCCGTTGCGGAGCACAGGCTCCGGATGCGCAGGCTCAGCGGCCATGGCTCACGGGCCCAGCCGCTCTGCGGCATGTGGGATCTTCCCGGACCGGGGCACGAACCCGTGTCCCCTGCATCGGCAGGCGGCCTCTCGACCACTGCGCCACCAGGGAAGCCCTAGTTTTAATTTTTAAAGGAAACTTTGTACTGTTTTCCATAATAGCTGTTCCAGTTTACATTTCAACCAGCAGTGTATGGGGGTTCCCCTTTATCCATATCCTCACCAGCATTTTTTTTATTTCTTATTTTTGTTTAGATAATAGACATCCTAACAGGTGTGAGGTGATATCTCATTGTGGTTCTGATTTGTGTTTCCCTGATGACTGGTGATGCTGAGCACCTTTTCATAAATCTGTTGGCTGTTTGTATGTCTTGTTTGGAAAAATGTCTTTTCAGATTCTTTGCCCACTTTTAAGTGGGTCATTTGTTTTTTTGCTATTGCGTTGTATGGGTTCATCATATATTTTGGATATTAACCTCTTATTGAATATGTGGTTTGCATACAGTTTCTTCCATTCCATAGGTTGCCTTTTCATTTGTGAATGTGAAAAAAAAATTGTTTCTTTTTCTATGCAGGAGTTATTTTGGTTGAGGCAGTCCTATTTGTTTATTTTTGCTTTTGTTGCCTTTTCTTTTGGTGTCAAATTAAAAAAAAAAAAATCATTGTTAAGACCAGTGTCAAGGAGCTTGCCTCCTATGCTTTCTTCTAGGAATTTTATGGTTTCAGATCTTACATTCAAGCCTTTAATCCATTTTGAGTTGATTTTTGCATATGGTGTAAGATAATGGTCCAGTTTCATTCTTTTGCATGTGGATATCCAATTTCCCCAGCATTATCCTTCTACTGAAGATACTATCCTTTTCCCCATTGTATATTCTTGGTTCCTTTGTCAAAAATTAATTGACCGTATATGCATGTATTTGCTTCTGGACTCTCTTATTATGTTCATTGATATATGTGTCTGTTTTTATGCCAATGCCATACTGTTTTGATTACTATAACTTTGTAATATAGCTTGAAAACAGGACCTGTGATGCCTCCAGCTTTGTTTTTCTTTCTTTTTTCTTTTTGTTAACATCTTTATTGGAGTATAATTGCTTTACAATGGTGTGTTAGTTTCTGCTTTCTAACAAAGTGAATCAGCTATACATATACATATATCCCCATATCTCCTCCCTCTTGTGTCTCCCTGCCATCCTCCCTATCCCACCCTTCTAGGTGGTCACAAAGCACTGAGCTCATCTCCCTGTGCAATGTGGCTGCTTCCCACTAGCTATCTACTTTACATTTGGTAGTGTATATATGTCCATGCCACTCTCTCACTTCGTCCCAGCTTACCCTTCCCCCTCCCCGTTCCCTCAAGTCCATTCTCTATGTCTTTATTCCTGTCATGCCCCTAGGTTCTTCAGAACCACTTTTTTTTTTTAGATGCCATATATTTGTGTTAACATATGGCATTTATTTTTCTCTTTCTGACTTACTTCACTCTGTATGACAGTCTCTATGTCCAACCAACTCACTACAAATAACTCAATTTCGTTTCTTTTCATGGCTGAGTAACATTCCATTGTATATATGTGCCACATCTTCTTTATCCATTCATCTGTTGATGGACACTTAGGTTGCTTCCATGTCCTAGCTATTGTAAATAGAGCTGCAATGAACATTGTGGTACATGACTCTTTTAGAATTATGGTTTTCTCAGGGTATATGCCCAGTAGTGGGATTGCTGAGTCGTATGATAGTTCTGTTTTTAGTTTTTTAAGGAACCTCCATACTGTTCTCCATAGTGGCTGTATCAATTCACATTCCCACCAACAGTGCAAGAGGGTTCCCTTTTCTCCACACCCTCTCCAGCATTTATTGTTTGTAGATTTTTTTGATGACAGCCATTCTGACTGGTGTGAGGTGATACCTCACTGTAGTTTTGATTTTCATTTCTCTCATGATTAGTGATGTTGAGCATCCTTTCATGTGTTTGTTAGCAATCTGTATATCTTCTTTGGAGAAATGTCTGTTTAGGTCTTCTGCCCATTTTTGGATTGGGTTGTTTGTTTTTTTGATATTGAGCTGCATGAGCTGCTTGTAAATTTTGGAGATTAATCCTTTCTTAAGATTGATTTGGCTATTAGGGGTCTTTTGTAGCTCTGTACAAATTTGAGTTTTGTTTTTTCCTGTGTAACCAGTATCAGAAATGCTCTTGGAATTTTGATAGGGATTACACTGAATCTATAGATCACTTTGGGTCCTATGGACATTTTAACAATATTAATTCTTCCAATCCATGAATGTGTTATATCCTTTCACTTACTTGTATCTTCTTTAATGTCTTTTATCAGTGTCTTACAGGTTTCAGTGTAGAGATCTTTCACTTCCTTTTTTTTCCTTTTAAATTTTTTTAATTTTAATTTTTGAAAATTTTATTGCCGTATAGTTGATTTACAATGTTATGTTAATTTCTGCTGTACAGCAAAGTGATTCAGTTATACACATATACACATCTTTTTTATATTCTTTTCCATTACAGTTTATCACAGGGTATTGAATATAGTTCCTTGTGCTACATAGTAGGACCTTGTTGTTTGTCCATCTTTTATATACTAGTTTGCATCTGCTAATCCCAAACTCCCAATCCTTTCCTCCCCCACCCTCCCTCCCCCTTGACAACCATCAGTCTGTCCTCTATGTCTGTGAGTCTGTTTCTGTTTTGTAGGTAAGTTCATTTGTGTCGTATTTTATTTATTTATTTCCCTAATTCTCTGGCTTACAATTAACCTATAATTTCATCATGAGGAACACATTTTAAACTTAGAAATCCGTAAGTGTGTTTAATCACTCTTCAAATTTTATAGGAATTCTCTATCTTCAAATTACCTATAAACTCCTCAGTATAAATCAAAGTGAGTCCATTTATTATCCTGCTTGATTCACCTGCTTACATCAAAGCTCATACCCATACATTTTCTCCATTTGCAATATCCTTTGCCTTTTTCTACCAGACATCATCATTGTTGTTAAGTGCACAAACTCTGGCACTGTACTACCTGGATTCAACTCCTAGCTTAGCCATTTATTAGTTGTGTGACTTTGGACAATTTGCTTAATGTCTCCATGCTGTAGTTTCCCTCGGTGGAACAGGAATAATAATAATCACTTCAAGGTTGTAAGACATAAGTGAGTCAATGTACACACTGTATTTGGAGTAGTGCCTGACATGTAGCAAGTATGATATATGAGCTAATCATCATTACCTTTCACTTTTTATTCTATTGTCTTTTTTGTGCATGTGTGTGTGGCTTTCATTTTATTTTATTTATTTGTTTTTTATAAGTCATCAGTTTTATACACATCAGTGTATATATGTCAATCCCAATTGCCCAATTCATCACACCCGCCCCCCCACACCATTTCCCCCCCTTGGTGTCCATACGTTTGTTCTCTACATCTGTGTCTCAATTTCTGCCCTGCAAACTGGTTCATCTGTACCATTTTTCTAGTTTCCACATATATGCGTTAATAAACGATATTTGTTTTGCTCTTTCTGACTTACTTCACTCTGTATGACAGTCTCTAGATCCATCCACGTTTCTACAAATGACCCAATTTTGTTCCTTTTTATGGCTGAGTAATATTCCATTGTATATATGTACCACATCTTCTTTATCCATTCGTCTGTCAATGGGCATTTAGGTTGCTTCCATGACTTGGCTATCGTAAATAGTGCTGCAGTGAACATTGGGGCGCATGTGTCTTTTTGAATTATGGTTTTCTCTGGGTATATGCCCAGTAGTGGGATTGCTGGATAACATGGTAATTCAATTTTTAGTTTTTTAAGCAACCTCCATATTGTTCTCCATAGTGGCTGTAACAGTTTACATTCCCACCAACAGTGCAAGAGGATTCCTGTTTCTCTGCACCCTCTCCAGCATTTGTTGTTTGTAGATTTTCTGATGATGCCCATTCTAACTGGTGAGAGGTGATAACCTCATTGTAGTTTTGATTTTCATTTCTCTAATAATTAGTGATGATGAGCAGCTTTTCATATGCTTCTTGGCCATCTGTATGTCTTCTTTGGAGAAATGTCTATTTAGGTCTTCTGCCCATTTTTGGATTGGGTTGTTTGTTTTTTAATATTGAGCTGCATGAGCGGTTTATATATTTTGGAGATTAATCCTTTGTCCGTTGATTCGTTTGCAAATATTTTCTCCCATTCTGTGGGTTGTCTTTTCGTCTTGTTTATGGTTTACTTTGCTGTGCAAAAGCTTTTAAGTTTCATTAGGTCCCATTTGTTTACTTTTGTTTTTATTTCCATTACTCTAGCAGGTGGATCAAAAAAGATCTTCCTGTGATTTATGTCAAAGGGTGTTCTTCCTATGTTTTCCTCTAAGAGTTTTATAGTGTCCGGTCTTACACTTAGGTCTCGAATCCATTTTGAGTTTATTTTTGTGTATGGTGTTAGGGAGTGTTCTAATTTCTTTCTTTTACATGTAGCTGTCCAGTTTTCCCAGCACCACTTATTGAAGATACTGCTTTTTCTCCACTGTATATCCTTGCCTCCTTTGTCATAGATTAGTTGACCATAGGTACATGGGTTTATCTTTGGGCTTTCTATATTGTTCCATTGATCTATGTTTCTGTCTTTGTGCCAGTACCATATTATCTTGATTACTGTAGCTTTGTAGTATAGTCTGAAGCCAGGTAGTCTGATTCCTCCATCTCCGTTTTTTTTCCCTCAAGACTGCTTTGGCTATTTGGGGTCTTTGGTGTCTCCATACAAATTTTAAGATTTTTTGTTCTAGTTCTGTAAAAAATGCCATTGGTAATTTGATAGGGATTGCACTGAATCTGTAGATTGCTTTGGGTAGTATAGTCATTTTCACAGTATTGATTCTTCCAATCCAAGATCATGGTATATCTCTCCATCTGTTGTTATCATCTTTAATTTCTTTCATCAGTGTCTTATAGTTTTGTGCATACAAGTCTTTTGTCTCCCTAGGTAGGTTTATTCGTAGGTATTTTATTCTTTTCGTTGCAATGGTAAATGGGAGTGTTTCCTTAATTTCTTTTTCAGATTTTTCATCATTAGTATATAGGAATGCAAGAGATTTCTGTGCATTAATTTTGTATCCTGCTACTTTACCAAATTCATTGATTAGCTCTAGTAGTTTTCTGGTGGCATCTTTAGGATTCTCTGTGTATAGTATCATGTCATCTGCAAACAGTGACAGTTTTACTTCTTTTCCAATTTGTATTCCTTTTATTTCTTTTTCTTCTCTGATTGCCATGGCTAGGACTTCCAAAACTGTGTTGAATAATAGTGGTGAGAGTGGACATCCTTGTCTTGTTCCTGATCTTAGAGGAAATGCTTTCAGTTTTTCACCATTGAGAATGATGTTTGCTGTGGGTTTGTCATATATGGCCTTTATTATGTTGAGGTAGGTACCCTCTATGCCCATATTCTGGAGAGTTTTTATCATAAATGGTGTTGAATTTTGTCAAAAGCTTTTGCTGCACCTATTGAGATGATCATATGGTTTTTATTCTTCAGTTTGTTAGTATGATGTATCACATTGATTGATTTGCATATATTGAAGAATCCTTGCATCCCTGGGATAAATCCCACTTGATCATGGTGTATGATCCTTTTAATGTGTTGTTGAATTCTGTTTGCTAGTACTTTGTTGAGGATTTTTGCATCTGTATTCATCAGTGATATTGGTCTGTAATTATCTTTTCTTGTAGTATCTTTGTCTGGTTTTGGTATCAGGGTGATGGTGACCTCATAGAATGAATTTGGGAGTCTTCCTTCCTCCACAATTATTTGGAAGAGCTTGAGAAGGATGGTTGTTAGTTCTTCTCTAAATGTTTGATAGAATTCACCTGTGAGGCCATCTGGTCCTGGACTTTTGTTTGTTGGCAGATTTTTTGGTTTTTTTTGTGGTACGCGGGCCTCTCACTGTTGTGGCCTCTCCCATATCGGAGCACAGGCTCCGGACGCACAGGCGCAGCGGCCATGGCTCATGGGCCCAGCCGCTCCGCGGCATGTGGGATCTTCCCAGACCGGGGCATGAACCCATGTCCCCTGCATCGGCAGGCGGACTCTCAACCACTGCACCACCAGGGAAGCCCTGTTGGAAGATTTTTAATCACAGTTTCAGTTTCATTACTTGTGATTGGTCTGTTCATATTTCCTATTTCTTCCTCATTCAGTCTTGGAAGGTTATACCTTTCTAAGCATTTGTCCATTTCTTCCAGATTGTCCATTTTATTGGCATAGAGTTGCTTGTAATAGTCTCTTAGCATGCTTTGTATTTCTGCAGTGTCTGTTGTAACTTTTCTTTTTTCATTTCGAATTTTGTTGATTTGAGTCCCCTCCCTATTTTTCTTGATGAGTCTGGCTAATGTTTTATCTATTTTGTTTATCTTCTTAAAGAACCAGCTTTTAGTTTTATTGATCCTTCCTATTGTTTTCTTTGTTTCTATTTCATTTATTTCTGCTCTGATCTTTATTTCTTTCCTTCTGCTAACTTTGGGTTTTGTTTGTTCTTCTTGCTCTAGTTCCTTTAGGTGTAAGGGTAGATTGTTTATTTGAGATTTTTATTGTTTCTTGAGGTAGTCTTGTATAGCTATAAACTTCCCTCTTAGAACTGCTTTTGCTGCATCCCATAGGTTTTGGATCATCGTGTTTTCATTGTCATTTGTCTCTAGGTATTTTTTGATTTCCTCTTTGATTTCTTCAGTGATCTCTTGGTTATTTAGTCATGTATTGTTTAGCCTCCATGTGTTTGTGTTTTTTATGTTTTTTTCCCTGTAATTGATTTCTAATCTCATAGCATTGTGGTCAGAAAAGATACTTGATATGATTTCAATTTTCTTAAATTTACTGAGGCTTCATTTTTTGACCCAAGATGTGATCTATCCTGGAGAATATTCCATGCGCACTTGAGAAGAAAGTGTAATCTGCTGTGTTTGGATGGAATGTCCTATAAATATCAATTAAATCTAACTGCTCTATTGTGTCATTTAAAGCTTCTGTTTCCTTATTTATTTTAATTTTGGATGATCTGTCCATTGGTGTAAGTGAGGCGTTAAAGTCCCCCACTATTATTGTGTTACTGTCGATTTCCTCTTTTAGAGCTGTTAGCAGTCGCCATATGTATTGAGGTGCTCCTATATTGGGTGCATATATATTTATAAATGTTATATCTTCTTGGATTGATCCCTTGATCATTATGTAGTGTCCTTCCTTGTCTCTTGTAACATTCTTTATTTTAAAGTCTATTTTATCTGATACGAGTATTGCTACTCCAACTTTTTTTGATTTCCATTTGCAGGGAATATCTTTTTCCATTCCCTCACTTTCAGTCTGTATGTGTCCCTAGGTCTGAAGTGGGTCTCTTGTAGACAGCATATAGATGGGTCTTGTTTTTGTATCCATTCAGCAAGCCTGTGTCTTTTGGTTGGAACATTTAATCCATTCACGTTTAAGGTAATTATCGATATGTATGTTCCTATGACCATTTTCTTAATTGTTTTGGGTTTGTTTTTGTAGGTTCTTTTGTTCTCTTGTGTTTCCTACTTAGAGAAGTTCCTTTAGCATTTGTTGTAGAGCTGGTTTGGTGGTGCTGAATTCTCTTAGCTTTTGCTTGTCTGTAAAGCTTTTGATTTCTCTATGGAATCTGAATGAGATCCTTGCTGGGTAGAGTAATCTTTGTTGTAGGTTCCTCTCTTTCATCACTTTAAGTATATCATGCCACTGCCTTTTGCCTTGTAGAGTTTCTGCTGAGAAATCAGCTGTTAACCTTATGGGAGTTCCCTTGTATGTTATTTGTCGTTTTTCCCTTGCTGCTTTCAATAATTTTTCTTTGTCTTTAATTTTTGCCAGTTTGATTACTATGTGTCTCTGTGTGTTTTTCCTTGGGTTTATCCTGTATGGGACTCTCTGCACTTCCTGAACTTGGGTGGCTATTTCCTTTCTCACGATAGGGAAGTTTTCGACTATAATCTCTTCAAATATTTTCTCAGGTCCTTTCTCTCTCTCTTCTCCTTCTGGGATCCCTATAATGCGAATGTTGTTGCATTTAATGTTGTCCCAGAGGTCTCTTAGGCTGTCTTCATTTCTTTTCATTCTTTTTTCTTTATTCTGTTCTGTGGCAGTGAATTCCACCATTCTGTGTTCCAGGTCAGTTATCCGTTCTTTTACCTCAGTTCTTCTGCTATTGATCCTTCTAGTGTAGTTTTCATTTCAGTTATTGTATTGTTCATCTCTATTTGTTTGTTCTTTAATTCTTCTAGGTCTTTGTTAAACATTTCTTACATCTTTTTGATCTTTGCCTCCATCGTTTTTCCGAGGTCCTGGATCATCTTCACTATCATTATTCTGAATTCTTTTTCTGGAAACCTATCTCCGCTTCACTTAGTTGTGTTTCTGGGGTTTTACTTTGTTCCTTCATCTGGTGCATAGCCCTCTGCCTTTTCATCTTGTCTATCTTTCTGTGAATGTGTTTTTTGTTCCACAGGCTCCAGGATTGTAGTTGTTCTTGCTTCTGCTGTCTGCCCTCTGGTGGATGAGGCTATCTAAGAGGCTTGTGCAAGTTCCTTGATGGGAGGGACTGGTGGTGGGTCATGCTGACTGTTGCTCTGGTGGGCAGAGCTCAGTAAAAGTTTAATCTGCTTGACTGTTGATGGGTGGGGCTGTTTGGTCTGAGGCGACCCAACACTGGAGCCTACCTGGGCTCTTTGGTGGGGCTAATGGTGGACTCAGGGAGGGTTCGTGCCAAGGAGTACTTCCCAGAACTTCTGCTGCCAGTGTCCTTGTCCCCACGGTGAGCCACAGCCACCACCCGACTCTGCAGGAGACCCTCCAACACTAGCAGGTAGTTCTGGTTCAGTCTCCCCTGGGGTCACTGCTCCTTCCCCTGGGTCCCCATGCGCACACTACTTTGTGTGTGCCCTCCAAGAGTGGAATCTCTGTTTCCCCCAATCCTGTCAAAGTCCTGCAGTCAAAGCCCACTAGCCTTCACAGTGTGATTCTCTAGGAATGCCTTCTCCCGCTGCTGGACCCCCAGGTTGGGAACCTGACTTGGGGCTCAGAACCTTCACTGCAGTGGGTGGACTTATGTGGTATAAGTGTTCTCCAGTCTGTGAGTCACCCACCCAGCAGTTATGGGATTTGATTTTACTGTGATTGCACCCCTCCTACTGTCTCATTGTGACTTCTCCTTTGTCTTTGGATGTGGGGTGTCTTTTTTGGTGAGTTCCAACGTCTTCCTGTCGATGATTGTCCAGCAGCTAGTTGTGATTCTGTTGTTCTCGCAAGAGGGAGTGAGAGCACGTCCTTCTACTCCGCCATCTTGGTTCCTAATCCTCACTTCCTTGATTAAATTTATTCTTAAGTATTTTATTCTTTTTGATACAACTCTGATGGGATTGTTTTCTTAATTTTTCTTTCTAATAGTTCATTGTTGGTATATAGAAACACAACTGATTTTTGTATGGTGATTTTGTATTCTGCAACTTTACTGCTGCTTATTAGTTCTAACAGATTTTTTGTTTTTTGGGTGTTTTTGATGGAGTCTTTAGTGTTTCCTATATATAAGATTATGTCATCTGCAAACAAAGACAGTTTTACTTCTTTTTTTCCCCCAATTTGTATGCCTGTTATCTCTCCTTCTTGCATTATTGCTCTGGCTAGGACTTCAAAGGTTATGTTGAATAAGAGTGGTGAGAGTGGGCATCCTTGTCTTGTTTCTGATCTTAGAGGAAAAGATTTCAACTTTTTACCACTGAGTAATAATTAATAATATCATTAGCTGTGGGCTTGTTATGTGGGCTTGCCTTTGTTATGTAGAGGTGAATTCCTTCTAAACCCAATTTGTTGAGAGTTGTTTTTTTTAAAATGTTTTGTTATGAAAGGATGTTGAAATATCCTGGTTTCTTTATCTGAAATATTGGGATAAAAGTAAAAATATCTGTCTTAATGAAAGTGCCTGACACATGGTTTGTTCGTTCGTTTTCTGATTAACATGGTGTTTTGAGTATTTAGAATAGTGTCAAACAAGTCATAGGCACTGTATAAATAATTTGCAAATGAATAGGTAATCAGCAAAGTATATTCCTGTTCTTTTGGTGAGTAGAATGTGTCTCAAGTGAGCTCAGAATATTTTTGGAAGCAAGAAGGCATTAGTCGGTCAGTCTTTTATGTATAAGACAAAATCCTAACTTCAAAATTCTGAAATCTCACCTCACGTTCATGTGGCAGAGACTGAATAGAAACAGGCATACCAGCAAGATATTATGGGTTTGATTCCAGACCACTGCAGTAAAATGAATATGGCAGTAAAATGAGTTATCCACACTTTTTGGTTTCCCAGTGAATGTAAAAGTTATGTTTACACTATACTGTAGTATATTAAGTGTGCAGTAGCATTATGATAAAAAAAACCAAGGTACATACCTTAATTAAAAATACCTTATTGCTAAAAAATGCTATCATCTGAGCCTTCAGCTAGGCAGAATTTTTTTGCATTAGTAACATGAAAGATCACTGATCACAGATCATCGTAACAAATAAAATGATAATGAAAAAGTTTGAAATATTGTGAGAATTACCAAAATGTGGCACAGAAACACGAAGTGAGCAAATGCTGTTGGAAAAATGGTGCCGATAGACTTGCTCGATGCAGGGTTGCCATGACCCTCCAGTTTGTAAGAAACCCAGTATCTGCCAAGCACAAAAAAGCAAAACACAATAAAATGAGATATGCCTGTGTTCACGAAGCCTGTTTCATCTTCATCCAGGACAAACAATTAGACTACATTCTTTCACTGACATGTAGTCATATGACTGAACTCTGGCCCATAGAAGGAGGCTAGGAGTGATGGATGCCACTTCCATACATGGTAAAAACAATGCTCACTCATTTCTCCTTCCACCAGTTCAGCTGAGAATTCCTAAGATTTGGAAGATAGCAGAACCCTGATATGAGAGGAGCTCAGTTCTTTGAGTCATGGTACGGAACCAGAGCCCCTTCCTGCCCCTCACCTCCCTGCTAGTCCATATTGGACTGTGATGTGAGAAGTACACTAACATAGTGTTAAGTCACTGATGCGTTGGTGGTGTTTGCTACTGCAGTTAGCTCCTCAGTGCATACGGTCTCTGGAATGCATATCCAGCCCTCCTACTCCTACATTCACTTTGTTCTCCAGCCAGAATGTCTTTTTACTATTCCCAAGATACACTGTATTTTTCCAGCATCTAGCATAGCACCTTTTACACCATAGGCGCTCAATAAACGTCTGTTGATTGATTTCTGGGTCGAAGAATGAAACAGCAGCTTCCTATAAAATGCAAGCATGTTTTATGTTAGACCGATCTGGTATTTCAGAGGAAATATACATTTGGGGGTGATTCTCTACTACAGGAGTTAGTATACAGCTCTTAAACAGAGAGTTCAGCTTACCTGGAACATTAAATCTAATGTTAAATTTACACACAGCCTTTCAGGGAGGTTCCTACCATATACAAGGAAAATCCAGCCATATAGAATTCTAGATGTGTTAGAGCAGCTTTGCAGATGGGCTCCATCCAGGAGAGATGGTTCTAGGCCAGGATATATGACCTTGCAGTAAATTTTAGGGGCCCAGAGGTCTTCCCATCCATATTCAAGTGCTTACAATAGAAACAGCCTATCTTTCCTCCACTTTGAGAAAGACTCACCTAGCTTTTCTTTCATGCTCTTGCCCCTCTGATGAATTGTATGACTGGTGTTGAAAATCCAGAGTATGACCATTACTTAATTTCTGCTGCTTTTACACAAATTAGGTCAGAAAATGGAGGGGAAATGAATTATACTCTCGGTCAGAGGTTGTACAGAGAACTGTAGTTGCCCAGTGTTGTTTTCTTTCATCCATCAAGTATGTTGGACATCTTGCCATCTTCTCAATGCTAACCATCACGGTAATAATAGAAGGCATTTGCTGAGTGTTATGTGCTATAAGCCTTAGGTTAACTTGAGGTTAACATTCCCTTTACCCACCCATCAGCTGCTGCAAGAAATGTGATGACTTCCTCCAGAGGTCACCCCTTCCCACATCTGCGTTGGCCAATGACTGGCTGGTATGGGGCACAAAAGCCTGGCCCTTTGCCTCAGAATGGCTTAAGTCTGTGGTGAGAGTTCTGCACCAGAGTCCCCCTGTGGATCAAGCTTTACCTGGAACCACAACCTTGTTGGTCTGATGCCCCTTCCCTATCTTGCCTTCCTCTCTTCCATTAGGTTTGGCCTAAGAGCACTCCCTCAATCATTCTTAAGCTTCCAAATCCCAGACTCAAGCTCTGATTTTAGACAACTCAGCCTAGGATGTTTTTTCTTTTTTCTCAAGGTCACTTTATACTCTGCTCCAGAGATGTCAGTTCTACTCTTGCTTCTGTCCATGGTAACAGTATTCTCTTAGGCACTCAGGCTTAGAACCTTGACGTTGTCTTTACCTGTTCCTTCTCTGTCCCTGTCCAGGAAACACAGTGTGCGTCTTCTGTGCTCTTCTTTCATTTCTTACAACACAATATCATCAGGTTAGTGGATGGATTCCTAGTAAGTCTTTCTACCTCCAGAAGGACAGGCTTCACCAACCCATCATATCCATCAGCAACCAATTAGTCTTTCCAGATGGGCTTCTATCATGTCCTTACCCTATTCCAGAACCTTGGGGGCCCCAATTGCTTGTAAGATTAAGTTCAAGCTCTTTAGCAGATATTCAAGACCCTCCACAAAGTCTTATTCTACTTATCTAAACTTACACCCTTTTATGCCTGTGTATAAACATTTCTTTCAGGCTGGGTCCATCTCCTAATTTTCTTCTGAAAATACGTGCATGTTTCAGGTTCCAAGCCTTTGAACATGGTCTTTGTATTCCTTTGGGCTCCTAATACTCCACCTTTTCCTCAAAGGTCACCTCTTCAATGAAATCTCCCTTCCTCTCCTCTGAGCTCCTTTAGCGCTAATGACTATCATTATCTTCATCATCATCATTGCCATCACATTAAGAACCTATATATAATATGCCTGAAATTGTGATAAATGTTTTATGTGCATTTCCTCATTGAGTTCTTCACTGAGTTCTGAAACAACCCTGTGAGGTACTTAGTTTAGGTAGTTTTGCCTATTTTATAGATCAGAAAACCTAAGTTCAAAGAGGTTAAGCGACCTGCCCAAAATCACATAGTAAGGGGTGTGGAGCCAGGTTTTGAAGCCGCCGTGACACCAAAATGTGTGTGCTTAACCACACTGCTATCCTATTGAATTTGGTCTAACTTCTTCCTACTCATTTATCCTTTATTCACTTTTTCATTGAAAATAGTGATTGAGTGCCAGGGACTGGACACTAGGGACTTAGTAGGGCCCTTGTCCTCACAGAGTTTTATCTAATTGTTTTCCTGAGCCCCTTTCCTAATTGCTGTCCCTCTCCCTAAGCTTCTCCCTCCCCACTAATCTCTCCAGGAGAGGACTCTATCGAAATTTCACCTGTGTGCTGTCATTTTGCCCATCATTTCCTGATGGTTCAGGTGCTGTGTTTAAAATGACATGTCCCTTGGCCTTCAGGACTGACTCATGCCATGCTTTTTAGTTATTTAGTGAGAAATGGTCTTGTCTCCCCAAGACCATATGATACTTTCTGAGAGCATTCCCGTAGGTGCCTAGATGAGGTGATCCGTAGGCTGGTAGACCTTTGGGAAGCTGAACACTTATTCCAGAGACATGCCCAAGCCCAGGCAGTTTTTTTTCAGGACCTCAGTAGCCCTTGGTGATGACAGATTTGCATCCCTAGAGCATAGATCTGCATTTTGAAAGCAACCAGAAGCCATTTGGAGCTTGGTCAGATGCACAGAAGGTTGGAGATGGCAGGGACTTTTGAGATCACTGATTCCAACCCTCTCATTTTACAAAAGAGGAGAGTAAGCAAACTGTGAAGCATTGTTTTGGGTTGGAAACAAGGAGCGTCTGTAACGACAAGATTCTGGAAGCCCAATAGACCAGAACTTGTGGGCCTCGCTGAATGCTGAAGTTTGAGCCCCTGGGGACAGTCAGCGCACTGTGTTGCTGCCAGTCCTGGTGTTTGTTGGTGGGCTGGGAGGTGCTGCTCCCCACCAGGCTTCTGGCTCTTCTTAGCATCTTGACCTGCGCACCTGAGCACTGCCTTTCCCCATGGGAGCAGCCTGTGTCAGGAAAGGCACTGAGTTCCAGGGACTCTGAGAGGATGTGAGCCTGAGGAGTGTCTTTGTATGTTGAGGGGGGTGGGCTGTGCGGGGCTGGCTTCTTGCATGAATTGGCAGTGAATGTCTTTTAGTATAAAGACACCGTCCTTTCTTTCCAGTGATACTTTTGGCCTGGGCTTCTGTAGCCTCTCTGTACCAAAGACCCCAGACCCAGGTGTCTGGGATAAAATATTTTCCCGTTCAGTAGATTGTTCAGGCTATAGGCAGTGCCTGTCATCATTTCATGCAGCCCTTCTCATTTTTCAGAGGGGAAATAAAGGATGGCGGTTAAATGGCTTTAGGAAGAAATGAAAGTGTATCCAAGAACTAAGCTGATTCTTGCACTGTGCTTTATGTAGATTTTCTCGTTGGGTCCTCCCAACAACCCTGCCTGGTAGCAATTATTATGCCTATATTAGAGATGGGAAAACTGAGGCCCAGAAAGCAAAGGCAGTGTGCACAGGGTTATATTGCTAGTAGGTGAGAGAGCAGGAATTCTAGCCTAATTTTGACTTCAAATGCTCTCCTTTTTAATACCTGTAATACCTCCTAGTAGGAAATGTCTTCAGAGATTCCCTGAAAGGATGAGTCAGTGACATCTCTACTATGTGATACTTTGAGAAACAGATGCTTAGTTACCACTGCTTCCAATAAACAGCCACGAATTGAAGGAGAGCGCACGGGATTTGGAATCCGTTGACCTGGGTTCAAGTTCCAGCACTGTCATTTACTTAGTCACTTAACCTTTCTGAGTCTCTATTTCCTCATTTTTCTGACAAAGATAAAATACCTTTGTAAAAGGATCATCACGAGAATTAAATGAAATATCTCAAGAGAAAGTGTTTCGTATAAAGCACTACGCAAATGTTAGTTCCTTAAATGCCCCAGCAACTTAGGGTGGCAGTCTCCCGAGAAATCAGTTATTGAGCCCACGTGTGTGCCAAAGGCTTGATCCCCGACCTCAAGAAGCTTATAGTTTTGGCGGGGAGAAGAGGCAATGAAAATCAGAGGGTATAGGCCAAATTGTGCTGCAGTGATATAAAAGTAGTAAAGAATCAGAGAAAGGAAATACCACCGTAGGGCAAGGTAGATGAGAAGGCTTTATATAGGAGGCTGGATTTGAACTTTATGGGGTCTGGCGAAGAAGACTGTTTGAGGTGAGAGGAGATTTGCAGGAAGTCCATAGCTTTAATTACAATTTGAAAAGATTTCTTTGTAAGTTGCAGTCCTCTGGGACCCGGTTATTTGACATAGAGCAGCAGTTCTCAAAGTGTGGTCCTGGGAACCCTGGGGAATGTCCACAACCCTATCAGGGGATTAATGAATATATTTTATGATAATAGTAAGTGTTATTTGCCCTTTTTTATTCTCATTCACTCACAAGTGTACAGTAGAGTTTTCTAGAAGCTACATGACGTATGTGATGTCATAACGATTAAATGCAGACATTGATATGAGAATCCAACTGTCTTCCATTAAGTCGGATATTAAGGAGCTTTGCAAAAAAAGTAAAAAAAAAAAAAAGCCACACTTTCTCACTAACTTGTTTTTGTTAGGGAAGCTGTAGTTGTTTTTCATAAAATTATGGTATTTATGTTTTATTATTGTTATTTTAAAATAAATGAATAAATATTGTAAAATTTTATCAGATGCAATTTCTAATACAGTACAGACTGATGGATATAACATATGAATTAAATCTCTTAGGGTCCACAATAATATTTAAAAGTATCAAGGGGGTCCATTGTTAAAGACATGGTATTCCAGTATAAAGACACAGTTAGGGTCTCATATTTTTATAATGCGTTGGTGCCAACACACCTATTTTTAGAGATTTTAAAATACTAATGCCCAGTGTTGGCCAGTATGCAGTGAAACTGGTGCTCCCAAGTACTGTTAGCGGAAGTGCAGATTGACCAGAATATTTATGTCATGCAGAATATTTTGTAACAATTACCATATTAATGATAATTTTTACCCTTTGAACTAATAATTACATTAACATGGATATACTTTAAGGAAACAAAGACGCATACAAAATTTATGTAGAAGAATACACACTACAGTTATTTACTATAAAAATTTGGCCAGAAACCAACCATCTGACCGAGAAGGCAGTTAAAGTAAATTATGATACATTTGTACACTGGGATGCTGTAAGGCTTTTAAAACGATTTTGGAAGAATATTAAACAACCTGGTGAGATGCTTAAAATATTATGTTAAGTGAAAAAGTAGTACACCAAACTGTATGCAGAGAACAACCCCCAATTTTGTAAACATACACATGCACACAGATTAGAGAAAAAAAAAAAGTACCAAAATGTTAAGTGGGTTTTTCTCTGTATAGCGTGGCTATAATTGATGTCTATGTTGCACATTATACTTTTCTATACTTTATGATATTTCTATCATAAGTTTTCAGTCCTTTTAGTTTTTAAAAAGACCCCAGGGCTTCCCTGGTGGCGCAGTGGTTGAGAATCCGCCTGCCGATGCAGGGGATACGGGTTCGTGCCACGGTCCGGGAAGATCCCACATGCCGCGGAGCGGCTGGGCTCGTGAGCCATGGCCGCTGAGCCTGTGCGTCCGGAGCATGTCCTCCGCAATGGGAGAGGCCACAACAGTGAGAGGCCCGCGTACCACAAAAAAATAAATAAATAAATAAAATAAAAATTAAAAAAAGACTCCAGAGTGTGGCATTTATCTTCTCTAAGGCCATGGGCACCAGTCTACTGAGCCAATCCATGGCACCAGGGCTTCAGATGAGTGCTGCCTCAGGTCTCAGAGGGGCATTTCTCTCAGGGCCAAATGATGGTTTAAGAAATACTCTGTGACTTGAGAACAAATCCAACTTCTAGCTAATTGCTTCTTCTTCTTACTTAGCCTTTCAAAGGAAAGCTTTAAAAAACTGGGATTGGTTTTCATGCCCTATAGCTCTGATCTGTTGTCAAGAGCGTTTGGGGTGTAGAATGTGGTGTCCAAGAGCGCAATTGTTTAAGTAATGTTGTGTAGCCGGCATGGTGCAGGGAGCATAGCAATCAACATATAATTCTTTTAGAGGAAGAGGTAAATGAGATTTCAGATTTCTGGGCCCATAAGGAGATGGAGTGGCTGTGGTATAAGAGCTTCAAATGGGAGACCTGCAATTCACTCCTGGGTATCTGGGAGTTTCCAGTTCTTTCTTGGGCTGGGAGGTATCCAGTGTTGGAATACTTTAGTCTTCTTTCTTCCCCGAATGACCAGTAAGATAAACGATAGAACCAGCTCTGCCTGAAGGACATCTGCTTTGTTGTTAGTCTGTCCCAGGAGAACCTTTCCCAAGCAGAAGGGAATCTGAATGTGACTATTTAGTCCCTGGGACCCATTTGCTCAGCCTGAGTATTCAAACTGCATGGCATTATGCAGCATGCATTAGGGCCTAAGAGAGATACACAAGGTAGTTCCTTGATCTCAGAGGACTTACTCTGTCTGGAAAAAGAAGCCTCATGCACAAAAAGTTAAATAATGACATAAAACAACAGCAGAAGAGAAGAGATATACATCCCCAGAGAGTGGGTACGATGCTCCCTGAGAGTGACACAGATGCTGAGTGCTAGGAAACCAGAGGCAGGAAAGATGAGAGGCTTCTTGGAGGAGGATAGAAGCTGGAGAAGCCACTCTCTTTCTACGGGGCTGGTTGCTCAGGGGAAATAGACTTGCTTTAACTGATAAATTAATTAATGATTTGAGTGCCTACCGCATGCAAGGTGTTATGTTTATCCCAGAGAAGAGAAAGATTTACAAATAAATGGGGCACAGAGTTTAGCTTCTCTAGGGTAGCGGGGTGGTCTGGAGGCTCTCCATCAGTTTACATCTCTCCATTAGGCAGCTACGCACTTTATCCTGGGGGTTTCTGGATGTGCACAGATATAATTCTGGCATGTCATAGGGACCCAACTGGCTGCATTTAATTTTGAAGGGAAATGGTAAACATCTACTCCCCAGATAGAGATGCCTTGCTAAAACTGTCCAGAACCTTCTAGTTTGTGCCTCATTATTTTTTTTCCCCAGGAAATCTTACTGAACAAAGTGAAGTCTGTTTTCCCTAGACTTGAATTTGTTAGTATTGGCCACCTGCTGGAGGCTGTCTCTGATTATGTGTGGCAACTCCTCCAACTTCCCATGTACCTTTTGGTAGCTGACTGCTGATCTGGTGGGGATGGGATGGCTTTGGCCTGCCCACTGGTGGTTATGTAACTATAACTCACCTCCTGTTTGCCCAGAGATGCCTGGGACAATTTCTCCTCCAATGATCACATTATTGTTCTACCATGGGGTCTCCCAGCAACTGGCAGTGAAGTGAACTGCGTGGTGTTAGGGCCATTTACGCTTCACAGTAATCCTAGGAAGGAGATATTTATATTTCCACTGAGCAGATATGAAACAGGAGACTTATGTAATTAGCCTAAGGTTACACAGGCTGGAGTTGAAACCAAATCTGCTTGACTCTGAAACAAATCCTCTTATGGTTATGTTGGGTTGTCTTTTCGAATGCAAATGCTTATCTATAATAGAGCTCCTCTACAGATGTGTTAATTTACTGATCTGCCTCATAACTGCACAGTAACAAATCACTTTATGGTGATTATTTTTAACCGCATGAGTGATACATGGCTATATTTTGGTTTGGAAAGCATTGCAACATTACAAGTAAACTCAAGTTCTTATAGCCAACCCACCCCACCCCGGGCCCCTACTCAGAGGTAACTTCTATTACCATGTATTTGCGTTTTCCTTTAGAAATTTTACAATGCACTGGTGTACACACTTACAAACCTAATGGAAATATATTGTTTTGTCTTGTTTGGGTATACTGTTTGTATCTTTAATGCATTATTATTCAGTAGGCTTTTTCATTGAGTAATGTCTTACAGACTTTTCTAGGTCAATAATCTTGACATCTACCTGATTCTTTAATGCTGTTGTATAGTGTGTGTATGTGTGTGTGCATGTTGTGTAAAATGCGCTATATTCACGTGAACAAAGGTGCAGTGAATTATGGGATGTCACATCCTCTCAGGGTCTGCTCGTGCTCTCTCCTCTCTCTGGAGGACTTCTTTCCTCCCTTCCCCAGTATGACACAAACAGGCCTCTTGGCTGGTAGGGTTGAGATCTTTCGTCATTTTAAGTCCTCAACATAACAACCCAGCAACCCTATCATCTTAACTGAGATCCTTCAGTGAGAAATGAAGTGTTCACACTTCAGTGGGAAACAAAGACCAAGGATCTGAATGTTTTGGCCCACCCCACACATGCCAACCTTCCCTCCTAGGTCTGAGCTGGAATGGTGCTGCTGGGGGGTCTACATTTTATTTGATATAAACCATGAATTCTGCATGATCTGGTCTCCAGAGTCAGGTTACCTTCAATTTTCTGCACTTGGACCCCATGATGGCTCTCATTCAGATAGCTGGGGCAGGAGAACATTAACTCTGTATCCCTGTGTCTCTCTTTGTGAGACGAGATAATGCGGCTGTGGAGTCAGATGACACAAAGAGGTGACGGAGAGCTGTGTGAGCTTCTGCCTGGGCATCAGCCTGCCTGTGGTTTTTCTGAAGCAGAGGGTGGGGCCACTATCCACTTGGAGAGTGAAGCTGTTGAAGTCACTCATTTTTGGCTTGGAGTCTGAAATTAGTTTTCTGTCTGGTTATTTGCGGTCAGGTTGGGCTTCTGCCATTGCAGAGATACAAATTAACGCGGCCTTAGGCGCTGGCCTTAAGACGGGGAGTGGAACAGGCCAGAGGGGAGCGTCAGTGGTTTCTCCATTTGGATCATAAAGACTGGTCTGGGCAGCCCTGGGTCTGGAGCTATGCTGTGGAAACTCCTGCCCTGCCCTTGGAGGGGGCTGTGGTTCACCACACACTGGAGCCCCTTGTTGCCTCTGGTCTTTGATTGTTGACTATTCTTGGTGTAGCTCAGGGGAACACACTCAGGGGGAATGGCTGGTGGAGGCTTTCCAGGGCCTGGCACGTGGAAGCTTGGTTCTTCCTTTTGATTCCCCAGGCAGCTGGGCCATATTGTACTTTCATGGCATCAATTGGAAACTGGGGCCAAAGATTCCTTAATGATGAATTGGGCGTCCATGTGCCTCACCCCCTAAGCGTAAGGAGTTTATAAATCAAGGAAAAAAACCCAACGTGATTGTCCTTGAGAAAAATACAATCTGGAGTAGTCGTAAAAATGACAACCACACACATTTATGGCACAGGGGTTTATCAGATGCTAGACTGTGTTTCTCACTGTTCTCTATGGAGTCCTCCCAACAGCGCCGCTATTGTTCAGAGAAGTGAAGAGCTCACAGGGCTAGTCCGTCCAGCACTGGGTATAGTTGTGTTTGCCCTGCTCGCATCTTCCTTTTCTCTACTTAGTGCTCTGCACTTTCAGCAATTCAAAAGAGATTTCATTTGTTGTTTTTCTTTTAAGGAGCTTTTAGTCATTGCTGAAAAGAAAAAAGCACATAAGCGTATTCAGAGAATAAACAGGGAACTCCTAACGCTGTTGATACAAATGCAGAGGAGAATGTGGGCTGAAGTTGTAGGAAAAGTCTCTAAGATGTAGTTAGTACTAGAGCTGGGAGTCAAAAAGGAGGAAATCTGGACACTTGCCAGCCATAAGCTCACTGGGAGAGTGGAAGATGGGAGGTAAAGGGGGCAAAGGCCTGAGAAGGCCTGAGTGCCAGGCTTAGGCAGACGCTTTGACCTGATGGCAGCCAGACAGGGAAGCGTGAGTTAGGGTATCAGAGACCTTGGCCAGAGTCTTGGGAAGTTGTCTTAGAGACCAAAGCGGGATGGGAGCCTGGCTGGTGGTAGGGATGGTAGGGATTGATATTGTAGTCTGCTAGAGCAGCCCTGGCCACCCAATTGTGCACCGCCTGCTTTTGTAAATACGGTTTTATTGTAACACAGCACACCCATTCATTAATGTATCCTGCTTGGCTTTTTTTGAGCTACAAGGGCAGAGTTGAGTAGTTGTGATAGAGATTGGCAAAACCTAAAATATTTACTCTGTGGCCCTTTTACAGAAAGCAATTTGCTTGCCTGAGCTTTGTAGCTCCTCGTAAGTGTCCCTTACTGGGGAGGGAGGAGGGGTAAGCCCAGTCCCTGGCACATGGTAGATGCCATAACAGAGAACAGATAGAGATGTGTTAAGAAATGAGCAAAGCAAAAATAAAATTGCTAACAGGAAAAGGAACTATCAGGACTGAGGTTGTTTGCTAATTTAAATAACATCACAGAGAAGGGAGTCCACTGAGAAGATGAAAGACTGATAAGAGAATCAAAGAGTAAAAGACTTGAAATTTCCCAGTTCCTTCCCAGGGGCGAGGCTTGGAGAGGGAAGGAGGAGGGGGGCTGAGAGCACAGGTGGCAAACAAGGGGAGGCAGCTGGTGGGACTAGGAGAGCAGTGTGCCCGCCCCGATCCTGCACATCTGGTGGCTGGTGAGAACTGGCAGAGTGCCCTCTGGAGCCCTCTCACCTCTGGCAGGAATGTGGCTTTGGGGATGCAGCGAGGGGGGGTGGTGTTGAGCCCCAGCTCAGCTCTACCAGGAAGCTGACTTGGCTGCGTTGGCTAAAAGTTTTTCTTTTCTGTTCTTTCACTTTTAAAATAGCAAGCCATATGCTTGTTGCCACCATCCGCTCCCGCAGAAGCTCACTAGAGGCGTGAGAGCTTGCTGGGCGGATGGAAGTATAGTGTATTCACAACTCAACCCTGGAAACTGTCGTTGAGAGACTGGCTTTGGGTGACTACCAGGGTTATGGGAAGTTAGACTGAGGGGGTCCTCCTGGAATGTACAGGCCCACACAGAAGTCTTCTGGAGGCCTATCAGGATGGGACAGGAGCTCTGAATAGTTGAAGGGCTCAGACCAGGAGTGCTGGGAGGCTGAAGAGGATGGACGTCTAGTCTACCAGTCAGCACCGGGCACCTGGGGAGGAGTGTGAGTGCTTGGCAGCTGGGAGGCCCAGCCCGACAGCACGCGGGTCCTTGGGCAGGCAGTGGAGCCATGGAGCAGGTGACCTGCAGTGATGTGAATGGGAGAACCAGACACGGCACTCCTGAAGCCGGGACTCAGGGCCCCAGCTGCTATCTGGGTCCAGATGCTCTGGAATTCAGGTTTCCAGAGACAGAGATAGCTGGGGCGAGACAGTCAGGAGCTATGGACTCAGGCCCTGGCAATAAGGAAGGGCCCAACTTCTGGAGCTGGGGACGAAGGGAGTGTCTCTTTGAAGGCCTCCTTAGAGAAAAATTGGTTAAATACCAGCAAAGAAGTTATGCATGGAGTATGAGTGGTAATTGCACATCAAGATGTCTCTCTAGAAAAAACTTTTCTTTACAGATGCACAAGAAGCCACGTGTACAAATGGCGATGGAAACATTTATCATAGCAAATTTTAAAGGAAAAAGACAAAAATATTTATCAGGGGTTGAAAGGATAAATAGACAGTGGTTTATTGGTAAGCCGCAATGCTCTACAGCAGTTACAATGAATGAATTATGGCTAGGTGTGTCAACATGGATAAAACCCCCAGACTGAATGTTGGACAGAATAATCATGCTGCAGAATGTATATCCTGTATGATAACATTTACGTGAATCCAAAAACACTCCAAAAGATGATCAAGGATTTGTGCTCCTAAACAACATATAAATGTAGTAGTGGGTATATGACTGGGCATCTTGTATTTTTCTGTGTTCTGGAAAGAATTCGTAACGAAAGACAAAGAGCAAGAGAGAGGGAGATACAAACATGTGCATGCGCGTGCACACACACACACACACACACACACACACAGCAGTGGAATAACCTTCTGGAACTGCAGGAATCTGAGCCCAGAACAGAAGCTGGGAGCCCTGTGGCTGGGCACTTCTCACGTGCTGCCTGCCAGGTTAGCTGTGTGTTCCGAGCCATTCCAAATGGTAACTGGCATCATGCCCGGCCTATGGCGGGTGCCCCATGCATGTGTGTGAAGTCTCCAGGTTTCAGGACATTTCAGCGTTAGGAGCTTAGCGTCAAGATGTCAAGCTTTGGGAAACTAGCTTTAAGTTAGGGGAAATGAGCCTGCTTCCTCTGAGAGGCCCCGCCGGCAGATGTCCGGAGGCACAAGGTGGAGGATGGTCTGCCTTCCTGTCAAAGCGACTTCTGCAGGCCCAGCTGGCTCTGGCAGAGGTGCTGAGGCCTCTCTGCCAGCTGCCCCTCACCCCAGGTGAAGGGGGCCCACAGAGCTCTGTGGTCAACGCGGTGTGTGGCCTCCATGCTGGAAAGGGCAGAGACCAGGCCTCCTTTGGTCCCAGGGCTCAATGGCTCCTTGAGGTGTCCTCACCGAGTGAGACGTGTTTCTGCTTGCCTGAGTGAGCGGCAGCTGCCCGAGGAGCAGAGGAAGCTGAGCCGTGGCGTATCCTGTGTTGGGAGCCCTTACCCTGTGCAGCCACTTTTGGAAGACAGCAGAGTCAGTGGGACTCGGTTGTGCGGCTTGCAGGAGGAGAGACTGTGCATCCTGCTAAGTACGCTGCCTTTGATGAGGGCTATTTGGACGCGGGGAGGAAGTTCGTTGTGACACCAGTCATGCAGGGAGCCCTGAGAGTTTAGCTCTTATAAGTAAGATGTTTGCTATATATAGCATGAGGAAAAGTTGCTCTTTGCAAACAGCTTAGCGCTGTGCTGGTGGGATAATCAGATTTCAAGTCCAGAAGGGGCCTTATGATTATCTGAGTTAAAGCTGTTGTGTTGATGATAGAAGGGGGCTTGACAAAGATTCTCTTCTTGACCAAGCTCTAGTCAGGACCCTCCGAGCTCTTTTTCAGCTAGGCCCTGTCCTCGGATATGTCCTCAAAGAGCCCATTTTTAGCAACAGTTCTGCTAAGCGAGTTTAGCCAGGATCCCCCCAACCCCTTGCAGTATCTCATCATACTCAATATCTGATCAAATTCCTCATCCTCCACCATCCCCCAGGGGACGTCTGACCACCCTGACCTGCCTTCAGTGAGAATCCTGTCGGGTCGGCTTAGCAAAGAATTTCCCTACCTTCTTAGTACTGTTCTATCCACTGACTCCCACCCTTCTCTTTGGCTATAAATTCCCACTTTTTCCTTGTTGTATTTGGAGTGGAGTCCAATCTCCCTCCTCTGCTTCAAAACCTCACTGCTGTGGTCCTTGTACCTATTGTAATAGTCCTGAATGAAGTCTGCCTTTCCATTTTAACAAGCGTCAGAATAATTCTTCCTTTAGCAGGCTTAGAGAATTGACCTTTCCAGGGTGACGCTTTGAGTACATTTCAGAATCACTCTAGACTCTAGATTTCCAGATTCCAAGTTCAATTTTCTTTTCCCACCCAGTGCCATCTTTATGCCTTCAAGAGTGTAGCATCAAGAAGCAATTTGTTCTATAAAATATTTTATTTGTATTAAGAAAAATACACTGCTGACAGTCTGTAGAGATTATGGTGTGTCTTCTCCCCTGCCCTGGGTAGGATAGGAGGTCAGAGTGATTGGTCATTTCACCTTAATTCTAGTGTCATTTAACTTAATTCTAGATCTTTCCCTGGCACTAAAAGACCTTACCATTCTGCAAGTTGTATCTGAAGTATCAGAAGTATCAGGTGTGTTTTCTAGGTGTGGCTCTCTGTTGAGCTACCACTAAACGTTAGCAGTTGGTCAGGAACTTGTGAGTGGGTTTGGACAGGTTCAGTCGTTCATTCACTCTTGCAAATAAAGACAAAGCAAAACAGTACAAACATCAGTACTTGCTTTGTACCAGGCACGGTGCAAGGCATTGGGTTGTTATAAGAAATGGCTTTCGCCCTTAGGAAGGTATAGTCAAGGGCAAAGTCTCAGGTTAAAAATAGCATGATCACAATAGGATAAATGCTAGAATAGAAATATGTACAAGGTGGTATGAGGACCTTGGTGATTAATTTCCCAGTGAGAAAGTTGGACCTTGGTGATTAATTTCCCAGTGAGAAAGTTGGAAGGAGAGTGGTATTGGAGTTGAGTGTGAAGATTGCAGAGAAGTTTACCAAGTAGAGGAAGCAGAGGCTGGAGGTAGTTCAGGCAGAAGGGAATGATGTGCCAGAAATGGAGGCCACAAAAATGTAGGACATTCAGGGAAGTTGAATGAGGCTGGACAGCAAGGGGCAGAGGAGCAAGTGGCTGGAAATAGGTCTAGTAAGGGAAGTTATAACCAGATTTTCCAAGACTAAGCTTGGAAGAAAACTTTACTGTGTGCAGGCAGTGGGTAATTACTACCACGGAGTGAGGTGGGCAGATCTGTGTGGTTGATATATAACCTAATGACAGCATGGAGACTGGTGGGAGGGGGAGAAGGCTGAAGAAGAGCGTCCAGTTGGGGAATCGTTGCAAAAACGATGACGTGTGAGCCACAGCGTTGGAATGAGAAGGGGAAGATCGGGGGTCTAAGTTATTTAGGAGATAGAATCATTAAGACTTGGGGACTGAGCTGGGTTCGAGAGATAAAGGCAAGGATTTCTCCCATTGGCATTGAGTCCTAGTGCCTAAGGTAAACAGGAGACAGAAGATAAGAAGTCAGTTTGCGGTAGGGGGGGAGGTGCTGAGTATGAAAGTTAGCATAACCGATGACCGCGTGGGGCCTGTAGCCTAGGGAGGGATTAGAAATACTGATTTTTTTTTTTTTTTTCAATAAACGGGCCAAGCGTGCATGATGTGTAAGACCTGGTTCTGTACAGTTTGGGGAAAGGAGAAGTGAACGTCCTTTGTATTTTCATTTGTTTTTTGACATTTCAGAATGCCTACATCCTGTTCGGAGGTTTCCCATGTGTTGTATTTTTGCATCCTCAGAAATGCCTTGTGAGATTAAATGATCCCCATTTTTCCAAATAAGAAATTTGAGGCTCCGGCAGGTGAAGTAACCTGCACATGGTCATGTGACCAGGGAGCTGCCCATCTAGGAAGTAACCAGAGATTTTGCTGTGCCCCAGGTTCATGTTCTTTCCTCTCCCCATAGCGTTCTCTGAAGTTCCGTGTCCTTGAGGAGCTTACACTGTGGTTGGAGAAACAGAACATAAGGAAACTCATCATGACGATATGGGGAAATGAAAGGGGCATGTACAGTGTGTGCCTTGGGTGTACAACAGATGGGGAACTTTGTTCTGGTGCAGAGGAGAAATGAGTGGCAACCAGGGAGAGGGCCAGTGAAGCCTTAACCAGAGGTAAGGGTGGGTATTTAAGCCGGGCCTGGGACATGGAATTTGCCAGGTTGGATGGGGGTGGAGACAGTTCTTAAAGGTCATCACAGAGCTTGGCTGCTAGACTTATAAAGCTGATCTGTGGGCCAAGGCAGAAGCAGATTAGAGTTAGAAGGTGGGTAAAGGACCAAGGAAAGATAGGGGCAGGTAGTTACTAGGGGGACACAGGGCCGGCGTCGGAAGGCAGGCACCCACGAGGTCACTTCACCGTAGAGAGAATGAATGGGCCTCTGTGGCCTTCTGAAGCTCCAGTGGGAGAGGTTTCCTGAGTCTGGCCAAGGGAGACGATGGCAGAAAGGGGGTGAGAACCTGAAGCTCCTGGTGGGCTGAAAAGGGAGGGAGGTGTCTGGGATGGGAGTGGGGAAGCAAAGCGGGAGCAGCAGGGGTTTCGGCTACTTGAATCCATTGTCGGGTACTCGCTCTTCCTCCTGCTCTGTGGAAAGGCGGGATGCAGAGGAAGGAGCCTGTGGCTTGGTTGGCCCGCCTTTGTTCTCTGAGCCCTGACTCGCGGTCTTGGTACGAGGTCAGAGCCCTGGAAATTAGGCCCAAAGGAGGGGCGGGTGGCCAGCAGGAGCGTTGGGATGATGAGCTATCGGCAGCAGTCCAGTGTCGCTGGCTCTTCCCCCTGACACACCATCGCTCCCCATGTAAAGCCTCAGACTCTGCCGGCTGCGGCCAGATTTGGCCGTTGGACCCCACAGCTCCTGGATACAGTGCTTCCTGCCCTTCTGAGGGGCCCTTGGCTTCAGGCTCAGTGGAGGGGCGTGAAGTTGGTTGTACCCAGGGACCTCAGGAGAAGGTCCCTGCAATGCCCCGCGGGGACAGAGGGCTGATTGTGGCAGGTGGCCTGGCTCCCCGGCAGCTCCTGTCACTCGCAGCCGCCCAGAGGGCAGGAAGGTAGGTTTCTGAGAAAGGCTTGGGAGCGAAGGGCAGTGAGCTTAGGTAGTAGGCAGCTGCATCAGTCTAACTGCTCTTCTAAAATTAATGGGGCCTTTTATCTCTGAAGAACACCTTTAAGCACTCGTGTGATTTGGGAACAAAGATGCAGGTCGGGGGAGAGCTGGGCTCCCCTTGAAACACAGTCCCCCATTTGGTAAAACAATCTCTCCCTTTCTTTCTTTCTCTCCTACCTGCAGATCGACGGATTACGGCGCCACCTATGAAAAGCTCAATGACAAAGTGGGCTTGAAGACTGTCCTCAGTTACCTCTACGTCAATCCCACCAACAAAAGGAAGGTGAGAGGGGGTGGTCAGTGGGTCCTGGGCATTCGCTGCGGAGTGGCAGGGCTTCCAAGGCCTAGGAGTTAAGGAAAAAAACCAGTAGCCGTGGAGTCACTTACAGAATGCCTATTTTATATGCCAAGAACACCACAGACATTGTAATTCTAACAACTGCCTAGTAGCGATAATAATAATAACAACAATAACAATAATAAAACTATATAACCACGTAAGGGGTTCCTCTCAGCCAAGGATGGCGGCGTATGCTTCACACACCTTAGCTCATTTATCCTCACAGTGAATCTCTGGGGTAGAAATGACTACTGTCCCCATTTTACAGACAAAGAAACTGAAGCTCGGGGAGATTAAGTAACTGTCTAGCCTAATGCCAGACAGTAACAGATAACATGGTGAGCAACAGACCTGGGATTTGAAAATGGGTCTGCTTGACTCCAGAGCCGAGTCCTCCTATAGCCTCCTTTTTGCTGCTCTGTTTTCAGAGAGCTCCTTGTAAAGAGGGAGTCGGTTTCCTCCAAGGGAAGGATAGGCAGCCCCTGGATTCTTCCACTTGCTCCAGAGCTCCTTCTGAGGCCCAGGGGAGCACACTGGCTCTGCTGGCCTCTTCTTTTCTGTCTTTCCTCTTCACTTAACAGCCAGGACGTGGGTGAAATCATATAAGGTCAGACTTTGGTCACTGAGACCTCCTGGGAGGAGGGGGCCTGGGATGATGGATGGTTTTAGAAAATAAATGCTGTGTCCCAAAGGGTGGTCATTTCCCCATTTTTCCATATTGTTATTTGAATTACTGAATGTTAGAGCTGGAAGGGATCATAGATTTCGTCGATACAAGCAGTTATTTGTAGTTTTTGAACTGCAGTCTTCTGCCAATGTGATTAAAGCTCTAGAGCTCCCCTCTGGACACATGCCCCCCAAATTCTGCAAACAATTTTTAGGTGTTTAGGAACACCTTGAATCCCCCCTCTGGACCCAAGATGTCCACGGAGTCTTGGTTGAGAATCTTTCATCTATACCAATAGCCTCAATTCCCAGATGAGGAAACTGAAGCCAGAAAAGGCTCCAAAGCCAGGTACGGAATGGAGCCAGTTAGAGCTCAGGACTCCTGATGCTCAGTGTAGGTTTCTTGGCTTCAGCCCAGGCTCTGCTCCTTTTCCTCCCGTATAGTCACAGCCCCGTGCTTGAAAACTCATGGTCTAGTCCTGACCGGGGAGGTTGAGGCAGTTGCTTCGTGGCCTTGAGTTGAAGCCACGTCCATGATGGACACATGATAAGACTTGACTGAATCAAGTCAGCCATGATCTATCTCCACTCTTCCTCTGCCTTCTCCCTTCATTAGGAAGGAAGCTGAAGCCCACAGAGGACAGATGTCCCACCCATGTCACTCAGCTGGTCAGCAGCAGGATGGGCAGTTGGTTTTTAACTCCCAGTGACTTGGGGTCAGGTGGAATCATAGGGGGTGTCTGCACTCTGGGAGAAGCAAGAAGGGGGTATTTGACACATGGCAGATGTCCTTTAGCACTGATCTCTGACCTATGTCTGGACCACAGCAGAATTAATCACATCTTCGTGTAGGTGATAGATCAGCTGTCTTCATGAGGATTTTCCCAAGGGGCACGTGAAGGGTCACACCTGTTGGCATCCATTCTGGTAGTCATCTTTCATGTATGTTTCCCATCGGACTCCTACTCATAACATCTCTTTCAGTCTTTTTTCCATTTTTCTCCACTCCTGACTGTTTTATCTCTTCTTAGTATGATCTAGAGGTGCTCAGTAGTGTGGGAGACAAAGGGCAGGGTAAGGCAGATACTCAGGGTTGGAAGGATCATAAAGCTGGGATTTGGAGCCCACTGGTGCAGAAGTGCACCTCCATCTCTCCTTCCCAGAGGTGATGTTCAGACCATGGGCTCTCTGGAGCACTTCCTCACAGGAATTATTGCCCAGTTGACAAAAGTTAGGCTGTTTTGCATGTCTTTTCAGAGAAACACCACCAAGACACAGTTAAATCCCACCTTAAGAGGCACTGCCGCCCAGAAGGTTAAAAGTGCAGACATTTTCTTCACTCAGATAGGGAACAGACAAAAGATAGACTAATATCACGGATTTGTTTATTTATTTATTTTGGAAATACCGATAGACATTCATTTCATAAGGAGACTGTGTGCTCCTGAAGGACTTTCTGAGTCATCCGAGGAGAGATGAAATTAGATTCTGTTTCGTTTGGCGTTAGGTGTCTTTGATTGTATTCTGAGCCTTGGGGTGCTGATGGTGCACAAATATTCTACCTCGTGACTTTCTCTTCACTAGAATATTCAAGTTCACTAGACTGTGCTTCTCAAGCCGCTCAGGCAAACTGACAGTTAGATGGAAATGAAAACACTCTTATTTGTTTCTTTATTGGTCTGGTACTCTGGGCCATTATGACCTTGTAATGAAACTGTTTTGGTTTTTTTTACGTGTCCTGCTTGCATGTCTTGGAGTTGAAAGCTTTGGTCACCTGGATTCTCATCTGAGCTTGAATGAAGCAGGATTCTTTTGGTTCTCAAAGCATTCAAATGATCGGTAGCTGCCCATGTTCATCAAGCAGCTAACGGAAGTCGTTTGCAGCAGATTTTTCAGTTCATCTTGTCGAAACACTTGCTTTTCACCTCACGAGTTACTTATGTAACAGGTGGCTACTGCTTTCCTTGGAGGCTATGAGTGCATCAGAGTTCTGTCACCCCCTAGCCAAACAGTAGAGTGTGCTTGTATTTATATAGTTGTTCCCAAAGCTAATTGTTGATGTCTTAACACTTTTTTGACAACATAAAATCTCCAAATGGAGATAGCTAATAAGCTATTAGGTTGAAAGTAGAAGTGGTTAACATGTGTACAGTCTCCTACTAGTAATAACCTTAGTTAGCGTTAACTATGCTTAGATTCCTTTTAGAAGCTTTATCTATATAATTTATCTGTATAAATTATCTATATAATTTTATCCATATAATTGCCAGTCGTCCCAGGCACTTTAGAAGGCAGGCAAGATAAGGAAATAGCCTCTATGTAAATCACACCAAGCTTGTTTTACTTATAAATGGTGAGTCTGCAACAATCTTTCCAAGAGGTTGATTTGGGGGACAAATTAGGATACATCTGGCAATGCTGGACTCCCTCAAGGAAGCTGAGATTTAGATTAGTGGTGTCTACTAGTTTTTTTTCCAAATTAGAGTATTGATATGAAGGGCTGGGTGCTACTTGAGTTGAAGTGTTCTAGACCATCCTAAGGTATGGGGCATCAGCGTTATTTTAATGGCGTTGACCTGCCCCACTCGTATTTGATGTGATTCTGCATCCCTTGCTGTTTGCTTTTCTCTGGCCACTGGCCAGTTAGCCCATTGCCTGGGTGATGTCTGCGTCTGGCACTTTGAACACGAAGAGCACTGCTCTTCGTGTTCCCCATGTGGATGTGAGGCTCGCCTCCGGAGGAGGGCTCTGCTCACAGCCTCCCCTTCCCTTTGCAGGAGATAAATGTCCCTGGGTTCCTAGAACTCGTGACTGTCAGCTGACTCAGTCCCTAGGCCCATGCAGAATGGCATGTGCCGAGGTCAAGCCTGCATTTACCAGCACTGTGCTTTGTACAAACAGGCTGAAGTCTTTGTGCCTCAACAAGGGAGGGGCTTAGCTTAGACACAGGTATCTGTTTAAGAGCAAATCTTTGAGTGGATGGAGAAATGCAAGCCTGTTATGGCCTAATTGCTCTGGCTCGAAAACGGCTGACACCTGCAGATTTGGAAAGAGTGTTTTGGAAATGACAGAGAGCAGACAAAAGTCCTGACTGCCAGGGAATGTGATCAAATTACTGCAGGTTAGAGGTGTGTGCGCCTGTGTGGGGATGGAGGAAGGCAGGAGGACCATAAGGGCTGACGTCAGAAGAGGATAAAGACTTTTTAAAATTGAGCTCCTAATAAGTTCTGGGCACTAGGCTAAGTTCACTTCTACACTCTAAGTTTCACTCTTAATCCCCTGAGCCTGGTAGTTTTGTTCCCATTTGGCAGGTGAAGAAATTGAGGCTCAGGCAGATGAGCCATTGGCTTTCTCTAAAGTAGCTAGACCACCTCTGTCTGACCACCTCTGTCTGAGGTGGTCCATCCACCTCTGTCTGACCACACAGGGCATGCTCTCTACTCTGACCTGCCTCAGCTCGGCTGCCCCTGCCACAGGTAAAAAGACCAGGTGAGTGCATTCATCTCTCTATTCGTAGTAACTCTGTTGCCTGGGGTTTTCTGCCCATTACTGTTAGAGGATTAGCAGTTTTTTGGAGGAGGAGAGGAGTGTTAGATCCTCCTTTCCTAACTGATTTACCAGGGAGAAGGATAATTACTTCCAGGCTACCCTGCAGAAATACAGTGGGAATTACCAGTCAGATTTCTCCGATGAGCAGGCTGCCTTTGTCAAGCTGTTAAGAGGCATTGTGTGTGTGGTCAGGTGTTGGTTATTCCCGTGTCAGTCTCTCAATACAGCGGCATAACCCTGAGCAATCTTTGACACAATGGAAAACCTCTAAGCAAAACAAAACACAGACTCTTAAGATCTTGGACCCCTGCTTTCCTTCACCGTGTCTCCTGAGATCGTTGGAGGGGTCAGGGAAAGTCAGCTCTAAGGTAGTACACTTTCAATTCACAGATATTAAAATCTCTTACACTAAAGCAAAGCAAAAAAAGAATGTGGAAAGATAATTTTAGGCTGTTAAACTATCTGTTAAGTGTCTAGCTCCGAGCAAAGTATTTTGGATGGGAGTTTCCGGCTTTCAGAAATGTGCAGTCTATTTGGGCAGACGAGATGCACACAGAAAACAACTGCTTGCATAGACCTAGGGACTCAATCGCAAATGCAGACAAGGGCCAGGCAGGTAATGTCCATGAGAGATGTTGGCCAGGTGGGGACTGCAGCAACCGCTCTGTAATCTAAGCTCCAGATAGATGACTGTCACCCCTGCGAGAACAAGGGCTCATTACAACCACACCATCATTGTCATCAGTTCCTGATTTTCTTAACAGATTTTTCTCTGCGTATTTTCACGTGAAACTTACGTATTTCGAAATGTGTTAGACGGGCTAGGTTGTGGAGTTCAGGGTGTGGGGCCTGGCAGGCTGTCCCAAATCTACTTTAATCCTTGTATCCAGTTGGTGTCATGTGCCATGACCTGAGTAGTAAGTAATTCTCCAGGTGAAGAGTTGGTATTTGCAACGTGGTCTTCAGGGCAACAGAATAAGGGTAACACTTAGAAGCTGCTCTTGCTGGGGGCCTGCAGTGATGCTTTTGTGATCCGAGTGAGATAAATTAAGCTGAGCATGGCTCGCAGAGACCTCCCTTTGATTCAGAGGAATCACATAGAAGGTTCTGCAATTCAGAGGGACCTTTTGTGTCAGTTCAGAGTAAGACCATTAGAGTAGGAGAAGGCGGCAGACGTCTTCTTTCTGGTCCTGGTTTTCTGCCCCTGGGTGACGGGGTGTTCTTGAGTAAGACATCTCCCTTGCAGAGCCTCCATTTCCCTATTTGTACAGTGGCAAGGGTGGGTCCTATACTTTTTGAGTATAGATAGATACTTCCAGCCTAGATAGTCTGGATGACCACCATTTGGACTGTGCCTCTCAGAGGGCTACGTGGTGATATGTGCGCAACTGTGGACCTTGGGCTCAATGGATAGCCAGTTGGCTAGTCCTTGGAAGGGGTGGTCCCCAAAGCTCCTGGTTTTATGGCCACACATTGGCCAGATAAGCCCTCCCATTCAGGCCAGCTCTTCTGAAGTCCCAGTTCCTTGTTCAGAAGGTGGGCGTTTCCCTGAAAGCTGCTGTCTCTGCTGGTGGAACTCAGAACTGCAGCATTCTCCATGGCACAATTGAGGGGTTCCCTCAGCATGAGCTGATGCAGCTTCCCAAGAGCCTCACTGTGCTCACCCAGGCGTGCACAGCCCTCCTCTGGCAGGAAAGGGAGCTAGAGATGCTATCTGCATCTGTTCTGGCAACCCGGGGGTGAGGACACCAAGTATCACAGTAGCAGGCAAGGGACCAGCTCTGCTGCATCACACTTCTTCCTTCGTGGCCACCTACTTCCTACAGCCTCAACCAGGCACCTCATCTCTGTGGACCCTGCTTTCTTCCTTCAGAAAATGTGCACAATAAGCTATATTTAAAGAGCAAGTAAGAGAAATCCCTCTTAGCACTAATATTCATTTCTGTTTCCAAGGTAACAAGTGTTTATGAAAATAATAAGAATGACAATAGGGCTTCCCTGGTGGCGCAGTGGTTGAGAGTCCGCCTGCCGATGCAGGGGACACGCGTTCGTGCCCCGGTCCGGGAAGATCCCACCTGCCGCAGGGCGGCTGGGTCCGTGAGCCATGGCCGCTGAGCCTGTGCATCCGGGGCCTGTGCTCCGCAACGGGAGAGGCCACAACAGTGAGAGGCCTGCGTACCGCAAAAAAAAAAAAAAAAAAAAAAGAATGACAATAATAATGGTGAGGAGGGGGAGGGGCAGCAGCTAGCAGGTGTTGAGAATTTTTACTATGTGCCAAAAATTATTCTAAATGCTTTATGTGAATTAACTCATTGAATACTTCACCAGTAACTCTACGATGTTGGTGCTATCATTAGTCCATTTGCAGATGATGAAGGTTTGGCACTGAGAGGTCGGTTCGACCTGCTCAAATTTCATTGCTGATGGTCACTCACCTTGGTCTAACGTGCTCGGGTAACTCACTTTCACTCATATCTAATTCTTAGACTCACCACGTGTTGGGGATAAAAGGGCCCTCAGAGACTGTCTAGGCAGGCCCTCATTTAACAGAAGAGACCACCTGTGGGCTTGCCCGAGGTCGTGAAGCCATTCGCAGGAGAGCCAGTGCTGGCACTGGGCCTGCTGACTCCTAGTGCAGTGTTCTCTGTTCAGCCCATGGGCTGTTGACAGCTGGAGCACACAGATCTGGTGGAGAACCCGGACTGGCGACCGGGGTGGATGCAGGTAGGGAACAGTTGGGAGTATGTACTCCCTGCCCATCTCAGTGAGCGTGTGTTATAAGCTGTAGGCTTCATGCAAACATCCACAGCTTCTCACCTCTCTGGTCTCAAAGCCTGAGCAGTATTGCAGCTGGAATCCCATTTCAGATGAACCTGGATGAGAAATCAAGCGTCTGGAATCCAAACTGCCTTGAGCACATTGGAAGCACAGAATGGTTGAGTAGCATGCCCAAGGCAAATGGCTATCAAAGAAGTGAGACTAGGTCCCCTGGGGCAGAGTGTCAGGGAAGGAAGCAGGATTTCTGGTTTAGACCTTTCTCTTCATTAGCTGTTGGGCTTTGGAAAAGTCATTTAACTTGTCTGAGCCTCCGTTTCTCAAGCTGTAAAGTGGGGATAAAAGACCGTTTACCTATCCCCTCTTTCTGGGACCATAATTAGGATAAAATGAGAAACGTCATATTTTTTTGCAGGAAACCAGCTACAGAAAGGGACCCCTCATATGGAGCTGCCCTCAGGACCACACCCTGGAATCCAGGGACCCTGCAGGCCATCCACAGGGCTGCTGGGCCTCCCCTGCTGGGCTCCCTGCTTCTTAGTTCCCTTGAGGAGGATGTAGACCCCAGAACCCTGGGTTTTTAAGAGTCTCACATCCTGCCCCGTCTAGGAGGCGTGCCGCCACCTGCGTTTTTCCAGTCGTCTTCCCTCTCTTTTAAAACCAAACCTGCTGACTGCCTGAGAGAGATTGATTATTCTGCTGATGGAGAGAAATGGTCCCACTCTTGTTAATTCACAACCACCTCGTTTTTCTTGCCTCATAAATTAACAGTTACCGAGAGGCTAGAGCAGTCTTTCGGAAGAAGTTGAGTTTAGGGGGAAATGTGTGAGAGGAAGGAGTGAAAAAAAGGAAAAGAACAGAACTTGGACCAAACCGTCTTCATTTACTGATTCCAAGTTCAAACCTTTTTCTTCTTGGTATGTTCAGAAAAAGAACCAGAAAGGAAACCCCCCGAAAGTGAAAGTATCTGACTTCTTCAGGGCCTGAGAAATCAGAACAAAGGAAAGTTAAGAAGTCGGAAGAGAGGTGGATCAATGAAGGGGCAGACACTGGTTTACAAGTTTCCATTTGCCTTTGCAAGTGTGACCCAGTGATGGAGTGGATGTGAAGTGTGGTTCAATTCAAACTAATCACTTAAAGGAAAGGAATCTAGAGTAATTCTTGGAAATTCACTCTTTAGTCACAAAGTCCCTTTCTCGGCAAATATATGCATGTGGTCCCCTGTATAAATTGCTGCCGTGCTCTAGCCAAGAATTTATTTAAAGACTCATTAAAATGATCACTAGTTTTTTTTCTTTTGCATTTTATTTGAAAATGGGAAGAATATAAACCTATAGCCTGGCTTCTCTCCAAAGTGCCCTTTGGGGTTTGCATTGAGTATATCATATTTTTTTAAAATAATGATATGATTTGCAGTAAGATTATCCAGGCACTTAAGAGAAATAATAAGAATTAGCTCTTTACTGTACTTCTTCATGATTTATGTTTGCCTAACCTATTTTTTTAAATTTTATTTTTCTTGGTTTGGGGTTTTATATACACACACACACATGCATCTGTGTGTGTCTAGAAGATGTGCAACAAAGAGCATTGTGCAAACGTTAGAAATAACTGAAAGAGTTCATACTGCACCAGGCTTGAAGAAAGAAGCTGTCCTGTGGCACAATCAGAGCCAGTGAAAGATAGAGGCAAAAATTGGGTAGACTTTGGAAGAAATCTTGCGATTTGGAGAAGGAGGGAATAGAAATGACAAGCTCAATAGGAGAATGAGGGTTTGGAGGTCTTAATAGGCGTATTGCATTTAGCAGCAGCAAGTCGAGAGAGAGATGGGTGAGGCTATATACTGTAGACCCGTCGAGGCTCAGGGATGGAGTTACGACTCAGTGCAGAGGGCATGGGGAGCCGTAGCAGGCTTCTGAGCTAGGGGCTGATAGCGTGAGAGCTGCGTATGAGAAAGGCTGACTGACGAGGCCCCTTGGACCAATGAGGTGCCTGGATCAGGCATCCTGTTCCATCTCTTCTCCCTGCCCTGCCCTCACCAGACCTTCTGGGTGTGTTTTCTGAGCATCACAGGCCAGAGCAATTTTTGCAAAGAGCCTGGGAAGCCAGAGCGATACGTTCTTCCTAATATTCTGACGCACAAGTTATACAGCAGATGGATCTCACTGCCCCTGAAGTAGAGATATTTGTGACAAAAACCACCACCACCAGTGAAAGAAGCAACTATTTTTTTCTTCCTTGGTGAGCTCAACCAAGCAGAGAGATTGCTACTGCCACGCACGCCTCGCCCCCGGCCGGTCCCCGCATTACCAGCCCAAGGTCAGCATGACAGACGTCAGCGCTCAGCACACGCTCTGCTGCTGAGCGTGTCCGGGTAATGAGGGGCAAGCATCCTGGGATCCTCGGGCCGCCAAATGGCTCGAGGGCAGGTTTGGAGCAAGCAAGTCCCGGTCCCCGCCGCCATGCAGAGTGAGACACTGACCTCAGTGACAAATGGGGGCCCAGCTTGGTGCTGGCAGCCCCATGCGGAGGGTCCCCAGGGACAGGAGCGGACAGACAGCCCTGTCCCTCTGCAGCCTGAGTCTCCCCCTGAGCAGTGGCCGGGCTGTCTTATGATGACCAGACGGAGGAAAGAAATGAACCAGAGAGGATGGAGGTACAAGGAGTGTATGTGAATATCTCTCAGCTGCCAGAGATGGGAAAGAGTGCGGTTCAGTTTAGAAAGTTTCCCGCTGTTCCTGGTTCCTCGGTGGTGCCCAGCGAGGAGTGATGATGAGGAGGGAAGGGCTTCACAGCACACCCTGCGCCTGGCTGTGTGACCTTGGATGTACAGTTTACCTGCTCTAAGCCTTAGCTTTCTCATCTGGAAGTGGGGCTCACAATGGGATTTAAAAAAGCAAATTTAAGAATGAAATAACATAATGTATATTGAGCGCACAGGGTAGGGGTTCAACAGTGTGACCCCAGTTCCATGGACCTCTCTTTGGCTTCCCCTCTGCTCAGCAATGCCTCCCAGTTCCCAGGTAGCCCATTTCTAATAGCCGACTTTTTCATCCTGGGAAAAGGAATCTACCCCTTCCTCAAACCAGCATTAGGCAAAGTCTGTTCAACTTCCAAAACAACAAAAGAATTGTCCTCTCTCTATCCCTTCCTTTTCTCCCTCTATCCAGCCACCTGCCTTGTGTGCCTTCTCACCGATCCATTGATTGCTTCTATCTCACTTAATGGACAATACATTAAAAGTGATGGTTGCCAGCCCTGGGTAGTATGTGCAGAGCCAGTTTCCTCCCATTATCACCCAAGCCCCATTAGGCACGTAGAATTGCTGGAACAGGGCTTCACATCCGGGTCTGCCTGGCTCCAGAGCCCCAGGGAGCCCTCTGGCATTGTAACCCCACGAAACGCCACCTCCATCTGTGCAGATGCACAACTGGATTCATTGCTCCCTCTTGGTGGTGTACAGATGATCTGTCTCGAAAGCGCACGTCTGGGGAGCTCGTTGCTGTTGGGTGGGTGCTCTGCGCCAGGCCCAGGAAGCACACAGGCGCTTCAGGCTTGGACCCTGCACTGGCAGAGGTGGTATTTAAGTGGGACTTTCATTTGGGGCTGAGAGCTGGGAGAGAAGCAGTTTCCCCAAGACCTCAGAGACTGTAGTTATGACAGCAACTGCTAGACGAGACATCAGGACCCGGGACCAGGTCCAGCACCAGTGTTAGAAAGAAAGAAATTTGTTGAGCACTTACTGTGTGCCATGCTCATGGTTTTACATGAACACTTTCCTTACAAAAATATATAAAGTTAGGGACTTCCCTGGCGGTCCAGTGGTTAATAAGACTTCGCCTTCTAATGCAGGGGGTGTGGGTTCGGTCCCTGGTCAGGGAGTTAAGATCCCACATGCCTCGGGGCCAAAACACCAAAACATAAAACAAAAGTCATATTGTAACAAATTCAATAAAGGCTTTAAAATATACACATATATTAAGTAAATACTGTTATTATCCCCATGTTATGAGAACGTTAGGGAGACGAGAGAGTGAGAGTGATTGCGGGCACTCATGGGGGGGAGAAAAAGAGAGAGAACGCATCAAAGCAAAAAGACAGAGGTCTCCGAGCTACGGAGATGCCAGGCCAGGCTTCAGACCCAGGTTGCCCAAATTGGAAACATAAGCTTTTAGTATGCTGTCATATTGGCCTCCCTCGGCTTAGGTGGACATGGTGACCTTCTGGAAACCGCTCTTTATATATCTAAAAAAGGAGTGTAGATATGCAGAGGGATGTGTTTCCTTCAGTCCAACAATGCCGTGGTCCTGTGCTGAGAAGTTGTGGAAGATGTTCACTGTGGAGAGGAGAAGTCAGAGGAACACAGGGGTGCCGGGTTTCCTTCAATATCGGACAGACCGTAGACTAGGGACGATGGGGCGGTTTGTCGCCTGTGGAAAAGGCCTGAGCATTCAGTAGTTCTCTGGGGTGAGCACAGCCTCGGCTCTGGCATTCCCACTCTGGAGCCCCCTAGGGTAGGGCTGCCCGGGTCCCCAGGGGTCTCTTTCCACTTGGGCAAGAAGCCACTTTGTGCAAACCCTGGCTCTACCTCTTAGCAGCTGGTAGCTTGGGAACATTATTAACTTTTTTTTTTTTTTTTTTCTGTACGCGGGCCTCTCACTGCGGAGCACAGGCTCCGGACGCGCAGGCTCAGCAGCCATGGCTCATGGGCCCAGCTGCTCCGTGGCACGTGGGATCTTCCCCGACCGGGGCACGAACCCGTGTCCCCTGCATTGGCAGGCGGACTCCCAACCACTGCGCCACCAGGGAAGCCCCACTGTTAACTATTTCTAAGCCTCCGTTTCCTCGTCTGTGTAATCAGGATAATGCTAGTACCCATCTCATAGGCTGATAGGAGGATTAAATGAAAAATGCTTGCAAATGGTTGGCCAGTGACTGAGTCCAGGTGTCCGGTTAGTAAATACCATTACTGTTACTCTTATCATTGCCCCGATGTGAGGACAGCCGGTGCCCACAAACAAGGGGTCATCCCATGCTGAAGCTGCCCGTGTGCTCAGCCTGGCTGGGCACCCAGGCCCTCTCTCTGGCATCGAGTGGTTGGTTTGGAGAGGTGTGGCTGTGGTAGGTGACTTGAAGGTTGTCTGGTTCAAGCTTCTCATTAAACTGTTGAAGAAACTGAGTTCCTAGGGGGGGACTCTCACTGACTCAAGGTTGCCCGGCCACTTAATGGCAGAACTATGGTTTTGGACATCAGATTTCTGGCTTCAAGCCCAGCGCTCTTTCTGTGAAGTGGCACAGAAAGACGCTGCACAGTGCAGACACACCTAGGCAGACGGGTGGCCAAGGACGCTGACAGCTGCGAGCTTTGAGGCTCTTGTTGTCCGTCCAGTAAACCCAGAGTCTCCAGGGCACTGGGACCAGAAGAGGCCAAGTCAATCTTTCAGGCCAGGGTGACTCAGGTGGGGAACTGCCCAAGGGCACACGGCCATGGATAAGGTCCCCAAGGCCATCTTGGACCCAGAGCAGGCAAGGGCAGCAAAATCAGAGGAGAGTCTGAGAAGTGGTTGAATAAAGAGGGAAAAGGTCCAAGTTGGAGAAAGAAGGTGTGCTAAAGTCCAAAGGGTGAGAAAAGGCCCCAAACAGAAAGACCAGCCAGAAGGGAAGATAGCAGGAGGCCAGGCCACGGAGTGCATGGCAGGCCTGGGCACGGGGTTCCTGACTGGGACTGTCAGGTTATGGGCAGCCCGTTTTCATAGGGTACCTTTCCCTAGTTGGGGGATGGTAAGAGGAGAGGCACTTGACTGATTAAAACAGTCAGGCCAGGCCAGACAAGAAGGACAGACACCGGAGAAGAGTAGCAGAGAGATAGGATGCAATTATCCAAAGTGGTCGCTGGCCTGAACCTCCAAACTTTAATCATCCTTGAGGGGATGGTGACAGCAGATATATGCATGGAAGATTTCCTGACGCCGCTCTGGACCTTTGGAGAGGAGTGAGTTGATGTCAGAGCAGAATCTTCGCATGCAGCTTAGCTCTGGAAAGTCGGCTTGGAGTAATAAAGTGCTGGCTTCCTGGTCTCAGCCTCCCTGCCTCGATCCCAAATCACAGAGCACCAGCATTTGATAGCTCAGAGGAGACCAGCCTCATAGACGCAAGGTTGTAAAAAGTTATCTCTCAGAGAAGATTTTCCTCAACCCTAACAGCTTCGTGACGTGGCTGTCCGGAGAGCCTGTCTTGCCGCAGCTGGACCTCAGACAACTGTAAATGCTTAAAAGTACTCCAAGCCATCCTCTCCTCTCGAGCAGCTATAAACATGCTTTCTCTTTAGTCCTCCAGCTGCTTGCATATGAACTCATGCGTGCTGAGTTTACCCTGAAGTTTTGGGGCGGGTACTTGGGGTCTTGGACCATCAGCCTCTGGAAACGAGGGAGGGAGGGGAAGTGGTGAGGAAGCAGACCCTTACCCCAGCCATCCTCTCAAAAGACGACAGCAGTCAGAATGGGTCATTTATTTTTAGGAATCACCACTTTGATCATGGCACTCCTTACTCGGAAACTTTCACGATCTGCCCAGCGTCCCTGGGAGAAGTCTATATGTGTTTGTGGTTTAGCACGTGGTTCCGAGCTTACCCGTCCAAGCTTCTCTTTGTCCTTCTCAACAGTATCAGTTCTTTGACCTTGGACACATTTTAAATGCATCAAGAGCCACTGGTCTATTTGGAGGAAAGATAAATTCACCCATCTAACGAATATGTTGCAGTGTGTCTTGCGTCCTGGACTTTGGCTTTCACGGAGGCATGTCCAGGAGGGTGATAAATGCTCTGGGTCACAGAGGAAGGAGGTGCTGATTCTACCAGGCAGGGCCAGGAGGGCTCACAGTGAACCTAATATTGAAGCCAAGTCAGTGCATCAGGAGGAGTTTACTGAGGACTCTTGGCAGGGGTGGGTTGGGGAGGGTTTTCCGGGCAGAGGGAATAACATGTGTGAAGGCTTAGACGTGTGAGAGAGTAAGGTATGTTCAGGAAGCCCCAAGAGCTTTGCAGGGCGTGGGGTGGGAGTACACGTGAGGAGGTGGCAGAGGAGGAAAGAGAGGTGGTAAAGGGCCACATGAGTAAGGGTCTCCTGTTCTGGGCTAGGGTGTTGAGTGTTTTTTTCTTTGTTTGTTTTGTTCTTAGCAGAATATGGAGTGGGGAGTCATTGCACCTTTCTTAGAAAGGTCACTCAGGGAACAGGGTGAAGGATGGTGAGACTGACATCAGAATCCAGTATGACATTGCCTTATTATAAAAATTATTATTATTTTTAAAATGATTTTTTAAAAGATTAGAAGTCACATGAATGCCCAACCATGAGAGGTTTATTAGTCAATTAAAATACATTAGTGTGGTGGAATACTGTGTAGTGATTGAAGATTAGGTTTGTTGATATTAAAAGCTGTTCATCACATATAAGAAAAAACAAAAACCAGGTTATAGAACCGTATATCTGAAATAAAGCAAGCAGAAACCTAGCGGCTGACATGACGCTCTGGGCAAGGGATGAGAGGACACGGACTCCTGCAGTGGTGGAAGGATGGCGAAGAGGGGCGGGCTTTGAGAAGGCGTAGAGAGGTGGAATCAGCTCAACTTAGTGCTTGCCTGCATGTTGGGATACAAAAGATTTAAGGGTGGTTTTCGGGATTTCAGTTGAGTGGCTGGGTAAATGAGTGGAGGTTGGGGATGGTTGTAAGACATAGATGAACTACAGAGAAAGAACAGATTTGGGGCAAAGGATAATCCGTTTGGTAGGGGCATGTTGAGTTTGACAATATCCAGGTATGAAGGCTTTTAGGCAGTTGGATTTATAGGTCTAGATCCTAGGAGACAGGCTTATGCTTAAGAGCACATAGAAGTCTTGGCAAACAAAGGTAAATTCCACAATACAGTATGTTTGCGATTCTTGTTGTTGAACCTAGGATTAAGGGCAAATAAACCCTGTTCGACATCAATTCAGAAAATATTTATTAAAAATTTACTCTGTGGTTAGCACAGTGCCAGGCACAGGGGTCATCAAGATGAACAAGACTTGGTCTCTGACCAGGGAAACGTATTAGAATAGAGGTATGTGTCAAATGCTTTGGTGACACAGAGAGGGGAGTGATTAAGTTGACCATAAGTGGTTAGTAGGAAGATTTGGAACAGAGGCCACATTTGACTAAACCTTAAAAGATGAGTTAGAGTTTGCAAAGCGGATCGGTGGTTTACACATCGCTGTTGCAGCTGAATTTCGCTTTAGAAATTAAGCATATTCTAGAAAAAGTGGGCATTAATTTGAATGCCAGGAAGCTGAATATTAAATTTATTACAGGCATTCACTATAAAATTCAAGTTCCATTCTAAGAGATTGCTAACACTGAAAATGTGTTTTGTAAGCCAGTTTAAGTTCTCTCTGTTTGACTGAAAGCTCATGTCACCTTCACTTACTACGAGGCAAAGCAACATTGACTCTCTGAATATGGATGGTGCCTGTGATATGTTTTCCTCCAGTTCATCCCAGCCAAGTCAAGCTTGGGTTTCGGGTAGACAGCCCTCCACTAAGCTCCAGGCAGATGCCCCGATCCCCATGCCTGCTTCAATAGGAATGGGCGAATCTCTTCTTTCTCACCTCCAGGGGGTGTATTGAAGGTCACTCAGCAAAGCGGCAGCAGAATCCCACTACTGCACGCACCTCGCCACACCACTGGGCACTTCCAAATGATGCTTCCCACGTGTTTGACCCCTCTCCTTTGGCAGTGCTTGTGTGTACTCTTTCCTTTAATTACAAGGCACAGCAGTGAGGACCGGTTCACATTTGAGCACCAGTGGGGATGGAAGTCAGCCAAGTGGTAGACACTTGACCTGGTGGAGGGTGACTGATGGGCAGAGTTTGGACTCCAGTCTTAACCCTTTGATTTTGCTGCTGCTTAATGTGTTCTCTGTACCTCCAGGGCCTCCTTTTGGTGCTTTGGGAACCCATTTAACCTCAGCTTGCCTCTTTCTCTACTGTTGTTAGTGCCTTAAATTTTTGACTGGGAAATAAATTTGGTGCAGAGACCAAACCTTCTGAAGCTGATATGGCTCTCAGTAGTTGGGAGGTAAGTTTATAATCTGAGACTAGGCTGTGCTTTGACATCTTCCAGTTGAGTGGCCTTTATTGGTCAGGGAGGGATGTTTTTCAGGGAGAAGTGTTATGTGAGATAATTTGCTTTTACACAGTCCCTACCTCACTCAAAATCTGCTAGCAGGGCTTCCCTGGTGGCGCAGTGGTTGAGAGTCCGCCTGCCGATGCAGGGGACACGGGTTCGTGCCCCGGTCCGGGAACATCCCACATGCCGCAGAGCGGCTGGGCCCGTGAGCCATGGCCGCTGAGCCTGCGCATCTGGAGCCTGTGCTCCGCAACGGGAGAAGCCACAACAGTGAGAGGCCCGTGTACCGGAAAAAAAAAAAAAAAAAATTCTGCTAGCGACTGCCCGTTGCCTTCAGGACTCAGGCCAAACTCATGGGGTTAAAGCTACCCCCTCACCTGCACCAGATGTTTCCTCCTGCCCCATCTAACTTGTACTCTGCTACTCTTGTAGGATTCAGACACTCCACGTTCCCTTTCGCCTGTCCTGGCAGCTCCTGTGCTTGGGCTCATAGTGTCTTCTTCTCCCTGTTCTCTTTCTACTTACTTGAATTCTGACCATCTTCAGGGCCCCGTGCGGAGTCATCTCCTGCTAGAGACCTTTACCTGTCAACTCACCCAGTATTTCCTCCCACGTTGACAGGCGTTTTTCACTTTGTGTACCATCTTTTAATGTTTCTGCCTATAGAAATTCGGTTAGATCTTTCAGGGTCTGGACTGAGTTTTCCCATTCTTGTACCCATCACAGTGCCTGGTGCAAGGTCTTGCATGCTCTCAGAGCACAGCATTCTCGTGGCTGCCTTGGAGGGAGACCGTAGTGCAGGTGTTGGAGGCGTTTCCAGGGTCGCTGGATGCCGGCCATCTGTCGATGCTTCTCAGCCTTTCCCTGGGCACAGCCTGTGGAGGGCTAACTGAGCAAGAGGGCTTTTGCTTCAGGTTTTAGCCCAGCTTCCCGGATCTGCTTTCCGGGTCCAGATGGCACCTGAGCTTGGCTGCCCCATCCTGGACTCTCCTTCTGTGTTCAGCCTTCTGCTGGCTTCTCCTGTCACTGCAGTGGGACTAATGGCTTCTAGCTGTGATAGCTTATAATCTTTCCCCAGCATCCTCTGTCAGAATCCAGAGCCTAGCACCGTCTGCTGGCGGTGGGAGATGAGGAAGGGGAGGGGGACATTTGTGGTGGAATTGATCACTCCCTCCCTGGTGCTTTCACAGCATTCCGTGTATCTCCTCTCCTAGTATAAATCTCCCTGCAGCTCAGCCATTCACGTCTCTGTCTCCCCTGCTAAACACTGAATCCCTCAGGGCCAGAACCATGCATTATCTGTCCAGGCTTCCTGGTGCCTAACACAGTGGGTGGCACTGGGCTGACATTCATTTCAACTGAGCTGAAATTAATAAGCCATTACTGAGTGAAAATAACCCAAGAAAGTGCCCAAAGCAGGTGAACCGTCTGAACTCCATCCATCACGTTCCTGCCGCTACTCTTCCGAACTTCCTTAAGGCTGTCCCATTGGGCCCACACGCTGGATGTATAGAGGACATTTTCTGTCCTCTGGGTGGAAGTACCACTGGGAAAGAGGGAGGTCAAGGCAGGCCAAACTGTTTCTGAAGCTCTATGAAGTGACTACCCTCACCAAAACCTACTTAGAAAATTAATTTCCTGGTCGGTTGACACACTGACCCTGTTCCAAAAAGTGCAGAGAGATGCGAGCATAGTTCCACAACACTCGGAGATTAGAAGACCACATTTAAAATTCTTAAATTTGTTTTTATTGAAAAATGAAAAAAGAAATTGGGAGCTGGAATCCTTAATTGCTAGACTTTTTGATCTATTTCATACCAGTTATTCTTTCTGGCTCTCTCCCCCGTGGGTCATGTAAAAACGCTGGGCTTTACACAACCCAGGGAAGAGTGGGAACATCTTTAACCTCATTTGGTGACGGTCTTCACTACACTTGGCCCTTGACAAGTGTCCGTCTGGTCCATTCAGCCATGGCTCCCTCCGAAGCCATCTCTACTCCCTCTGTTTTGGATGGCGCTGTGCATACTTTCCTGAGGGGTCTCAAGGCTACTGACTTCATTCACAGGCCTTATATATATATATATATATATATATATATATATATATATATATACAGTCGGTACTCACAGGCTCCCCCGTTTGAGTTTCTGCCACTCCGAATGCTGCTGATCAGGCTAAGAGAGCAACAGCTCTTCTTACTGTTAATAAGACTTTAAGGATTTGGACTTTTCTCTTTTCAACCAGAGCACCAAACTTAGACAATCTGGCTAACTTTCCTGGACTGGTCTAGGCCTTGGAAAAACAAGCAAAGATGATTTTAGCCTTGGCTTCCAAGTACAAGCCTCTTTCTCTTCTTGGTCAGGCTCTGAAACACAGTAACAAAAAAGCTGTGATGTGATTTCCCCTTTGGGGGAAAAGAGAGTCCAGTGCTTGGAAACCAAGCCCTGGCTGCTTGTCTAGGAAGGTTTATGTGGGGAAATGGGACTTAGCTTTTGTTACAGCCTGATGAATCTGGAGCACTGAGAAAGAAGACACAATGTTATGTCTTAATAGGTTATCCTGCCGTGTTAAATTCTCAATAAATCACCCTGCTGCAAGGACAGGGGTTGTCTTTTCTTTTTTAATGATAAAAACATCTTGTATTCATCAGAGAGGCAATGCTGAGATAGGATGAGAATGAAGGAGATCCAACTATAAAAGATCTGGACTGTGAAGGAGAGTCTGACCAATGTGGAGGGAATCTGACCAGTGGAATGGGTTGGAGCATTTCCTGAGGACTTCTAGGAGTCAGATACTATAGTTTTCTAGAGAAACTGTTGAAATATTCTGGAATACTAGAAAATTTCAGGAGTCCAGTGTCTATTGGAGAAACTGAATCTGTGATGAAAAGTCTTCCCACTAGGAAGTCACCAGGCCCAGAAGGCCTCACCAGTGAATTCTTCCAAATGTTTGGGGAAAAAATAACAGGAATCTTAGAGAAATTCTTCAGAGAATAGAAAAAGGCAGAAGTTTTTCCAGCTCATTATGAGGGCAGTGTAACCTAGATACCAAGACCTGAGAATGACATTAAAAGAAATAAAAATTACAGATTAATTCCCCTCATCAACACAGATGCAAACATCCTTAATAAAGTATTAACTAATTTGAACCAGCAAAATATAAAAAGGATAATATATCATACCCAAGTTGGGCTTATTTCAGGAATGCAATGTGACTTTAATATTAAAAATGAAATTAATTCGGGGCTTCTCTGGTGGCGCAGTGGTTGAGAATCTGCCTGCTAATGCAGGGGACACGGGTTCGAGCCCTGGTCTGGGAAGATCCCACATGCCGCGGCGCAACTAGGCCCGGAGCCACAACTACTGAGCCTGCGTGTCTGGAGCCTGTGCTCCGCAACAAGAGAGGCCGTGATAGTGACAGGCCCGTGCACTGCGATGAAGAGTGGCCCCCACTTGCCACAACTAGAGAAAGCCCTCGCACAGAAACGAAGACCCAACACAGCAAAAATAAATAAATTAATTAATAAACTACCCCCAACATCTTCTTAAAAAAAAAAAAGAAATGTAATTCACCACAATTACATAATAAAGGAGAAGATCATATGATAATCTCAGTTGATGCAGAACAAATATTTGATAACACTCAGTACTCATTCATATCAATAACTCTTAGCCAACTGGAAAAGAGAACTTCCTTAATGTGATGAAATAAATATACAAAGATTAATATCAAGGATACAATGACCACAAGTGTTGCAAAGACCACAAAACCTGGATCTCCTAGCTTGTGAGACATTTCACTTAAAGTCTCAATCTCCTCTTCTTTTGGAGCATGAATAACCATAACTGTAGGTCCCAGAATACTTAGCAAACATCCAGTTTTTCCATGAAGGTTAAGTCTTTCATTTAGAAAGTATGAAGAAAGAATGGCACTCACTGGGACACTGAGCGCCCCTAACGGAGCCACTACAGTGGCTGGCGCAAAGGCACACGCAGCAAAGTTGGCCACCGTGTCAGCTCCCATTGATAGCAGCCCAGCCCTCCGCAGCCATTCTTTAAGATACGCATGGCCGCCTTGGCCTGCTCTCATGCAGCCTTTTCTGGCAAGTCGCAGGAGGCTTTTTTTTCCAAAATGAAACTCCCTCCAATGAAAATGCTGGAACTCATAGCCAATCCCAGACCCATATGAAAGTCATATTTTCCACAGCCCTGGCTCATTTCGTTTGTTACTTTAAAAGTTCCTGTGAATCACACTGATCAAGAACAGAGAAACTGCTGGTGCTGGAGGCAGGATGAGGCAGTCTTCAAATAGTTTGAAAACAGGATATCCATGGACACAGCGGCCAATCGGAATCTGCTTGGAAGTGCAGAGAAGTTCCTCCGCGCTATGTGGGGACAACAATGGACACCCAGAAGGACGTTCAACCCACAAAGCAGCAGCCAATGATATACTTCGCCTCTGGCCGGCCCGCCGCACGCGCGGCCGCTGCCTTCGTCGCCGTCCGGTGGGAAGTGCGAGCATCCGGGGCTGCAGCCGTGCACGCCTCTTCCTCCCTGGGGGAGCGCCCAGGGGAACCTGTCCCGGACGACATTCGGCCCCCACCGCCGCCACCAGGACCAAGGGGCACGGACAATATATATTTTTTAAAAACCCACAGCAAACATCACACTTAATTGTGAAATTTTGAATGTTTTTCCCCTAAGATTGAGAATTGAACAGGATGCCCACTATCACCTCTTTTATTCAGCATTATAATGGAGGTTCTATCCAGTGGAAAAGACAAGAAAGAAGTCAAATGTATAAGGATTGAAGAGAGGGAAATGATAACGCAATTGTCTATGTGGAAATGTAAACAGACCACTAGAATTAATAAGTGAATGTGGCAAGGTCACTGGATACAATATGTATGTGCATCTATATATATATACACACACCATATAATCTGTATTTTGTATATTTATATAAAATTCTATGTGATGATAAGCAAATAGAAAATAAAAAATATAAAAATGGTTCTGGGTATAATAGCATCAAATAATATCTGATAAATATGTAGGTAATAAGGTAATGAATAGAGTAGTACACAACGAGCAAGGCCTTGATACAGAAGACTACGAAACATGGCTGAGAGAGATTAAAGAAGGCCTAAATACACTGAAAATAAAACCACGTTTATGTGGCTAATTCTCTCCCAAACTCATCTATTAATTCAAAACAGGCCCAGTAAAAATTCTAGTGTACTTTTTCTGTGGAATTTGACAAGCTGATTCTAAAATTTATAGAAAAATGTGATGGACCAAAAATATCTAAGACAATCTTGAAAAAAATAAAATAAGCTGAAGTAATTACACTACCAGATATCAAGACTTATTTAAAGCTGCAATAATTAAGACAGTATGGTATTAGCACAAAGATAGAAAAATAGACCAGTGGAATGGAGCCCAGAAGTAAACATATATATATATATATATATATATATATATATATATATATATAGTTGCTTGATTTATAACAAAAGTAACATTGAAATGGTGTGATACAGAGGGTGTGCTTTTAAAAAAATGTACCTTGGTTTACTGAATATCCTATTATTTTTTAAAAGAAGTTTGTTTAACTCCTATCTTACTTCTACATAAAACCATTCCTGAAGAATTACAGATATAAATGTGAAAGTTAAAGTCATGAAGCTCCCCAACAAAAACATAAGAGATTATCTTCATGGCTTCTAGATAGGCAAATATTTCTTACTAGGCCACACAAAGTTTTGACCACAAAGGAAAATATTGATAAATTGAACTTTAAGTAACTAAATAACTTCTGTTCAGCAAAAGCATTATAAGAGTAAAAAGATAAGTCACTTAATAAGAAAAGATGTTTGGGGCTTCCCTGGTGGCGCAGTGGTTGAGAGTCTGCCTGCCGATGCAGGGGACACGGGTTCGTGCCCTGGTCCGGGAAGATCCCACATACCGCAGAGCAGCTAGTCCCGTGAGCCATGGCCGCTGAGCCTGCTCGTCCGGAGCCTGTGCTCCACAATGGGAGAGGCCACAACAGTGAGAGGCCCACGTACTGCCAAAAAAAAAAAAAAAAAAAAAAAGGAAAAAAAGAAAAGATGTTCGTAAGATATATGTTATAGAGGACTCATATCTGGAATATATAAAGAATGCCTATAAATCATTAAAACAAACTGATAACTTAATAGAAAAGTGGGCAAAGGACCTGAACTGACATTTCATCAAAGAAGATATCTAAATTTCCAATAAACATACGAAAACTTGATCAACTTTATTAGTCATCAGGAAATGCAGGATGAAACCACTCTGAGATGCTTCATATAGCCAACATATTAGCTAAAATGAGAAATAGACAATACCAAATGCTGACAAGGACGTAAAGTAACTAGAACTTTTCTACACTGCTGAGAGGGATGGAAACTGTTATAACCACCTTGAAAAACTGGCAACAGCTACTAAACCTGACCATATACGTATCTTATGACCCATCGATTCTACTCTTAGGTATATATCATACAGAAATTCATGCATATGTGCACCACAGGGCATGTAAAGGAATGTTCATAGCAATAAAAGCCGCCATCTGGAAGCAACTCAAATGTCCATTAATAGAAAATGGGCCGATAAGTTATAGAATATTTATACCATGGAAAACTATACAGCAAAGAGATTTTGCTGCTGTAAGCAAGCAACAAGATGGATTAATCTCATAGAATGTGGAGCCATACAAGCAAGTGCAGCTCCGTTGATATAACATTTAAAAATGGTCAAAAGAAATGAATGTTAATAGAAGAGAGGATAATGGTTACTTTTGGAAGAGAGTGGACACATGGTGGGTTTCTGAGTGGCTGCTAAATGTTCTTTATGTCAGAGGCACACTCACCTGTGAACTCTGTGTATGTTGACTTCAGTATATTGTCTACATTAAACTATTTTGTAACGTTAAGGAGGCACCTTGGTTTAAGAGGGGATTCATGGCTGCTCTATTCAGCAACACACAATTTTTTCAAAAAATTAACCACACATACATACACCCACCCAAAAGAAAAGTGTGTTTGCTCCATGCTGTGCTTTTTCTTCAGGCCAGTGAATCCTCATTCACGTTGGGGAAGTTGAGTAGCTTTGGCGACCCTTTCGGGGGCTATGGGAATAGGCTTTGACTTAGGTGGTTGCTGTTTCGTAGTGGTCTGGTGTGGTTTTTAAGAGCCCCCACGCTGGCTTCAGGCAGACCTGAATTCTAGGCTCTACTGCTTATTAGCAGTGTTATTTTGAGTGAGTAGTTTGAGTCCTGAAAGCTTCAGTATCCTTATCTGTGAAATGGGAATAATATTAATGCTTATCCCCTAGGGTGTTGTTATCAAATGAGGTAGCCCATGAAAGTGCTTCGCACAATGGCTGGCATATAGCATGTGCTCAGGAAGTGACAGGTTTGACAGTGGGGACAACAATTTCTTGACATACTACTGGCTACGGAGGGGGCGGGGGGCTGTGTAAGATGCCCACAGGGGATTGAGAATGAAGAATCACAAACGCAGGACTGCCAGGCTGGTTCCTTCTGCTCTCCTGTTCAGTCTCCCATCTCTTCCTCTGGGGCCCCCTCTTTGTGCTCCCCTTCCTCTCCTGTCTCACAGCAGCGCAGTGAATTCTAGCCACATTGCTCCCTGCCTGGGTCACGTTGTCCCTCCCTTTCTGTCTGAATGGTATGTATGGTTGCAGTGGAACCAGTTTGGTTCTATTTTATCAGCAGAAACCAGAATCATTCGGTAAGTGCTTTGTTGTGGTCAGACCATCCCAGGAGGGTTGACTCGGAGAGAGGGCACTCAGAACTCTTTGTAAACGCTGGGACCGTCTCCTGCTTGGAGGGAGGTGAGGCTGGCTGCAGGTCGGTAGCCTTACTGGCTCCACTGTTTCTCAGTTTCCCCTGGCAGGGAGCGCGCCCACGTCCTGGAATCACACAGCCCATTATCCTTCCCCCTCTCCTTCTGCGGGAGAACCAGTCGCATGTAGCCCAAGGGAGCAAAGGCGTCAGAGCAGCTTCTCTTTATTTGGAGTTAATAGTTTTATGCCTCCTTGGTGGGATTTCTACATCCTAGAGAAATAGGGGCCCTCACTCCCTCTGAGCTTTCAGCCTGTCCCGCTGGTGTGGGAATAGGGAAGGCAGATGTAGAAGGAACAGGGATTGCGGGGAACGGGAGTCAACACTGAAGCCAAACTCACCTCTGGGGGTGGCAAGGTGGGGTTGTTTGCCGTGCCCGGCATGGGTGATGGAGAGAAGTGATGGCGGCTCATGTTCCAGAAAAAGCCATGGTGTGGTCTATTAAGATTAGCATTGATACCTAGTCTAATCTGCCACCCCCGTCCTCACAGCCACATCACTTTTCTTTCTTTTAACATCTTTATTGGAGTATAATTGCTTTACAATGGTGTGTTAGTTTCTGTTTTTATAACAAAGTGGATCAGCTGTACATATAGATATATCCCCATATCCCCTCCCTCATGCGTCTCCCTCCCCCCCTCCCTATCCCACCCCTCTAGGTAGTCACAAAGCACCGAGCTGATCTCCCTGTGCTATGCGGCTGCTTCCCACTAGCTAGCTGTTTTACATTTGCTAGTGTATACATGTCCATGCCACTCTCTCACTTCGTCCCAGCTTACCCTTCCCCCACCCCGTGTCCTCAAGTCCATTCTCTACGTCTGAGTCTGTATTCCTGTCCTGCCCCTAGGTTCTTCAGAATCTTTTTTTTTTTTTTTTTTTTTTAGATTCCATATATATGTGTTAGCATACGGTATTTGCTTTTCTCTTTACATCACTTTTTCTTTTGCTCACATATAGAGTTCCCCTGCCCGGAGGGAGAATGTGGTTGACCAAGGAAGGGCTGTTGGAGACAGGTGCACTTTGAAAAATAAAGGTTCTCTGGCAGAGACCAGCAGTAAGGTCCATGCCTGCTGTAGTTTATGCAGACTGGGGAAATTTTTCCCTTCTCTGTGGGTGTTAGAAAGGACTGGTGCCATTTAGAATGGTACTCTACTGGGACTGAGGAAGGCTCAGCAAACGCTGGGATTTAGAGAGAAGAGCTTCATTCTCTCTCCTCTCGAGGGAGGCTCAGCGATTCCAGAAGCCCAAAGGATCTAGAACAGAGGTGCTGCTGTCCTTTTATGGACAGTGAGGCTGACCTGTGCGGTAACACATCAATCCCATCAACTCAGAGAGTTTGTCTTCTCCATTTGCTTGCTCACCAAGACCCGTGTCCTGACCCAGCACTGCCTTTTACGGTCTTTAAAGACCTTGGGCATAAGTATTCAAAAAACAAAACTGCTTTTGTCTGGACACCAGAGCTATTTTTGTCATTGTAAAAATGAGTGAGAATGTTGAAAGAACTCCTTATAGAGAACTCCCAGCAGGACTGAGAATGGGCTTGGCCTTAAGGAACAAATAACACATAATTAAGCTGCGTGCTTTTCCCAAGTGTACCTTGTCCACCTCTCTGACCAGTTCAGGATACTGACCTCTGCCTGGCCCTGTCTTGAGTGCCTCTGGGTCCTGCTTACCTCCCCAGGGTTTAGCTGTGTTCCCCCTCAGCCTTTTAAGTCCATCCCCAGGGTTCTGCTTTGCTGGTAGAGGTCATAAAGGACAGCCTGCAAAACCCAGAAATCAGGGCTTTACCCAATCAGTGGGTCATTACCAATAAATTGTTATGTGGGTGCCTCACACAAGACAAAGAAATCAACATCAAGGATCTGGGAAGCCAGACTTAGATATCACATGGCATCCAGTTGGGCATGAAAGGTGTAGAGGCTGGGTGGGTATGGAGGTGATTCTAGAGAACTGGGCAAGGGCGGCAGTGTGGAGGTCAGTGGAATGGAATGAGGAAATTCTCATGAGAGAAGTGGTACAGCTGGGAACAGGGTTGACATATGGATTCATTCACTTCACAGCACCTTCAGGGTGTCAGGCGGGGGTGGGGGTGGGGGTGGGACACAGTAGTTAAAACCCTAAATATAGCCCTGCCCTCATGTTATTGACTTTCCACTTCGATATCTATCAGTGTCTTCCTTTTCTTTGATCCTGACATGCCTCCTGGGTCCAAAGGAAGGATCTTTTAATGAAAGAAACCTCGATTGGAAGAACACACAGGAAGTGAATGAAAATCAGATTTGCCTCTTAGGAGTTAACAAATGGGATAGACAGCTCCATTATCCTAGCGTTGATTATTCATAGTTGTGTCTCTATGCAAAGTATTTAATTATAGGCCACTCTTCTCCCTGTCCCATTTGCCACCACCCTCATTCCTCCCAGCCACCCACTAAATATCACTTACTTTGTCAAGGAAGGCAAATCCATGCTAACAGTAGCCAAAGCTCATTCAAGCTAATTTGTTGCAGAAAAGACCACCATCCAGGATAGAAAGAAAAAATAAATGCTTTGATTAGTTACCATTTGGGATTATCCACCGTTCCAGGTCTTCTCCATAGTATGAATAACGAAGCTTTAACAGTAGAAGCCAAGTTTTTTTTTTTTCTTCCATGTTTAAAATATCAATATGTTCCTTGAGCATACATAATCCCTGCCCCACTCCAGAGGCAGAAAATTGAGAGTTGGCTTTATTAAAAATTGCAGTGTTCGCTTTGCCTTTAAATTGCGGTGTTTTCCACAGACACTATGTTTGTGTTTGGGTGTCAGTGGGGAGACACGGATGGTAGAAGGAGCTTTTTTGCTTACATGCCAGAGGAAAAGAAAAATAGTTTGGAAAGTAGTTCAAGCCTGGGAAGTCAGGCTTTTAGTTGGAATTGGCAGTTCAGGAAAATGATAGATGAGCTGAATTATTTTTCCCAGTAAGAAAGTGAAACATTTTAACAGAATAGGCATTCTCTTAGGGGTTCAAAGTATAGAGTATTAAGAAACGAAGTTAAGTATGACTTACACTTCTACTTCTCAGGAAATGTGATGCTGTCTCTTGGAACTTCTTGCTACCTTCCATTAATATATTCTATTTTCCTTCCACATACATATATAATAAAGAGAACCTTAAAGTAGTCGTCTGGCCTGGTCTAGGTTTTGGGTCTTTGTTCATTGCGGCTTTTTGAGTAGAAACAAGTGCATGCTTAAATTTGTGTTCCCTTTAAGAAAACCCACAGTATAAATATTTCAAATTGTAAAATAGGTGGGCTTTGAGATCCTGTGTATGGAGGAGGGAGGGGTGGAGCAAATAGTGAACTTACTGGTCAGTGCCTTGGTGTATTTCACTGTTCATTCACAGATCATTAGCTACTTGGTGGAGAACCTAAAAGAGAGAAACTTTAAACTGCACATTGAATTATCAATTTGAAGTGAAATGGTAATGAGTCAGTGGAGGAATAAGATTCGATTTACATGTTTAATTTGTTTTTTTTTAATTTTAATTTTATATTGGACTAATAGTTGATTTATAATGTGTTAATTTCAGGCATACAGCAAAGTGATTCAGTTATACATATATCTATTCCTTTTCAAATTCTTTTCCCATTTAGGTTATTACAGAATATTGAGCAGAGTTCCCTGTGCTGTACAGTAGGTCCTTATCGGTTATCTATTTTATATATAGTAGTGTGTATATGTCAATTCCAAACTCCCAATGTATACACAAGTTTAGTTTGTGTGCAGGTTTTGTTTAAGCTGCGTGAGCCCACCTGTACAGGTGTCAGGTTAAGTCACAGAAAGCATCAATCTAAGATGCAGAGGTTGAAGCCAGGGCAATAAGAGAGAAGGTGAAGGTGGAGCAAATAAAGCGTAACAGTAAGCAGAGTAGAGAAACCAGGACTCCTCTGAGTTTCCCCACCTTTACACCTTTGTGCCCCTCTTTGCAACACTCTTCTGCTCTATTTCCTATCAACCTTCTACCCCATTCAAGGTCATTTTCAAAATGTCACCTTCTGAAATGAAGCCATGTGTGATCACTACCCACAGCCAATGAGATACTGCCTATTGCCTTTTTTGACCGCCCCCCAGCCAAAATGCTAATTTTAGCGTAGTATTCAATAGTAAGTTTGGGGGTTAGAAATATCAGATTTTTGTTCCTACAGTGGTACCTCCTAGCTGTATGACCTTGTATGTGTCTTTACCTTGCTGGACCTTTCTCTGAAAACTGGTTAATAGAGTGTTAACTCATAGAGTCCTTGTGCAGGTTAAATGAAGGACCCATGAAAAAAATTCTTAGCATACAGCTTGGCAAGGAATATTAGCTATTATGATTGTGATTATGATTTTAAAGCCGTTTTTATAGATCTGGTTTAGTTACAAAAATGTTTTATAAATTGGTTTTGGAGAAAACCTGCTGGAAACTTCCATTTGGAATAGAAGGGCTAGTTTCAATGCTTGGGGAAAAACAATATTTTCCTTCAGCTCAGACTGGAGAAGTGCTGTCTTGGAAGAAAAGGGGGCTTGGGAGGTTTATGTTCTTACTTCAGAACTCCAGAATCAGCATCTCCAGAGCATGTAGCATGGGGTGTGAATGGTCTACCAAGATTTCCAGGTGATTCTTATGTAAAGTTGAAATCCACAGACTTATATGTAAATACTGTTCTCTCAGTGATCTCGTAACTAAAAGGCTGGGTCTTAAATATAAATGATTTCAGCAAAGTGATTGTGTAACAGGAGTATCTGAAATTGAATGTGTTTTTGAAGAAAGCCGACATTTTCGACCTTGTAGTCTATAGAGGAATAGTTATTCCTATACAGAGTCCTTTGGGCATCTGTAGTGGGCACCAGCAGTATTTCCATTTTCTGGTTATCTTTACTATTTACAGATAATTTCCTTCTTACTCTTCACTAATGCTGCTTACTGTATTTATATTCTGTCTTGCATGTTCCCTATGAAATGCCTCGCGTATAACAGGCCAAGTTCACACTACTTAGGACTGAATGTCCTCTGCAAGATGATAAATTTCTTGACAGTAGAAACCATATTGCTCAATTCCCAGTCTCAGAGGCACCTTTCACACTGCCTTGCATGGTGTGAGACTCAATTAAACAAATAACTGATCGATCAGTTTTACCTAGCAGTCTACACGTCAGAGCTGGAAGATCAGATGTGGGCAAAGCAAAACGGACACAATACCCAGATTCATGATTATCTTGACTTCTGGGCAAAGCTGGCTTTTGATGTGATGCCTTATATCGTGAAGCCACATTCCAGGATATTCTTATAATTCAGCCATTCTTCCTTCTGGCTAATCTTGACAATAGGAAGGAAGTTCACAATTGTCCATTGTCGAGGGCCTGACAAACTAGGCTAAATATTTTATGTACGTCATTTCATTTAACTCCCACCCAAACCAGTGAACCAACCCATAGATATTAGTTATTATCTGCTTTTACACCAGGTTCAGAGAGCAGAGCAGGTGAGCCCCACAGTGAGATTTGAAGTCATTTCTGCTTGATTCCGTGTCCAGTGTTCTTCTGCTGCGCCAGTGGTTCTCAAGTGTGGTTCCTGAACCATATCATCGGCATCACTTGAGAACTTGTTAGAGATGCAGATTCCCAGACCCACCCCAGAATTCCAGAGTCACACACCGTGGTGGTAGAGGGGGCAGCAGTCTACGGTTCCACAGGCCCTTCAGGTGACAGCACTACGTCAGCTGTTTCTCAGAATACTTACTTCCTCTAAGTCCTTGCTAGTCAAGGTGTGGGCTGTAGACCCAGAAGCATTGGCTTAATTTAGGAGCCTGTTAGAAGTGCAGAATCTCACACCCCTCGCCACACCTGTTAGACCAGGATCTGTATTTTAATAAGGTCTTCGGTGATCCATGAGCATATTCACGTGTGAAATGCACTGCTCTGAGCTATACCTTTTCTCCCCTTAGTCTTAAATTGGCCTAGTCTAGATGTCCACGATCCTTGGCGTATGCATTAAACCGTGAGGCAGGAACAAAGACTGAAGGTCCTCTCGTGTTTTACCTTGGGACTAAGTTGAGAGCTGTGCTTACTCCATTCTGATCAGATTCAAGTTTCCGTCCCCACATGCTTGCCTCTGTAGCCTAAATGCATACACACAGTGACACCAAATACTTACTTGTTTCCCTTTGACGTCACCTTAAGCTAGGCACGACGACCACGGGATAGCTCGGGTTGTGTTAACATGTTGTAAACTAGTAGGGATGGCAACTCTCGCCTATTAATGAGGCGAGAGGATGGCTAATTCCTGCTCATTTCTATTCCAGAAACTAAATGTACACCCTGAAAGCAGCAGCTCATTGCTCCACAGTTGGTGCTGATTTCTTTCCAACTCTGTAAATAGGTGGTGTTTAGAAAGCCTAAAATGTAGACTCTTTCGGGGGAAAGACACACACCTTTTAGGAGCTTAGTGTGAAGTTAGCGAAGTTACGAAACGGCTGTTTGGGGACCTCACCTCTGACAGAGTAGTGGGGATTAAAGGCTAGTCAGAGAAGGATATTAACAAATGTTGTCCTGATTCCCTTGCTATGATTGTTCTGTCCCTGGGGCCACATCCTTCTCTCCTGCAGCCCTTGATTTCCCATCGAGTACAGGGACACTGACCCGTCGTGTGAAGGCTGCACCTGCATTTCACGCTCCATTTTACTTCACGCGAGTTCTTCAGACTCTCCATGGCCACCTCCTTGATGGAGGGCTATCAGGCAGTAGCAGTTTACTTCTGTTCTGCAAGGAACTGGAGAAAAATAGTTTTTCTTGCTGTAAACACTCTGAAGGTGAGGTGCTGACCCATGTGCGTACATTAGAATAATGTCGGTGCTCGTCCTAAGGCCGATTCAGGGCTCTGCTCTCTGAGTCAGAAATCCCCAATTCGGTATGTCTGCAGTGGGACCTAGGAAGATGCAGAGTTTAACAGGCATTTCAGAGCATTCAGATGGTCTTATCCAAGGTGCCACTCTTGGCTAACAATTATATCATTGATAACTGTGGGATTTTGAGAAGATCGCTGAATCTCTCACGTGCCCTCACCTGTATATTGAGAGAGTTGTGATGGATGATTCTGCTCTATAATAGTTTTCTCGGAGTTAGTTAACTATCATTTCACACAGACACATCTGTTAACATCTGCAGTGTACCAGATACTGTGCTGAATGCCGGGGAAAAGAAAGAGAAGTCAGATACAGTCACTGTTCTCAGAGATGTCACAGTCTGCTGAGGACACACACGTACGGAGCAATAGATGGCAGTAAGCATACTAGCTGGTATAATAGCAATAGGACGTAGGACCCAAGAGGGTCCAGAGTTGGGAAAGGTGACATGGAGTGAATTCCCGCTGTATTCGGATAGCGCTTTATATTGCGTTCTGTAGGAGTGTCTACAACAAGGGGAGACCAAGAGTCATAGGGAACTGTTGGTCATATGGGAAGGGCAAGATTGTCCTAAAAACGTCCAGTCTGATGGAAGAGGCAGATCCAGATATGTAACTAACTGAGTTTCCTCTGACTGATAACGGGATTTGGTCTCTACGAAACAAAAAACAAACAAACACAAAAAACTGTCAAGAAAATTCATGCTGCCGAGAGAGAATCTCGAAAGGGACTCTGGGGATTTGTGTTATTTCCAGGAAATACGGTGATCCTATTATTAAAATCTTAGAAGAGACGTGGTTCAGTCCATTGCCTGGAGGTTTGCAGGCTATCCGTCCCATTTTTCATTACCCAATAATAAATATCATAGTGAAAGTCACCTTTAACGCTTAAATATTGCTAGGGTTTTATGGGACTGAATTGAACGGACTGCCCTGGTATATGAAGGCCGTATAGGTGAGGCGGTTTTATAACACACGCCTCGTGAAGCTGTGTGAAGCCCCTGTACACACCGCCCTTTGAGATGAGAGCCTTCAAGCATGGCGCTTGGGCATGAGGGGCCTCTGCTTGTTCATTAAACCTGTTGGTAATGTTAATTTTTAAGGAATAGGAAGAGGAGGCTTGAGGCAATTAGAATGGGATTTGTTCCTGGGAGGGGTCATCTGCCGGGAACTGCCCCTTCCATCAGCAGGTCATGTGGGTTCTTTATGTAGGTTCTCCAGCCTGAGTTGGAGTCGGACATCACTGGGAAGAAAATAGACCAGTGCCAAGACGCATGAGCCAGTAGGGGGCTGTTAGGTTAGTAGAGCTGTTCAGGCTTCCCTGATGGCAGTGGTCTGTGGGACCTGTTTAGACCAACTGTATAGTTATTAATTTTCATGAAGCAGAGGAGTTGATTAGACTGGTCACTTTACAAGCCAGGTGGGAGTCCGTTTTGCGCTTACCAGTATCTTCCGCTTAGTACTGTCATCCTAGTTTTTCTTGGCATGGCCGGGGGAGGCTGGAGCAGCCAGTGCTGGCCATAGCTCTTTTTAGTGAGGTGAAATTCACATAACATAAAAGTAACCATTTTAAAGTGAATAATTCAGTGACATTGAATACATTTACCATATTATACAGCCACCACCTCACTCTAGTTCCGACACATTTCATCACCCCCAAGAACCCTGTAACCATTAAATTGTCACTTCCTGTTCCTCCCTACCCAGACCCTGGAAACCACCAACTTGCCTATTTCTATGGACTGGCCTGTTCTGGAAGTTTCATATAAATGGACTTATGCAATATGTGACCTTTTGTGACCAGCTTCTTTCACTTAGCATAATGTCTTTGAGGTTCATCCAATTGTGGCATATTATCAGTACTTCGTTCCTTTTTATGGCTGTGTAATGTTCCATGTATGTGTCCCAGAACTGGCTTATCCATTCAGCTGCAGATGAATGTTTGGACTGTTTCCACATGTTTTGGCTACATTCTGTGAATAGTGCCGCTGTGAACATGAATGTACATGTATCTGTTTGAGTGTTTGTTTTGGATTTGTTTGAGCATATACCTGCGAGTGGAATTCAGGTGTATTATTTGTACAAGATATTCCTTGCCCCCCACCCTGCCCCTGGGGTTCTCCGCCTGGGGGAATTCTATAACTCACATTAGCGGGAGCAGGCGTGGCCATATGACTTGCTTTGGCCAATGAATGCAGTGAGAGCAGAGGTGACCAGTGCCCCTTGTGATCAGAAGCCTTAGGAACCATTTAGAGGCTCTGCCGTGACTCCTTTCCCACATCCAGTGGTCCTGCGGGGATGCAGCAGTTGCTCCTTCAGGCTGAGTTCACAAAGGCAGGTGGCATAGAGCAAGCAGTTGGTCTTTTGAACTCCCTCTGAAAGACACTCGGACTTTGGGGGTGTGGGGATAAAAAGATGGGGGAACTCTCCCTGCCGTGAAAGAGCTTACAGTTTTACTGTAATTTAAGCAGGTAGTTATCGCTCTAAAAAGCACTGCAGAGGGAAAAGGGAGGAATCCACGGAGCTTTCTTAGAGGATGTTGGGTTTGGCCTTAAAGGACAGATAGGGTTTAGGTGTATAGAGTGTAAAAAGAGCTTTCCAGGAAGAAGAATGGGATTAGCAGTGGCTTGGAGGTGGCAAAGTAAGATGTTTGAGGAAGAGTGAACTGGGTGACTCTTTTTAAGAGTTTAGGCGCCCTGAGGACATGGGGTTGGAAAGTTCTGCTGGAACCAGTGAGTGAGAGACTGTGACCTCCAGGCTAAGGAGTCTGTTCTCTGTAATCTGACATTGTGTTTCCCAAGCATGCACGATACTGGATGACTGACCCGCTGCTCCTTTCCTGTGCTTTAGGGACCAGATACATCCTTCTACAACAGTGGATATCAATCTTTACATGTTTTTTACTTCCCACATCTCAGCTCTGCAATCTGAGTGACTCGCCTCCTTCTTCAAACTGATCCTCTGTGTTTGTCACCATCTTAATTGAGAATAACTGTTCTCAGCCCTGTGGGGAGCAGAAGGGAAAGAAAAGCCCCAACATTTGAGTTTGCCAACGTGCGTCAGAAGTTTCCAAACAATAGTTCTCTTTCTTACTTTCTCCTCTAATGGTGGTGGGGCGGTGTGTTCCTTTTGGATTTCACAGTGGAGCAAAAACTGAAGCTTTGAAGTCAAGGAACTAATAAATGAGCTAATAAATGGAGTTGGGATTTGAATCTTGTCTTACCCTGTTTCTCCCATGCCCATCCTAGAATGTGAGCGAATGATTGGCCACATGACCGAATGACTAAATGAAAAATCAAGGGATGTTTGATTCCAGATCTCAATGTGATGGGATTCTGTAAGGGATCTCTCTACCACCACAAACACAGAAAGAAATACTCTGGAGCTGTGGTGAGGGTCGTCAGAGGGTAAGATGGCGCAGCTCTGGTGGGAGTGAGGGGAGCCAGTTTCGTGGGGCTCCTGGATGGAGGGGGCTCAGCTAAGAGAATATTCCCATTTATCTCGGGTCCTGAAACAGGAGGGAAAGGGGCAGGGCACAACTTTTAAAAGAATGACATAGCTATAGAACATGACAAAAACTAGTTAGAACCAACTATATCCAAGATGGTGGAAGAGTTGATTTCCAGTGGACCTTGGGCACCATTATACGCTCATTGTAATACATCAGCATAAGCTAAGTAACTCACCCACCAGCGCCATGACAGTTCCGAGGCTGACCATAAAAAGCCGAAAAGTGGGCAGTGGCCCAATTCCTGGAAATCTCCACCCCCTTCCCCAAAATAATTGGAATAATCATTAGCCTGTGAAATTACCCAGCCCATAAAAACTAACCACCGTATCAGGGCCTTTTGCCTTCTGAGATGGCCCACACTCTGTCTGTGGAGTGTGTTTCTCTCTAAATAAATCCACTTCTTACCTATCACTTTTGTCTCTCACTGAATTCTTTCTGCAGTGAAACATAAAGAACCTGAGCTTCATTAAGTCCTGAGACCAGGTGTGTGATCTCAATGAAAAGATCGTGGGTTCAAGTGCCAACCTGAGTTCTGGCTGGGTTTGAGTCCTGGCACGTGGGTTCAAGTCCCACCTGAGGTGCACAGTTTCAGTCCCGCTTCTCTGGACAGACTTCTGGGTGCAGGGAAGTCCTTGGGCTGATCCTATTCAAGTATATTGTCAAGGGCGTTTTCTGGCCCTTGGCTGTGGGATTAGAGCTCTTTGAAAACCCTAGCTAGGAAAGTGGGGAAAAGCGAAGAAAGCAAGCTGAAATGTAATTTCCTCTTTAATACAGACTGTCATTTAATCTAATATCATAGAGAATGATTAGATCTTAAAAACCTATAAATTACATTTGACACCTCTCTGGTATGCCTCTGCTCTCCCTCTCGGCACTCACACACCACAACGGTGGGCTGTGGCTGAGAGGAGCTCTCTCCGTGTAGTTTGTTTATTGGCTCTTAATGAGAAGCGATTAATCTAAATCACCATAGGGGTGGATCCTTTGCGAGCTTTGGAATCGAAGGTGACAGTGGACCTTTTTGACAAATGCGCTGCTCCATCTTTAACAACAACACAAAGTTTGTGAGAGTGTGTGTGGTGCTTTTGGGGAGAGAAACACAAACACACACATAATATAAAACTGCAACCTTTGGGCACTTGCATCTCTCTCCCTTTCAGTCTTTCCTCTCCTGCCTCTTCCCACTCTCCCTGACTATGGCAGCTGGGGCTCCTCATTACGTTGTTACCTGGAAGACCCTCTTCTCCGTTTATGACAGTTATTGTGGCTTTTTCTCCCCTGCCTGTCTGGGGACCGCCCGGTGCAGGATGATGGATCATTACAGAGAGTACCTCCCTGGCAAAGTTGCCACCTCTCTGTCCCCTCCCATCCTGCATCACGTTGGGAAAGAGAGGAAGCACCGCCAAACAAACCAACCCCCTGAGAACCCAAAAGGAAAAAAAAAACATTCTGCCAGGGGCTCTTTTGTTTGGGGAGAATGGGGTCAAATTTGCAGCTGAAGGGATGGAAACCAAAGGGGGAGAATGGTGGACAAAAGTCTCTCCTGCTCTGTTTGATTCTTTTCTGCTCCTGTGTTTGCACTGACTCTGTTGTTCCCTTGCTGTGTCCTCTCACTGGCCTTCACCGTGTCACCAATACAGAGCACAGCAAGGGCAGGGCACTCAACTTGGAAGGTCAAGTTCTGAGTTTGAGCCCCAGTTTTCATCCTTGGTGACCAGCTGTGACCTCGGCAAGTCACCAGGTGCGGGCTTCGTATTTCCTTGCCTCTGGAATGGGGTGTGGTAGGCAGATTTATGGCTTCCTGGAAACATCCGAATCCCTGGAATCTGTGAAGGGGGAATTCAGGTTCTAGGTGGAATTAAGGCTGTTCATCCTCTGACCTTAAAATATTTGACTCTTATTGTGGCTTTCTCTCCCCTGCCTGTCTGGAAACTGCCTGGCACAGGATAGCGATCATTACAGAGAGCACCTGCCTAGCACAATTGCCAGGGGAGCCCTCTGGATTCTCCAGGTGGGCCATTGTATTCACAAGCATCCTTAAAAGTGCTGTGGACGAAGACTGTTGCCTGCTGCATCAGTAAACAAAGGGTGTGTGGTCATCGAGCCACTGCAGCCAATCCCAACTGTGTGCCCTGAGGTGATTCAGGCTGGGGAAAAACAGGATACTGGCCCTAGGTAGTTCAGGTGCATATCAAGTGAATGATTTTAATGAACCCAGACTCTTGTATCTTCCCATATATAGAAAAGTGCTAAATTCACTTACTTGAGATGTTTGTTTTTTCTTTTCTTTTCTTTTTAAAATATCTTTATTGGAGTATAATTGCTCTACAATGATGTGTTAGTTTCTGCTCTACAACAAAGTGAACCAGCTATACATACAAATGTATCCCCATATCTCCTCCCTCTTGCGTCTCCCTCCCACCCTCCCTATCCCACCCCTCTAGGTGGTCACAAAGCACCCGGCTGATCTCCCTGTGCTATGCGGCTGCTTCCCACTAGCTATCTATTTTACATTTGGTAGTATATATAAGTTCATAACGCTCTCACTTCATCCCAGCTTGCGCTTCCCCCTCCCCGTGTCCTCAAGTTCATTCTGTACGTCTGTGTCTTTATTCCTATCCTGCCCCTAGGTTCTTCAGAAACATTTTTTTTATTTTTTAGAATCCATATATATGTGTTAGCATACGGTACTTATTTTTCTCTTTCTGACTTACTTCACTCTGTATGACAGTCTCTAGGTCTATCCACATCTCTATAAATGGCCCAGTTTTGTTCATTTTTATGGCTGAGTAGTATTCCATTGTATATATGTGCCACATCTTCTTTATCCATTCATCTGTCAATGGACACTTAGGTTGCTTCCATGTCCTGGCTGTTGTAAGTAGAGCCGCAATGAACATTGTGATACATAACTCTTTTTGAATTATGGTTTTCTCAGGGTGTATGCCCAGTAGTGGGATTGCTGGGTCATATGATAGTTGTATTTTTAGTTTTTAAGGAACCTCCATACTGTTCTCCAGAGTGGCTCTATCAATTTATATTCCCACCAACAGTGCAAGAGGGTTCCCTTTTCTCCACACCCACTCCAGCGTTTATTGTTTGTAGATTTTTTGATGATGGCCGTTCTGACTGGTGTGAGGTGATACCTCACTGTAGTTTTGACTTGCATTTCTCTAATGATTAGTGATCTTGAGCGTCCTTTCATGTTGCTTTTTCTTTAACTAACAGTAATCTCTTAATGTTTGGACTGCCTGGTTTTTGTTGCATAAACTCCTATACATCCTGGCTCCTCCCTGACCTTTTCACAGCTGTCCCTCTGAACTGAGAGGCTGCCTCCCAGGCTTAAGTCCTCAGCAAGTCTGTCAAATAAACATAATTCTCAACTTTTAGGTTGTGCTTTTTTTTTAGTCAACAGTTTGTAAGAGGGAAGAAGGGTCAGAGTGATGTGATATGAGAAAGACTGGACTGGCCATTGCTGGCTTTGAAGATGGAAGGGGGCTTGGAGCCAAGGAGCTGGGGGTAGCCTCAAGAAGCTGGCAAAGGCAAGGATTCTCACCTAGAGCCTCCAGAAAAGAATGCCACCCTGCTGACACCTTGACTTCAGCCCAGTGAGACCCATTTGGGCCTCTGAGATCCCAAACTGTAAAATAATAAAATCACGTTATTTTAAGCCATTAAGCTTGTGCTAATTTGTTTCCAGCCACAGGGAACTAATACAGTGGGTAATAACGCCAGCTCTGCCTTCCTCAGGGAGCAGAGTGAGGATGGAGGGGAAAATAGCTGAGGAAGGACTTGGCCAAATATAAAATGCAGTGCCACGCGAAGGCCTCGATATTAACTTCAGCTGAGGGTGAAGGGATGCACAGCAGGTGTCTTGAGCTGGGGGTGGAAAGCACAGATCAAGGGTCTGCCCAGCTCCTTGCAGGGTCTGGTTCCTTTTCATTTTCACTCTTTCTGGGAGCTAAATGTCTCTGGTCTGGCCGAATGGGCTCAGTGCCACCATTTCCTTTCCTTAGGACGGTTCCCGCACTGGTGCAGGACTGTGAGGTACCACTGGTTAGGACAGCCTGGCTTTTAGGGGGTCCGTTGGCCCCAGGGGCTGCTGCCTCAGAAAGTTGCCTGACTCCCTGTTGATCACATCCAGCATTTAGCTATGAGCCCATCCCTGCCCCTTGGAAGTGTGGGCGGTGATGGGGAGTGAGGAGTTGAGCTCTAACTCTAACTCCTGTTCACATGCTCAGCATTCTTATTGAGCCAGGAGATGTTCCCGGAACGTAGGGACCTTGTTCCCTATGCTAATGAAGCTCTCCACTGCATGGTCTCTTCCAACTAGGCCGGGACACAGGACACTTCCAAGCATATCTACTCCCCTGATTGTTTTCCTTGGGATAACCTATTGCTTGTCTTGCCTCTCCTGACTAGAATAGTTGTTCCCAAATTGCTAATCCCAGTAGGGTTAAGTCCTTGAAAATTGCCTAGGTTGAAGGCTTCTCATATGAAGAATTTAAGATCCAATGGGAAAAATAGGATTAGCAGGTGAACTTATAAAAGTCCTTGTCTCTTTTTTATAATGTTCACTGAATGAAATACTAAAGCTAGCACACTAAATAAATACTGTATCACTGACAATCTGCGATTCTTAAATTAGTCATGATGGGTACAGTGCAGTTAATTTCCGTTTCCCATCCCTTGTGCGCTAGAATCTTTTCAGGATCTTCCTCCCCCACAGCTTCAACAAGATGCTTATAAATTAAGTTTCTTTTGTGGTAGATAATATGCATGCTGGCGAGCATTTTTTCTTTCTCTCTTCATATAGTCATTGCCTTTCTGATTTTAGGATTCTGAGCAGCGATTCTTAACTCTGGGCTTCCACTGCGGTCCCACATGTGCACAGTAGGAAGTTGGACGCTTGAAACAGCAAATAACGTAGATGATCTTGGTTCAGCTAGTTTGATATTTCTCACAACCTTTCCCAGTACCCCTGGTTACCAAATCCTACGCCTTCGTCCCATCTAACCTATGTCTCAGCACCCTCCATCCGATCTCAGGAGCACATGCATCTTTCTTTAGTGCTCCTAAGATGGACAGAGACCAAACAAATAAACCAAAGACCCTCACGTCAAACCATAACAAAACATTAAGAATAATTCAACAAAAGTAATGAAAATGACTTCCAACCCAATCCTATAGATTTCAGGTTTTTTTAAAAAAATTATGAGACTTCTTTTTCCTTCTCTCCCAGGGTTAGACTTGCTTTCTTAAAAATATTGGAGTTGAACATCTTGCAGAAAAATAACATGGCCATCAGTTTATTAACTTATCTGTATTAGACTTTGACAAAGAGGAACTAGATTGACAGAGAGACTGCCCTAAGTGATAATTACCACAGGTAGGGCTGGTGATACCTGGACCGCCAGTGGGCAGTGCTCGCTCCACATAAAGGTTTGCTGACTGCTCTTACTGAGATGGAGCCGGCTTCTCTGGATGGGGCCCTGGTAAGCCACAGATCCAATACAGTGAACATTTGGTCAAGCAGACTTTGAAACCCTTGAGTGACCTTCACTCAGCCACACATCAGATATTGATTGAGCATGTGCTTCACTGAGCACAGCAAAGACCAGGGGATGTGGTATCAGTGACACTCTCTGTCTTTAAGACACTTAACATCTAGGTGGCAAAGTGAGATGAATACGAGTGAAACAAAGTTTAAATAATATGTTAAAATATATAAAGTGTTTATAACTTTTCACATATTTTAAACATGAAGCCATAGTTCAGTGTGATCACGAATTTGCCAATGGAGTTCATGGAAGGTAGAGATCGTTCCCCTGGAGCAGTTGAGAGGCTTCATGGAAGGGAGGGAATTAAAAAGGGCCTGGAAGGAAGGCATGGACCAGGGAAAACGCTAGGCTTTCTAGGCAAGGAGGAACACTAGCAAAGATAGGAATGTTAGAGGAGTGCTTGGCTAGGGTATATGGTTTGGTTGTAGAGATCAAGCCTGAGCACAGTGTGGGGCACACTTATGGAGTGTCTGAGGTGCGAGACTTGGTTTTCATGACCTGCTGAGGGTACTGGAGTTTCTTACGGAGAGGAAATGCCATGATCATGATCAGAGCTGGGCCAGGGGAGAGCCATCATGCAGTGCAAGGCAGGCCCGATGGTTTACAGCATGGGTGGGGCGGACAACCAGGATTCCTGCTAGAGAGGAGGTCAAGACTAACGCTCCCTGGCCTGGGAGGTGCTCTCGCTGCTTTCTCAGTGAGGTACCCTCGGTAGCTACCCCGCCTTCACCCATGCCTGTCCTGCACTCAGAGCAGTGCATGCAGTGTGGACAGATACTTGTCCAGCTTCTCAGCTTTTCCACCAGCAGGCAATGGGCAGCATGATCCTGTTGGGATTCTCGAAAGGGCTAATGGGAAAGTGTGTGTAGGTGTGGTGAGAGAGAGAGAAACATTTCATTTTTATGAGCAGGTAATATCTGCTCATTGCAGAATAGCAGAATAATAGGGGAAAAATAGAAAAGTGTAAGAAAAAAATGAAAATGACTCATGATCTTGCTGCACAGGAATGCCTACTGTTAACATGGAGTGAATTTTTCCTTCAAGTTGTTCATTTGTGCATAAATATGGGCATGAGATAGAAACAATTTTTAACAAATTTGAAATTATGCCTCGTGTGTTTTCAGCCTGCTTTTCATGCACGGCTTCCACATATGATTATTTTTCACGTGTCGTAAAACTATTTGAATTCATACTTAATAGCTGCATAATATTCCATTGAATGGATTTAGCCTACTTTATTTAATTATTCTATCAGCTATTTGGTTTGTTTCCAATGTTTTGGTGTTATAAATAACGCTGAGATGAACACACAGGTGCATAAGTCTTTTATTGGGTCCCTGATGGTTTCCTTGGACAGATTCCTAGAAGAGAAGTTACAGGGTCAAAGGTATGAATATTTATGAATCTTGTTCCATCTTGCTGCATTGCTTTCAGAACAGTCATGCCAATGTGTACTTGCATCAACACTGACTGTCTGCATGTTTTTTCACTCCACTGTCTTGGCCATGGTCACCAATATCCTCCACATTGCTAGATTCAGTGGTCAGTTCTCCAGAACTCATCTTACTGCACTGTCAGCTGCATTTGACACAGTTGGACACTCTCTCTCCTGATACACTTTCTTTTCTTGGTTTCAAAGTTTTGAGGACATCACACTCTCTGGGTCTTCCTTCTCCTTCTCACACTTCATTTCTGGTTCTTCCTTATATCTTTGACCCTTAAACAGTGTGCTAGAGCCCAGTTCTCAGACTCCTTTTATCTACATTTGCTGTCTCTGTGATCTCCAGATTCATGTCTAAATGCTGTTCAAACACTGAAGTCTCCTAACTTCTTATCTGCAGGCCAGTCCACTCTATCCGCTGTCTACTCATCAGCCCCTCTGGATGTCTATTAGGCACCTGAAACCTGGCCTTTTCAAAATCATATTCCTCATTTCCAAAGCCCCCAATCTGCTCCTCCCATAAGCTTTCCTGTCTCATAAACAAGCAATTCTGTTTTCCCACTTGTTCAGGCCAAAAACCTACCTGACCATTTGAGTTATTTCCAAGTTTTGATCATGATAAACAACACTGAAATGAACATACAGGTACAAACCTTTTTATTTTCTAATGAGACCCCTCTCTTTCTCTTACTCCCTACAGCACATCTGTAAGCAGACCTTTTTGACTTTTCCTTTATCCCCACAGATGGACCACATCTCAGTAACTGAGACGGCACTCCAGCATCAGCCTCTCCCACTTGGATCATTTCAGTGGCCTCTTACTGGTCTCTCTGATTCTTTACCTGCTATCCCCCACCTCCCACAATGCTCTATTCAGCTGGAGTTAAAGGATCAAAATACAAGCCATAGCCTACATCACCTTGCTCGAAGCCCGCCAATGCTTTCCACATCCCTTGGGATAAAGCCAGGGTGCTCATATCACCTACTGCCCCCATGCTCAACCCTCTACTTCCTTCGCTCTGTCCTAGCTCAGTGGACTCCTACATCCTTTCTGAAATGTCCCCTTCTCAGTGAGGCCTTTCCTGACCCTGCTACTCAAATTTCAGACCCTCCCCTTTAGTACTTCCTACCTCCTTTCCTGATTTATTTTAATCTAAAATAAATCATCATCTGATAAGCTACATACTTTACCTCTTTGTTTGTGTGTTGTCTGTTCTCCCCTCAATAGGATGCAAGTTCTCTGAGGGCAGGGTTTTTCATTTGGTTTGCTTATTGCTCTTATCTTAGTCTTTATAGTACAGCCTGGCAAAAGTAAGGACTCTGTAAATAATGGTTGAATAACCGTTAGTGTTTATACGTCTGATTAGTTTTCACATTTTCTTAGCAAGTTGTTTTATCTCATCTCATATCTAATTTTTTTTTTCCCCCCTGGTACACGGGCCTCTCACTGTTGTGGCCTCTCCCATTGCGGAGCACAGGCTCCAGACGTGCAGGCTCAGCGGCCATGGCTCACGGGCCCAGCCGCTCCACGGCATGTGGGATCTTCCCAGACCGGGGCACGACCCCGTGTCCCCTGCATCGGCAGGCGGACTCTCAACCACTGGGCCACCAGGGAAGCCCTCATATCTAATTTTATATTTTTCTTTCTGCGTTTTTTTTAAAATTGTGGTAAAATACACATAACTGTAGTTTACCACCTTAACCATTTTTAGATGTACATTTCAGTAGTGTTAAGTACATTCACATTGTTGTGCAGCCAGACTCCAGAGCTCTTTCCATCTGGTGAAACTATGCTTGTTAAACAGCAACTCCTCATTCTCCGTTTTCCCCCAGCTTCTGGCAGCCATTTTTCTACTTTCTGTCTTTATGAATTTGACTAGTCTAGGTACTCTAATAGAAATCATACAGTGTTTGTCTTTTGGCTTATTTCACTTAACATAATGTCTTTACGTTTAATCCATGTTGTAGCATGTGTCAGAATTCCTTTCCTTTTTAAGACTGAATAATATTCCATTATATGTATATACCACATTTTGTTTATTCCTCCATCAGTGGACACTTGGGTTGCTTCCACATTTGGGCTATTGTTAATAATGGTGTTTTGAACATGGATGTACAAATATCTCTTTGAGATCCTGCTTTCAATTCTTTACGGCATATATCCAGAAGTGAAAAGTCTTGATCATATGTAATTCCATTTTTTTTGAGGAACTACTGTACTGTTTTCCATAGCAGCTGCACCATTTAGAATTCACATCAACAATGCACAAGGGTTCCAATTTCCCTAAATCCTCACCAGATATATATTATATATATATATTTTTGAAAAATATCTATTCAAGTCCTTTGATCATTTTTTAATTGAGTTGTTTTTTGTTGTTGCTGATTTGGGATTTTTATATATATTTTTTGCTGATTGGCCTCAATGATTGTTGCTTTACTGGTGATGCTTGAGTTAAGTTCTGAAGGACAAGTAGAAATATGCTTAATAAAATGGGTTGGAGTGGAAAGGTGAGGAGTCTAATCTTGGTGAAGAGAATGGCATGTATAAATACTAATGGGTGAAAGGGACTTGCATATAAACATAAACATGAATTGATGTTCTACCTGAAAAATGTATATGTAGTTTACAAATTTTTCCCAAAATAAGATATATGTGTGTGTATACATATATGTGTGTGTGTGTATATATATATATATATATATATATACACACACACATACTTATAAACGCACAAATATTGTAACAAGTTTTCTCAGTAGCAGCACTTTCGACATTTTGGGCTAGATAATTATTTGTTGTCCAGTGCTGTAATTATTTAATTATTTAAATAATTTATATTTAATAATTTATTATATTTAATTTAATTTAATTAATAATTTAATTTATATTTAATAATTGTAATTATTTAATAGCATCACTGGCCTCTACCCAGTAGATGCCAGTTACTCTCTTTCCTGACCCTAGTTGTGACAATTAAAATGTCTCCAGGGAGGGGGAATGGGTGAAATAGGTGAAGGGGATCAGAGGTACAAAGTTCCAGCTATAAAATAAATGTCATGGGGGATGTAATGTACACATAGAGAATGTAGTCAATAATATTGTAACAACTTTGTTTGGTAATAGGATGGTATCTGATCTTATTACAGTGATCATGTCAAAATGTATAAAAATACAAATCACCATGTTGTACACCTGAAAGTAATCTAATATTGTATGTTAATTATAACTCAATAGAAAACAATGTTTCCATACATTGCTAAATGTCCCCTGAGGGCAACCCCCTTTCTTGCCAGCTATAACTTCTGATATAAGAGGAGATGTTAGGTAGAGAGATAAATAGATAGATGGGCGGTGGGGAGCGAATACTGGTATATTGTTATATTGTGATTAAGACCCTTATCTGTAACAGGCTTTACTTGTGTGTAAGTCAATATTCAACAACATATTGATTATGTCAGTAGGTTTAGGGGTCAGCCTAAAGAATATCTCTTATATTCTGTGTGAGCTTGTATTGATATTATTGTTATTTCTTACTGAGCACTAGCTGTGCTAAGAGTCTCCCATTAGGACTCAATTATACAGTAAATTATAGCATTTCTGCTTTTCTATTCAGAGGAAATCTACTTATTCCTATTCAAAGACTGTTTTCAAAGCATTGAACTACAATTTGGTTCCTTTGCATTTCTGGGATTCTGGCAGAGTAAGAGACTGAGAAACCTATAGCTTTCACCCCATTTTATAGATTGCACACAGGAGGAACAGAGCATGGCAACTGAATAAAGTAACATATTCATTAATTTTACAATTTGGGTATTATAAGACTCACCCAGCAGCAGGAAGGTGGGCATTCTGGAAAGATTTCTGGGGAGGATTTTGACATCTTCAATACTAAGTTTGACTGGTTTAGACACAAATAAGCTTATAGGCTTTTGAAAATCTAAGTTGCTGAAGCAAAGCCTTGCCTGATTCCTGACTTACATCTGTGTCTTTTGTAATTTGCAACCCGCCATTAAAATTGGGGCCACCATTATTCAAGTTTCCCAGGAATTTCCTACAAAAAGAATTACTGGTCCAAAAAAAGAAAGAAAAAAAAGATATTGTACCATCTGTATGTTGATAAACTCTAAAACTTGTCCATCTCTAATCTGAGATACAGACAATTCATGTACCATAAATGCCCAAATCCATAGAGACAGGTTGTGTGAGGTTCTTACCCCTAAGGCAGTGGTGTGTTTAATTCCTTCATGGGCCAGAGCCTCCCATTGAAGAGATGAGAGTGGTCATTCAGAGCGCAATGGTATTTAGTGAATTGACGATTACCTACTGATTGGTGTTCATTTTGGCGGTGTTGCTATTTGCTAATAGAGTGTGTTTTTCTTAAAATGTTACTAGGAATGTAAAATAAGTGTAAATTGTAGTTTTGTTCTCCCTCATCCTTTCACATTTTTTAAAAATTGTGGCACTAAAATGTATAACATGAGAGCTACCCTCTTACCAAACTCTTCCAATTGCGCAGTGCAGTATTGTTAACTATAAGCACAGAGTTGTACAGCATATCTCTAGAACTTGATCATCTTGCAGGCCTGAAGCTTTATACACATTGAACAGCATTCCCCCTTTACCCCCACCACCCATCCCTTTGGTTTTTACCTACAAAACTCAGGGAGCCAAGAGGGAGGCAAATAATCCCCAAATCTCCAACCTGCTTGGCATCACTTCTGACTTCAGTTGTGCTCTTATCCTGGGTGATTAT